>NC_045429.1:51497475-51821364 GCF_902635505.1 Sarcophilus harrisii
AGATGTACTCAATCTCTGGCCAGAAATATATTGACTTTTATTATAAATCAAGATCTGGAAATACAAATACTGTTCTCAGGAACTACCAAAACAGCTGTCTATGTCTCAAATTAGTTTTTTTTTCTCTTCATATTCTTTGCCTTCAGTGGGTAGAAGTAAGAAAAACAAAAAGTTTTCATATTGTTTGCTAAGTCTTGAAATTTTCTGCTTAGGATACATGCCTTAGAAATAAACAGACCTCTCTGTTATTATAAAGTCAACAAATAACTGCTTCAACACACCTGAATGATGAATTATCAATTCCTGTTCTTCACTGCATTTACCTCTAACCCAATACATGATGGGGCAGCTGTCTGGCTAAGTGGAGAAAATAAAGGGTTTCAAATCAGAAAAAAACAACAATAATAACAACAACACCACCTCATCTTTTTGAGTTAAATATGACCTCAGACATTTGCTATGTGACCATGGACAAATTAATTAAGTCCATTTACCTAACTTTTTCATGTATAAAAAGAAGTGGAGAAGAAAATGTACAATAATTATTTGGGAAGTTTGATTTGTCTGACCTGAATAAGTAAATTAATTTAAGTAAAATTGACATTTTTATTACATTGGTTTATCCTCCTTCCATGAGCAATTATTATTTTTCAAATATTTAGATCTAAAGTTATTTAGGTGAATTGTTTTCTTTTGTAAATTTATTCATAAGGTATCTGGGTTTGTCTTGGTGGGTAATCTCTCAAGCATTTTATATTGTCTACAGTTATTTTAAATGAAACTTCTCTTTATATCTCTTCCTTCTGACCTTTGTTGGTGATATATAGAAGTACTGATGATTTACACAATTTATTTCATATCCTATAACTTTACTGAAATTATTTCATTTTTTAGTTGATTCTCTAGGATTCCTTAAGCATACCATCATATTATTTGCAAAGAATGATAGTTTTGTTTTCTCGTTGTCTATTCTAATTCTTTTCATTTCTTTTTCTTGTCTTATTACTGTAACTAACATTTCTAGGATGATATTGAAGAATAATAGTAGTGATAATGGGCATTCTTGCTTCACCCCTAATCTTATAGGGAGGTCTTCTAGCCCATCTCCTTTACAGAAAATGCTTGCTGATGAGTTTAGATAGATTTTAATTATCATTTTAAGGGAAACTTCATTTATTCCTATGTTCTCTAATGGTTTTTAATCAGAATAAATGTTGTATTTTATTAAAAAAAATCTTCCTGTATCTATTGAGATAATCATTTCATTTTTGTTGGTTTTGTTATTGATATCATCAATTATGTTGATAGTTTTCCTAATATTGAAGCAACCTTGCATTCTTTGCATGAATCCTACCTGGTCATTGTATATGATCTTTGTGATACATTGTTTTAATCTCCATGTTAATATTTTATTCAAAATGTTTGCATCAATATTCACTAGGGAAATTGTTCTATAGTTTTCTTCTCTCTGATTTAGGTGTCAAATAACAAATTACATTTATATTGTACTTTAAAATCTGTAAAAATATTTTAATATATAATGTGTATATATATATATATATGTATATGTTTGTATATATGTCCATATGTATGTATCACTTGAATGCCATAATTGCATATATTATATGAGATATTTTAAATATTATTATAATACACATTTACATATGAGGAAACTAAGACTAAGAGGCTTAAATGACAAACCAATGATCATGCACCTCTATAAGCATCAAAAAAAATTTGAAAAGATCTTGTTGCTGTGATCTTCTATGCCATACCATGTCCCACCATGCTATATTGTATCTTATATGTTATATATTATTCTATATCATGTAGTGTCATTTTGGTTTTGAAATGCCATAGAACACCAACTGGTGAAAAGAAGAACATTCTAGAATCTTCTATAAACTTCTAAAATATAGCAAATATAAATGGGGGAGAATGTTCCATTTTTGTGAAAACAATGAAATTATTCTTTGGCATTCTAGGATAACCAATCTCCTTTACTTTTGACTCTATGTTAAATAACAAAGCAAATATTATTCAATTCTTAACTTCTTTTCTTATTCACTCTGTCCTATGATCCATAGTTTTGGAAAGAGAAAAATAGTTGTACTTTTATTACTTAACTAAGCCACTGTTCAATACTTTTATGGATCTGAGTCCTTATTACTGTGGGTATTTTCTTTAAAGGTACAGATCACTATCCCACTCCATCATCTAATTTCTGTGATCCCTTTTCATGTCCTTCAAAGAATTCTTCATGCTGGTTTTGCCCAATGAACTCAAGGCTTTTTCTGGGTCCTTTAACATTTTCTATATAGTGGCACAGTACTTAGATGACCACTTACATATGTCAGAGTAAAGAATCTAATTCATATATATGCATTTGGATTTGATGACCACTGAGGAAATTTTCAGCTTTCTAATTTTGTGGTTCATGAGTCTGACTACCTATTTATTATCCTTTACTTTCACTGCATGATTGGCTCAATTCCCTTATCCAGATATATATGTCTTTGGCAATATTGCTTACCCCCTCTTCCTGCTTGAAACTTATTTTACATTATTATTTTAAAAATATTCAATATCTATTCAAAATAATAATTTGTGTTTAAAAATAAGAATAGTTTTTATATCACATCTATATAGTACCTTAAAGTTACAAAAACATTTTATACCCACCTCAAAAATAACAATAGTATTATATCATATCTATATGTACTTGGGGTTAATAAAACATTTTATACCCACACCAAATGATCCTTACAACAGCCTTGTGAGATATGTGTATTATGATTATGATTGTATAATCATAATGCTATCCATTCTACAGATGAGGAAACAATCTCATGGAGGTTAAATGACTTAGTCATATTCACATAGGTATTAGATATCAGTGACATGATTCAAAGAACAAGGTTCTTTTTAACATCAAATTTTATACTCTCAGTAGAATAAATTCAAATGAGAATTATAATTAAAACTCTACAGAATTTCTATGTAAAATCTATTTATATTAATAGTTTTAATTTAAAATGATATAAATACATTCTCGAAAAAATTTGAAGATATATTTTACTGTGTACATGTTCAAGATGCTTAATTGTCAGCCAATAATCCAGTGAAGTACCAAAGATCCTACTTTATAATGATGGAAAGAATATCCATAAAAATCCAGTATGAACTCCATCAGTGATTTCCTGGAAATCTAACTGATTAACTAGCTTAATCTTTCCATTTCACAAATGAGAAAACCAAGGCACAAAGGTATTCAGTGACTTTTCTGAGATCACTCAGGAAATTGATTCCAAGTCTCCTAACTCCCAGTGTATGGACTACTACTCAAGTGCATTCAGAGGTTTCATTCAGAGATTGTCCAATCCCTCTTTTAAAAATGATCACACATATCTTAACTTTTCATTTTTGAGTGTGTCTGTGTGTCTGTGTGTGTGTATGTGTTTATGTGTGTGTTTGGGGATTTGAAAGTAGAAAGAAAAGGTTAGGAGATGAAATCAACAGGTAGCCATGCAATAATTGAAACCAGAAGTGATGCCCACTTCCCACCCCCCCTTCAGATTTTTCTTGGGTGTTTTTGGCTCATGAGCAGTTGGCCCCTGTTAAACATAACTTCAGCTGAAAAGTAAATGCTCACATAAAGCAAATAGCAGAGTAAATGCCAAGACGGGTGAAGACGTCATACTCCCCATTGCAGCCTGAACCCAAGCGACAGCAAATACATAATACATAACCAGTGAGATTTCCTTTGGGCTCTCCTGTCTTGGCCATGGTCCGAGCACAAAGCCCAGTGGAAGCAAATAAATAATCAAACACAGATTTGGAGTCATGAAATCTTTATGGGAAAAAGTTTTTAAAACATTTGGGCCATGCAGAGCTCAGGAGTTGGAGAGGCTACAGAAGAAAAATCAATTAGAAATGGGAAACTAGCTGAGGCAAGAAATTCTGTGCTTTTCTCCATTTGCTGAGATTCGATTTGAAGCTATTCTAAAGTTGAAAGAGTGAAGAGAATGAGTTTTTTTTTCTTTTCTTTTTTTCTTTTTTCTTTTCATTTTTCTTAGGTTACATATAATGTTCTAACTTCCCTGGGAGCAAAAGGAATGTGACATTGCAAAAAAGATGGAGAATACCCATCTGAATCACAGGGTAAGGGCTAGAAAAGATGATGCAATGGGTGACATGATATAGAACATAATTGAATACATTCTGGAAGGGATCTTGGAATGCAGGAACATATCCATGATCATTTTATAGGTATGAAAACTGAGTTTCATAATCTGCTTAAGGTCAATCTGTTTAGAGAAGCAGTGGGAAAAACCCTTGAGTTGGAATCAGAGGACCTGGGTTTCAGGTCCATTTATAAGAGCTCATTTAGTAAAGTGGACATGGTCAAGTTATCCATTTTATCTCTCTGAGCCTCAACTTCCATACCATATCTTAAAAATGGAGGTAGCAATTATTATACTATTTATCTAATTCAGGAACTCTGTCAATTGACAGTTGGAAGAAATCTCAGAGGGCAATAAGTCCAATTCCTCCCCCTTTTATTTAGAGGGGTAGAATTGAGGAAATTGAGGCAAATAGATATTAAGTGATTTGATGAAGGTCTCATTGGCAGTAAATATTTGAGATGAATTTTGAACTCAGGTCTTCCTGACTCCTTTTACTTACAACTCCATTCATTGCAAGCAAACCCCTTAACTTCTCTGCTAGCAAAATGGGAACAAATGGGTACTTGCAGTTGCTTTACAAAAAGCAGATACCAACTATAAAGCATTATTTATTTAAACATGAGCTGCCATCATTGTGGCTATGTATTAGAAAAATCCAGGTCTGCAAGGGATCTCAATTTCATTCAGTCAAATATTTCTCCTTTTTCAGAGTAGCCCACCTTGGAATACCATTTACATTCACATCTTAGGTTTACATTGCTTCTGTTCCATCATTTTCTCTCTCTCTTTCTCACTCTCTCTCTCTCTCTCTCTTTCTGTCTGTGTCTGTCTGTCTGTCTGTCTGTCTCTCTTAGCTTCTTTTGTTGTAGTGAAGGAATATGAAATCATTTGTGCCTCTTCTCAGCTATTTCTGATTCTGAGGATTTTTCACTTGAATTGACTGAGAATTTTATGTTCCAATTTCTTAAAGGAGCTATTTGCACCAAAAATAAATATTCATCCAGAATAATTAAGAACCTTTGGCTCAGCCATGTCTTTCCTGGATCTTTATCCCAAGGAAATCATAAAGGAGGGGAAAAGACCTACATGTGCAAAAATATCTATGGCAGCTCTCTTTTTGTGACCAAAAAATTGGAAAATGAGTAGATGCCCATCAATTGGGGAATAGCTGAATAAATTATGGTATATGAAAGTGATGGAATATTATTGTTCTATAAAAATGATGAATAAGCTGATTTTAGAAAAGTCTAGAAAGATTTATACAAACTGATGCTGAGCAAAACAAGCAGAACCAGCAAGATTGTGTAATGATCAACTGTGAAAGATTTGGTTCTTCTCAGTAGTTGAGTGATCCAAAGTAATCTTAATGGACTTTGGATAGAAAATCCCATCTGCATCCAGAAAGGGAACAATGGAGATTGAATGTAAATCAACATATACTATGTCCACTTTTTTTGCTCTTTATTTTTCTCTAATGGTTTTTCCCTTTTGGTTTGATTTTTCTTTCCCAACATGATCTATAAAGAAGCATGTATTAAAAAGTTAATATACATATATAACCAGAAAAAATAATGAAATAATTAATTTAAAAAGAGATAGTATTATTAGACAACCTTCTTTCACATTTAAAAAAAAAATGATTCCCTTGATATTCTTGATTTTTTTTCAAATGAATTTTGTCATTTTTTTGGTATCTAAATAAATCATTTTTGGTAGTTTGGTATGGGGAAAAAGAATAATTAAGTATATTTATCTATCTATATCTATTGAGAGACAGATAGACAAGCAGATAGATAGATAATAGATAGATACTGAAATACATATTTGGACTGAAACTGAATAAGGAATCTCTGACAAAGAAACTCATTCTCTGTCCAGCAGCTACTAGTCTTCAATTTATAATCTTTGGGATTTGCTGTGATATCTGAGAGGTGAAGGATTTCGCCCAAAGTCACACACCAGTTATTTCCAGAGGTACGACTTCAGATTAGGTTTTTGTTATTTCAAAATCAGTGTCTTCACCTAGTGGTTTTCAAAGTCGAGGACTGAGAAACTTTTTCAGAGAATCTATAAGGTGAAAATTATTTTCAGAATAATACTAAAATATTATTTGCTTATGAAAATCTTCCCTTTCCAACTACTTGTCTCTATGAAGCCAGGTTTTCTCATATATACTTCAACCAAAACAACATATTGCAACAGATTGAATGTAGAAGCAAATATGAGAATACAACCACTATTAAGCCAGACATTAAAGAGATTTGCAAAAACAAGTAAAATAATGCTACTTGTCTGTTTAAATTGCCTTTTTTTGCTTTGAAAAGTATGATTTTTTCTAAAATAACTATGTATGTTTTAACAATATAATTTTATTTTCCATAAATTATATTATTTCTGTTAATATATACTAGATTTACTATTGTTACTATTGTTTTAAATTAATACATTTTTCAAAGTATATTTTAATGTTTAATTATAATAGATATTGATAAGTATAACCTACATAAACAAAACATCTTTGGGGTCCTCAATAATTTTGACAAGTTTAAAGGGGTTCTGAGTCAAAAAAGTTCAACTGCTCCTCTAGCTACTATACAATGTTGTCATTGTAAATGAAAAAAAAATTAGGCATGAAAAAAAAAAAAAAACATTGTTGTCTAATTTGAATTTTCCTCTTTATTCAGAATGGTTCCCTCCCTATTCTCTGTTATAATTTGATTCACACTGTGCCCACTGATCAGAATATCCTTTTTTTTCCTCTAGCTATTCCAAAACTCCTTATTTTCTAAGACCTTGGTTGTCTAAACCCTCCATGAAGTATTCACTGTCTGCTTCAGTCTATCAAAAGCCTTCCCTTCTCTCATCTTTTATCATCAGCACCATGAAATTTAGCAATTAATTGATCTTCAATTGCCTTATGTGTGCTATTAGTATATCTCCAATTAGGCTGAAGTGTCTTCAAAAACAACAACAACAAATTAGATACTCCTCTTGAGCATTTCCCATATATCCCTAAATGAAAAGTATCATGGCCAGTAAGCTAAAACATTCTTTGGGGTGGAGGGGAGCAGTGAATCACCAAATAAATTTATTTGGACAAAAAGGTTTTGAAGAAAACTTATAATCTTTAAATTCAAGCAAGTTTAGGAACACTCTTAAAGCCTACTAAGGAGCTATTTGAACTCTACCTGTTCAGTGAGCCCTGATATCTGACTGAGCTTGTGAGTTAATTACTTATTGTATGACTGAATCTACTAGATTAGAAATAAAAAGAACCATTCTAAAAGACTAGGACCTGAGCAGTTCCTTTTATGGACACTGAAATATTGAAGGTCTAGATTCATTCCTCTTCTATAATATGCTTAAATATCAAGTTTTTGTAGTGAGGCTAGCCTCAGCATTGCTTATGGCCTGGCACTGGTTCTAAAGCATTCCTAAAAACCCATTTCATATATATAAAATCTCCCAAGACTCCTACTCTTTCTCTATGCACTTGTCTGTTATTCTAGGACCACAAATGACTGCTTTTATTTTCTTAGGATCATTCAAAATTTTTGGATTTGTGATCCTCAATCCTCAATTAAGCAGGTAGATTTGTGACTTACAGGAACAAAGGCAATTAATCTGTCAGAAAAATAATGTTTTTAAAAGTTTATTTAATTGATGAAAGTCTATCATTTCTAACTGTCAAAATAGTTTTTTGGGGGATAGGTGGGTAGAGATATCAATAAACCTTGAGTTTGCTTGTAAAGATAAATAAAAAGAAAATTATTTTTCTACCAGAATCAACTATAAAGATTTAATCTGGATTTTTTTTTCTTTTTAGGGTTTAGGAACATTAAAAACAAACTGCATATAAGAACAGGAGTTTTTATTTTCCTTAGTTCTTAATTCTTTTAACAATATTGTTTTAATGGGCTCTATATCCCCTGGATTAACAGAGACAATAACAGGTCATCTTACAATGGAATTATATTAAACCCATGGAGGGATACAAAGTACCCATTACAAATGGTGGGCCAAAATTTTCAGAGATGTTAGCTCCACCTTAAAGCAATTTTTATCATAGATACTTAACAAAGCAGCCTACACTTAATTTATACATGGTTTATTGAAATTGATTTGCCAATGTAGAATGCCATTGCATGAACTTTGGTTTTCTTTTGCTGAATTCCAATCATTTCAAAATGCTAGACAGTAACTTAGATTATTTAGAGTAGTCAAAGCATCTGTAATAGATGGTGATGTATTTTTGGTTGCCCTGGAAAGGGAATGATAATAAAATCACAGAATCTTAGAACTATAAAGAACTATAGAGGTTATCTAATCAAACCTATATTTGAATGAAAATTTCTTCTCTGATATATCAGGCCCAAAGTCCAGTCTTCAGTCTAAGACTGAACATCTCAATTGATAGAGAAGACAACCCATTTCCATTTGAGTTAATTCTAATGGCTACTAGGTTTTTCTTTACATCAAACTGGAATCAGCTTCTTAACAACTTTTACTCAATCATGCCTCCAAGGAGGATAAAGAGAAAAGCAAGTCTACTCCCTGGCCTGCTTGACAGCCCTGAAAATATTGAAAGGCAACTGTTCTGTCTCTGCCATCCATGTAATTCTTACATTTAGATTAAATAGTTCCAGTTCCTTAAACTACTGCTTGGAAAGCTACCTTCTTAGGGACTTTCACCATAATCACCACTTTCTAGCAGCTTGTCAATGACCTTCATAAAATGTGGCATCTTGAACTAACACAATATTTTAGAGATAATTCAGTGTTCTGAACTTTTTTTGTGTTCTGGACACTGTGCTTCTCATTGTCTAATAGGAAAGTATTAACTTGTGGGGAGGTGATATTGCATGTCATACCATTGATTCATTCAAATTTGTAATCCACTAAGACCCCCAGAACTTTTCCATTCGAACTCTTGTCTAGCTCCATTTTATATTGCATCCTCTATCATGTCTTGTGAGGTTCTTTTTTTCTGAAACCAAGTATTAGAACTACATATTAATCCCCATTAAAGAGTAGTAAAACTAACATGCTTTGGTACTGCAAAATATCTGGGATTTCATCAGAGCAGATCTTTCCCTGCCATAGATCACAACTTCCCTTTAATTTAGCAAATGTTCTCAGAAGTTGCCTTTTCAATATTGGCTTTGTTTAGTTCTTATCTAGATCCTTTTATCTCATTCAGCATTTCTACTTACAGGCCTGCCTATGCCTGAGAAGTTCCTGGAAACAACTAAGTTAATATACCTTCTCAGACCCTCAAAGTAAAGGTTATCTGAATCAGCTTTCTCTTCACTGCTCATGATATTAATGACAATATTGCTGGATGCCAAAGAGAGGGGCATATGGTGCTTGGCTCACTGGCTAAGCTTCCCCTTTAGCCAGCAGGGACTGGTTGAAATTCAGCTCCATCTTGTAAGCCAAATGAAAAACCTCATGGCGGCCTCAGCCGGGATTAGGAGTAGAGCTGCTCAGCGTTCACCTGAAATCCACCTCCCTGTGCTTTCAATTTAAAACAATCAACCCATATTTACCATGGACTTTTCTTTCATTAGAGTCCAGCTCTGATATTTAATCAGCTTCCGCTCTCCTCTGTTTGAACAACTTGCTGCTAAACCATATTAAAAAAAAAAGAAAAGAAAAGAAATAAAAGCCCAAGAAATGTCATCACTGCCATATTATTGCCTACCTGTGAACACATTCATAATGCATTCTGGTGTCTATAGAAAGGTTGCTTATGATTAATATTAATAAAAAAATTAAAGCTGTGTTTACCATGATAACCGACTTGGGTCTGACTTGATGCCATTGGATGAGAAAACAGGAATGTGTGGAGATGGAGAGTGGATTGTGAAATGATGGATATACATTAGATTCATTAATCATCTCATCAGGGAAGATTATGGAGCCAATCTCTTCCTAACTAGCACTTCAGTCTGAGGTGATGTCATATTTACCAAAATGGTATAGCATTTATCTCTTTTACCCAGAATGGTTACTTATATATATTAAAAAAAAAAAAAAAAAAAAAAAAAAAAAAAAAAGGTAGCCATTGAAGCCTTAAGAAGAGAGAACTAATTGCAATAGGTTTTTCCAGGAGTTGGAGTCCAAAGTATCTGTCCTCAGGGTGGTCATTCAGGATATTAATTCCTAATCTGGGTATCTGCCTAGATATACCATAAAGCATTGTAAAGACATGTGGAAAGGCAGCATGGTATAATGGAAGGAGAACTGGGTCTGTTGTCAAAAGATCCAGCTTTAAATCCAGGTTTTGTTACTTGTGTAACCTTGAGTAAGATCTTTTTATTTTAGGATTTTCCATTTCTCTGACATTAAAAAGAGGAGGTTATACCAGATGATCTCCAAAGTCTTTTCCTAATCTGAATCCAATGATCTTTGAGAAGTCATGGTCTCCTGGTAGTCCACATTGACACAAAGAAAACTTGTTTTTAACTGGAAGAGTGGAGGTAACTGGTAAAAAAAAGGAAGAAAGATAGCTAGGAGATACATTTGTATGTACATATAGAAGATGTGAATATAAAATGTGGGATCAATTTTACAAATCTTATATAAGGATTTATGCTTGATAGTGACTTTGGATGTGCATGTATATATCAATATGTGTTTAAAATCTTTATTTTTTCTTTTGTAGGGAATAGAAATTAATTTCATTATTTTAGGATCATTTCTTGTATCATGACATCATGAATCTAAAACTAGAAAGGACTTTAGAATCCATCTAGGCTAACCTTGTTTTACAGATGATGAAATGGAGCAACCATAGGTTAAGTGACTTGCTTGAAGTCACATAATCAATAAGATTCAGAGGTGAGATTTGAGCCCAGGTACTCTGTTGTTTAAAAACAGCATGCTTTCTACTGTACCATATAGCTGAGGGATATGGGATACAAATAGATTTGAAGATAGATTTAAATCCCTTAAAGGTAAAAATTAATTCCCGTAATGTGGTTGTTACAAACTGAAAAAAGTTTTAGAAGCACTGACAGTGTAATGAGTTCTCCCAAAATTTTATTTCCTGAAATAGAGATTGGCTGTCCACCTGAAGTGACTAACAATGGTTTCCAAGATACAATGCAAAAAGTGATATTCAAATCCCTTCTCAGTCTGGTCCCAAACTATCTTTATTGGTTTCTATCACTTGATCTTCTAGAAAAACTAGATTATTCTCTGTTCCCTAAACTTGATATTTCATCACCTTTCTCCATGCCTTTGCAAAAAGCTGTTCCCAGTGTAAGGAATGAATGGAATCCTTCCTCACCTCTACATTTTCCTGTTCCACTTCTTTTGAGAAGACTTTTCTGAGCTCCCTACTTGTTAAATCTCCCTTCTGTCTTCTCAAATTATCATGTACATACTTATCTATTTACATGTTACAGATCTCTACTAGAATGAGGGGAAGAACTGTTTTGGTTGCTTTTTTTTTTTGTTCTGATCTTGTCTTTGTATCTCTTAGTCCAAAGGGTAAAAGTTCAATAAATATTTCTTCAATTAGATTGGATTATCTTTTTGTAAAAAATGATACTCAGATTGAATTAGATGAGCTCCAAAGCTCATCTGAGTTTTTTTCTGATGTCTCAATCACTTTACTTAGTAGTTCATCTCATTGACCACATTGATACTGCTTCTTTAGAACAGGGGTTGTCTTTTATATTCATTTATAGCTCTATTGCTTAGCCCAGTGCCCATTAAATAATCAGCTCTTAATAAATGCTTATTGACTGACTATTTACTGATAAATCAGGAGAGTACAAGGGAGATCCAATCTATGACTACTAACATGGAGGTAGAGAATGCAATTTGCTTCCAAGAAAGCTTAGTGCCTAATGCAGTCTGAATTTTGTTTTGAAGTAACATGGATTCCAATTTGAATCTCATCTTTTTTTTTTTTTCAGGCTTAATAAAAACACAAATCAATGGCATGTTATTCCATCCTCTTCCTTTCTTGTAAGAGGTACAATATTAGCAAAATGGCATTCATTAGTAATGTTTACATTTCCAGGATTTCCTTCTTTAAAACTCTCAAAGTTTTCTGCAGATGAAAAGCTTTGTGTATTCTGGAGAGGAAGAATCCATTACAAATTTTATTGTGATGCTAAAAAATCACTTTCCATTGACTCAGTCTTCATCATCTGTAAAATGGAATAAAATTTCTTTTTTTGTTTTTTTTGTTTTCTTCTTGTGAGGTATGGAAATGACCATATTTAGACAGCAGGAATCATGAGAAGGTTTCCAGCTGTGATATAGGTCAAAAAGATGTTGGTCAGACCTAAGGAAGAGACACACCTGCAGGGCAGGTGAGTGAAGAAAATCCCTTCAGTTTCCAGAAGATGGGCTGCCTATGGAACAGGGGATAGCTAAGAGAAAAGAAGGAACTTGTGTGATAGCTTGTAGCAAAACAAATTTCTAGGCAGATATATAAGCGGTCAACATCGAAAAGGATTGGCAGCAGATTGTAGTATCTGGTATAACTGGGCAACTTCCAGTGGTATCAAGAAATAGAGACTAAGGAATCAAGAGTGAGATATGGCAAGTAAAGTAAAATAAAACAATTGTTTTAGTTTCCTAGAAGTAGCAAGGTGAGTAGAAATCAACCAAACAATCAATCAGTCAATAAATATTTGTTAAATACCTACACACTGGAGATGATGCTGGAAATGGAGAATCAGGTGAACCCTAGATTTCAATTGTGTCTCATATTTATGACTTGGGTTGCCCTGAGCAAACCAGTAAAACTCCCTGAGCCCCAAGTTCCTTATGTGTAAAATGGTTTATCTTCTCTAGAACCCTCAAATGCTTTATCCTTACAGGCCAATTATTAAATTTCCATTTAAAGCATTTAGACCTCAGAAATCAGAAAATGCTACAAATCAAAACTCAATTTATTCTTTTTTTTGATTGTATACAGTTGAGAAAATGATGGAGAAAATTATTACACATAAAAGTATATTGTGAATATATCTTACCCTCACCCTCCTACCATCTCAGATACCAGTTGTTAATCATTGATCAGCATTTTCCTACTTATAGGATACTCTCAAATACAAAATAGTACTGTAAGAGACAAGCTCCTTACCAAGAACTCTACAGAACCACTGATGAAACCAAGAAAAGGATTTGCAGAACAGACATCTAAGCTAGCAAGCATGGTTGGAATCAATAGTCATATCTTTTTATATCCTCTCACCTAAAACACAAATCTCTCTCCCAAATTCCCATTTACTGGGTATTATCGAAGTTACAACCTATTAAAAGTGCCTAATATCCTGGGAGTCTCCCTTTGATCGTCATTTTATTTGAACATAGTTCAGAAGCTCCTCCATATTTCCTCATTGGCTGGGTACTACAAAGATTATAGACTATCTGGAGAGCCTAATTTCCCCAGATGAATCTGAATTCCCAAACCTCATTACATCTCATAGATTGTTTCTTATTCCAATTTATGACTTCCCTCCATAAGTTCTGTTTCCCTTGTTTCACATCATCCTAACTTTTAGGTTCCAATTAGGAAAACTGGTTCCAAATTAAATTTTCCCAGTTTAAGTTTTATAACTCTATGGAAACAAAACCCTCATCTACTTTACATTAAGTTAAGTCTAGAGGATTTCTTATAGGGTCCTGCTAGGTGAAAGTCCAAAGAAAGAGGGAAGAAAAACTGTATTCCTGGATTCTAATACCAATCCTTTGCATTTTCTGTTAAGTTCTTGTTTAAAAGCTGAGATTCTTTTTTCTATTTTTTCTTGTAGCTTTTTATATACAAAGCATATGCATGGATAATTTTTCAACACTGACCCTTGCAAAAACTTCTGTTTCAACATTTCCCCTCCTTCCCTGCATCCCCTCTCCTAGATGGCAAGCAGTCCCATACATGTTAAATATGTTAAAATATATATTAAATACAATATATGTATACATAATTTATACCGTTATCTTGCTTTACAAAAACGATTGGATTTAGAAAAAAGGTAAAAATAACCTGAGAAGAGAAAAACAAAAATGCAAGCAAACAATAACAGAAAGAGTAGAAATGCTATGTTGTGGTTCATACTCATTTCCCAGTGTTCTTTCTCTGGGTGTTGCTGGTTCTGTTCATTACAGATCAATTGGAACGGATTTGAATCCTCTCATTGTTGATGAGAGACACATCCATCAGAATTGATCCTTATATAGTATTGTTGTTAAAGTGTATAAATATTTCCTAGTTCTGCTCTTTTCACTTAGCATCAGTTCATGCAAGTCTCTCCAAGCCTCTCTGTATTCATCCTGCTGGTCATTTCTTACAGAACAATAATATTCCATATTCCATTCATATACCACAATTTATTCAGCCATTCTCCAACTGATGGGCATCTATTCAATTTCCAGGTTTTGGCCACTACAAAAAGGGCTGCCACAAACATTTTTGCACATATGGGTTCCTTTCCCTTCTTCAATATCTCTTTGACATAGAATTAGCAGATAAAATATATAAAGAACAGAGAGAAGGCCAGTTTGGCTAAATACCTGAGTGAAGAAGGAAAGGAGATATTCAAGGAGGCTGGAAAGATAGAATGGGGTCAAGTTTTATAGGTCTTTAAAGCTCAACAGAAGACTTTTTATTTTATTCTAGAGGCAATAAAAAGCTACTGGACTTGGTTGAATACATTGAGTAGTAACTGAGAATTTTTATCTTTTCCTTTGAGATCTAGACTCTTAGGAAGAGAATAAACATTTGTATCATTACTGTATGCCAGGTACTATGTTGAATCCTTTAAAAAATATTATTTTCACAACAATTTTATTCTCACAACAATTCTATCAGGTAGGTGTATTATTATTTACATTTTATAGTGAGGTAAGTAGAATTTAAGTGACTTGCCTGGTGTTTGAGGTTGGATTTAAACTAAGGTCCTCCTAATTCTAGTCCCAGTACCACCAGATGCACCTAAAATATCAGTTAGAATCTGATATTCCCTGCAGAAATATTCTATCCTGGAAAAATCCCTTTGATGTACACAACAGAAAATGTTTTTTTTTTGTTTGTTTTTTAATGAGAATTTTTTAAGAAGCTACAGTTCTGATTTACTAACTACATTTCTTTCCCTTGAATAGGTAGATGGGGATGGGGTGGCGGCGGCGGCATGGTATCAATGGATCTGGTCTTCATTAGGTTCATATACTAAACTGATATTTGCCTCACTCATGGTTTTGCATAATATTCACATAATGCTGAGGTACCTACTTTGGTCTTGTTCTTAGCCCTAAGTCATTTTAAGATATAACTCAAGAATTCATCTACTGGTGACTTCAACCTTGGCAATTAGGTTATACTTACCCAATATTCTATTTGAAGTCAGAAACCTAAGCCTCTAAACTCAACCTAATGATAGATAAGGTCAAAGCAATAATTCTTCTGAAGCAATAATGAATTGCATAGTCTACATGTATTTTTTAAGCATTTCAGGGCCAAGTCTTGAGGATATAAGTACAAAAGATGAAAGAACCCCTACCAATGAGTTTGCATTCTAATGGCAGACACAATAACCATATTTAAAATACATATACATTAGGAATATAAAGTGAATAAATAAAAATATATACAAAGAAGTTAGAGAAAAACTAAGAGGTAGAAGTGAAGAGATAAAGATGAGAATTAGCAGATAAAATATGTAAAGAACAGAGAGAGAGCCAGTTTGGCTAAATAGCTGAGTGAAGAACGAAAGGAGATATTCAAGGAGGCTGGAAAGATAGAATGGGGTCAAGATTTATAGGTCTTTAAAGCTCAACAGAAGACTTTTTATTTTATTCTAGAGGCAATAAAAAGCTACTGGACTTGCTTGAATACATTGAGTAGTAAGCGCCAGGGTCAACTGAATTGATCTGAAAGAAAGTTACTTAGTAGCAGTGAGTACTATGGAAAGGAATAGAGACAAATTTGAGAAAGATCAATTAATAGTATATTATAATAATTGAGACAAGAGGTAATGAGAACATAGACTAAATAAATAGCTGTGGCACTTGAAAAATGGATTAGATGAAGAGTATTGAAAAGATAGAATGTCAAGATTTTGCAAATTGTGGAGTTACATTTGTAAACTTACCTGCTATGTGTTTTTTTTTCTCCATTCATCTTGGCTTTCAAGGCCAGGGATCAGTAACTCTCAGAAATGTTCTAGACTGTCCCTAATTTAGGAAGATCTTTGGTTGCACGGTGTAACTGATAAAGAATTTATTAACCCTTCACTTAAATTTCCCCTTCTTTCTAATTTCTCTTTTTCTTAAAAGTACTACTATATTTCCAGACACATAAGGTTCAAAACCTTGGAGGCACCCTGAATTCTTATCTCTCCTTTCTCCACTTCCTCCTCTTCTCTATTGTCAAATTTTGATTGACCTACCTCAATAGCTTTCATATTGGTCTCCCATTTTTTTCTTATATAAATACCCCTCCTAGTTCAGTCACCAAATTTCCCCTGAAGTACTACAGTATCCTCCTAATTCCATTATATTCCCTCCCTGTTTCATTCTAATCAGAGTCTCTGATCCCATAAATGTTTAATGTTTTAGTTTTTGTATCCTACAGTGCCTGGCCCATAGTAGGCTTTTAATAAACACATTGCAAATTGAATTGAAAACTGGTACTCACCAGGAATAGTCTCAGTCTCTTTTCTAATTCTACATTGATGGAATCAGTTCTCCAAATTGTGTGTGTGAGCCCCCTGATCATATTTTTAAATGCCCCTTCTTTTCCCTTTAAAGTCCCCATTCTTGCAAAGCCAAAGGGAAAACCAGAGGAACAGTGGTTGTGAATCAAGTTGTCTTTGTCCAAAGTTCCCTGCTTATGCTGATCTTGTGTTTTTCTCTTGTTCATAGCGACAGCTGTTCTGCCCAAGGCAATACTGATTCATTCTCAAATTAAAACAATAAAATTTACTAACAACTATCCTAATCCTCAAATGGCGAGATCTATAAACTCTCTTCTCTTTTCCCAAACTCCCTGAAATCACTTCTCCACCTCCTTTTCCTTTTTAACTGCAGGATTTAAGTACTCTTCTAAAACCTTAGAGCTTTATTTCTTCTCCCATTTGGTTCCCAGACTCCCTTTCTCTCAGGCATTGCAAGCTTTTCTTTCCTTTGCCTGGCCAATCATTTCCATCCCAATGTTTCTTTCTATCCTCATCAATGATGAGTTTTCTGCCTCTAACTTATTATCATTCACATCCTTAAGATCATTGTCCTCTCTACTCCTGCAGAGGTTATTCTTTTGATTCATAATAGTAATTTTGTATTTCAAGGACATAACTAAATGGTGACCCTTAACCATGAGTCATCTAAATTGTGATCTCCCTAGGGATGGGAATTATTCCTTTTACTTCTGTTATATTTACTCTTCCCATCCAATAGCCCCTAGTATGGGCAAATAATAAGCAACTGATAAATATTTGTGGATTGTAGAGTATCACAATTTAAATTGGGACTTTGGTAGATCCATGATTTCCACATTGGGGATTGCAATTCCCCCAAACTTCTTCATTTGTGAAATTTTTACCCGTTTTCCCCCATACTTTGTTCCTATCACATGTAAACAATGTATGAGGGATCTTTCTTCTGCTCCTGTTAAATTAGAGATACCATAACAGTTGGTTTATAGTTTTGTTGTCCCTCATATTCAATGTGTTACAATAATAATCATAATAATATTAATAACAATAACTCTTACTCACTTAATAAGTATGTATTAAGCACCATGCTCCAAGTGCTTCCATATCCCTTTAAGGTTTATACCCACTACTTTTTGTAACCATATATTTCCTTGTTAATGTCTTTTATGCCCCCTTTCTAGCACAAGTTATTGCTGCTAATGTACTATAGCCTACTTTTATCCACAACAAATCATTCCCGTGCCCTTTGAGCTATTTGTCATTTTCATTCTTTCAATTTCATGGTATCTCATGAGTTGCAGTCTTCCTGCAACCCCAGGAGAATATTGGTGAGTACCACATCATTGCTCATCGAAATGCAAATCTGCCACAAGGTGATACCTTTTCTCCCCCACCTATTGCTTTGTAGATCATCGACTAGTGATGACTTAGTTCCAGTCCCTTCTGAGCAATGGGTGATGAGGCTGGTTTCAATGGCTTTCAAATGAGCAGAATTCAATATTATATAAACAGAGTCTATATGCTAGCCACAAGAAAGTGGAATTTTCAGGTCTGTACATGGGATCATAAGAGCTAGAAATAGCCTATTTTTATCAAAATGAAAACAAGTAGTAGAACAGCAATACCCTTTTCTCTTTTTTTTCTTTATCTTTTTTTCTTTCTTTCTTTTTTTTTTTTTTTTGAAATGTACTGGGGGAAATTCAAGGGAATGATGCTATAATTTAGACCAGTAATTCCAGAGACATCTTATACTGGAGTGGGAAATTGTCAGGAACGGGAAGGGTCAGGATCAAATGGCAAATTTAAAATTATTGGCACTCAGAGCCCAAATGGCAGTCTTCTTGCAGAACTTAGATGGAGCTGATGCATTCAAATTAGTTGAGTTCACTAGAGTGCAGACCCTTATGGGACTATGAACCTTTTGCTCTTCAGCTTTCAGGCGAGAGATCAGGATCTCCTAGGGACAAAGGTAAAAAGTGCTTGTGTCAGAGCATTCTAGCACATTAAGGTGGGACACAAATCAGAGCTCTTGAGTGATAGAGAATGAAGGACAGTCTCTCTGGCACCAAGAGTGGGAATGGGGAAGTTGATCCATGACCCTAAAGCAGACTTGCGCTATTTTTCTTTTTTTCTTTCTTGCGCATTGGACCTGACCCTCCATGCAGGTCATGCTTTAGATTTATCTAGAAACAAATTCTCTCTGAAGTTTTTTTTTTTTTGTATGTGTTGAGTCCATCAAGAAACCTCGATCATATTATCATACATTTTATGGGATTTCTGTCTTTCTGAAGAGCATTTATATACATTATCTCATTAAGCACTCTATCAGACGTAGAATGTTTATACTTCTTCTCATTTGAGCCTCAGGTGACTTAGCCTCACAGAGGTGAAATGATTTACTTAAGATTACAGAACAATTTAATAACAGAAACAGGACTGGACTTAAAATAGGGAAGGGAAAAAACAAAATGTGTCAGGGTTATGGGTTGGGACATTATATCAGAGAGCTTCCAAGTTCCCCTTCAGCTTTAGTATTCTGGGATTTCTGTCTCTCCCTCTTTCTCTGTCTCTGTCTCTCTCTCCATTCCTCCCCAACTCCCCTTTCTCAGATAAGATTTGTATAGAGAATTCCTGTTGTGGAATCCCCGAAGAAAGTTAATTCAACCATTACATATAATTTTATAGAATTGCCTAAGGCACTGAGCAGAAAAATTACTTAATAGTCTTTATCAGTAATAGAATTTGAATTCAGATCTTAGTGACATCTAGCCCAGTATTCCATTCACTTTGTCATGATGCAGCTCTTTTTCTCTAATACCAGTTTGTACTCTCCCTTGGCTAGCTGTTTTGATAGAGCAAAATAGGAAATCTCATTCAGGCTATCTAAAAATTATGTAAATATACTCAGATGGGAAATGAAATGTTTTGATTAATAAAAATGGGAATTAAAAGAGCCTCAAAGAATCATTGGAAAAAAAGTAGTGAATTCAGAACCATGAATGCTCTGGGTTCTAGTCTCAATTCTGTCTTTGTGTGGCTTAAGTCTCATGTCACTTAAACTCTCTAAGCCTCAGTTTCCTTATCTATAGAATGGGGAGAGATGGATGGCTGTTCCCTAAAAGATCTTCCAGCAAGATATTATAATGGATTTAGGAACCTGATTCATCACCACGTTGGTCATAGGGTAATGAGCTTTTTCAGCCATAGCATCTTTGGAAAACGGTCTAGTAAGTCACAGAAGGGTTTATATCTGCATCAGTGGAGAGAGCATCCGTGCTCATGAAATTTCCAGTCCTTGACATATTGAAGAAAATACTTACCTATATTTTCTATGAAGAGATCACAGTATGCTTTTCTTGCAGGATGTCAAACATTGGTACCAGCTGGCCTAATTAATCTCCCCTTTCTCTCCTTGAGGGATGGTTGTTTCTGGAATTTTGCATCTTGAACTTAGAGAAATAAGTCTTAGAGAAGGTCAGTAAATATGTTGAAATTAAACTTATGTTTCTAAAATCCAGTCTTCACTCCTCAGCCCCATCATTTGTTGACAGACACAAATAGATAGAACAAAGCATGAAGAAGATATGTGTCAGAAATCACTATGGGGAGGGAACATACTTTTCCTTTATAATGTTCAATCACATATAAAACAGGCACAATAAAGTTTTAATTGGACCCCATTTGCAATAGCTAGATAATAATGGGAAAAGACATTTATTATTAGGGAGAAAAACTATATAAATGCTATCTTTTGTAGTGCATTAAGTTAAACTTTAGTCTACACTTAAAATTCATGTTATCGGGAACAACGTTCTGAAGAGTAATGAAATAAGTCATTTCCCCTTATTTATGGTGCATATTACTTCTTTTACATCTTTGATAAAGAGCAGACTATACAAGTGGATTTAAGTGCTTTTTCATTAGTATAAATAAAATGTTAAGTAGGTTGAGGTACAGCTGTAAATACTGTAGGCTACAGTTCTTTTAATACAACTCAAGCCCCATTTTTGAATGATAGCTATAGTTAAAGACTTGAGTACTTATCCTACGTAATGGTTAAAATTAGTCTGAAAAAGTAAAATCTCATTTCTTGGAAAGCAGGTGTATGCTATGGCCAGAAGCCACAATTTTCAGGAAAATCCATCCAGGCTGATTCCTATCTAGACAAACTGACTTAATGGTGAATAGTTTTATTTCTCAGCTACAGTCTATACTCTATCTGCACCTACTTTTACATCACAGGAGGATAGCCATATTGTAACCAAGTGCTATCAAGAACCACAAAGGATTTATTTATGAAAAAAGCAAAGACAGATTCCTCTAGAGTAGGTGGTTAATCTATGTGATATATTCTTATCCTATGATTCTTTGACCTCAATGATTTCACCTATGCCTCCTAGACCAAATTTCTTCCTCCCCCAACCCCCAGACAATTGGGGTTAAGTGATTTGCCCAGGGTCACACAGATAGGAATTGTTAAGTGTCTGAGGCCAGATTTGAACTCAGGTCCTCCTGACTTCAGGGCTGGTTCTCTATTCACTGAGCCAACTAGCTGCCCCTCCTAGACCAAATTTCAATCACACCTTTGGTAAGAGGCTTTTTCTGTTCTCTACTACTGCTAGTAATTTCCTCTGGGGTCACCTTCCTTTTCTATGTATATTGTATCTACATAGTTATTTTCATCATGTGAATGTGAACTCTTCGATGGAAAGATCATTTTTTTTGCCTCTTTATAAGTCTACTCTAAGCACAATGACACATGGTGGGCTCAGCAAATCCTTGTTGAATAAGTGATTTCCTGTCTTCAAGTCTAATGTTCTAAGCCATCATGTGAGATGACAGTGTAAACATCAAAAAGAAATGGACAAGTTGGTATTTGGGGCCAGATCTAATGAAATGCAATCTAAGACGTAGCTAAAGGTGCAATGGATAGAGCGCCAACCTAGATGCAAGAGGATCTGGGTTCAAATCTGGTCTAAAATACTTAACATAAACTAGCTGTATATCCCTGGGCAAATTCCTGTGATTGTCTTCCCAAAAAAGGAAAGAAAGAAAGAGAGAGAGAGAGAGAGAGAGAGAGAGAGAGAGAGAGAGAGAGAGAGAAAGAAAAGAAAAGAAAAGAAAAAAAGAAATCTAACTGAAATGAACATTCTACATTTGTGAGTATAAAATTCTACCATAGGATGCAATAGTTTTCACAACTAGTATTGGTTTACTGTTCCTCCTTTATTTTGCCTTGGCCAATCTATATTTAGACTAATACTCAGTGGTGAGTTTTATGTTTTAGGGGGACACTGAGAACCTGTAGATCATCCAGAATGCAGTTTAGAAGATTAAGAGCTTCAAGATGACTATCTACAAGGCTTGCAGGAAAACACTTTGAGAAAAAATAGTTGGAAGTAATATACATAAATGTACATTGGGAAGACTATCATGTATAAGAGAAAGTTGACCTATTCTGTTTGACCCTAGGGCCAAACAATGTGTGAGGTGCAAAATTAGAGAGAAACATATTTAGGTTAGGTATCGGGGATGCAGACACAGAAATAAGCAAAGAAAAACATTCAAAAAGCTTCCTAAGAGTTAGAGTTAAGGAAAAGTAAAACGGATTGCATCAGGAATTGCATTTCTTCTCTGTAGGATTGAGATGACTATTTGATGATACTGTTAATGTGAGGATTGTTATTCAAATATAAGTCAAATGGTTATAGATTTAGAGCTGGTAGGGCCATCAGAAGTCCTTATCCAATCCTCTTATTTTGCTTATGAGGAACAGAGTCCCAAAAATATAAATCAACGTTCCTGATATCACCAAGACATTGATGGAGCAGGATTCAAAACAGTATCTTTTGACTAACAGGTGTAGATTGATATCTTCTGAGGTCCTTTCCAAATCTGAAATTCATCAGTTTTGTGAAAATATGCCTATTTTCCACTAAAACAAATAATAATCACTATATTAACCTCAAGTACTGATGCCCAAAGGATCAGGTTCCCACACTGTGCTATGGTGGCAGGCTTTTTGAGGATTATGATGTGGAGGAACTAATATTGGATTCATCATTAGAAAACCTGGCTTGAAATCTTTAGATTTGCCTTTTATTAGCTATATGATACTGGAAAGTAATTTACTCACTTTAAATCTCAGTTTCCTTATATGCAAAATGCAAATTTAATTGTTAAGATATTTTTAAATAATGACTCTCACATCCATGTTCTTAGTTACACCTACATCATGTTTACATCTTCTTAAAGTTGAAAAGTTATATCTTCATTCCATTCACTGACAAAAATATTGAACTTAGCAAGAGTCAAAGGACAGATTCTTATGAATCTGTCCTATGTATGATCCTCCAATATGACAGTGATATTTTAATAATCACCCTTAGTTCTGGTAATTCAAGTGATGCAGAATTCACCTAACTATATTCTCATCAAGGCTACATTTTATTCACAAGGTCAACATGAAAGATGTTAAATTATTAAAATCTAATTGTATGGTAACATTGCTGGAATTCAATTATATTATTGTTGTAGTTATGTCTTTCCTTAAAATAAAAAGATTTAAAAGTAGGAAATACTTGAGTGATCATCTTGACCAGAGATGTCTGCACATGGTCAACAGGCTACAGTGCAGCCCAATACACTCCCAAACTAGATTAACGTAATTTTAAAATTATGATAAGATATGAAAAATATTAAATCTTAAAGCTCAAAATGTGCCTCAGCTTGATCCTTATGTACAGTTTAGTGGCCTCCATTTCTATTTGAATTTGATACCAATGATCTGGACCATCCTACCACTAATTTTCCAGAGAAAGTAAATAACTCATTCAGTTTTACTCAGTAGAATCTATAAATAGATTCTACTCCAAACTCACTTACTCGATATCATTGAAATGTCTACAGTGTCACAGCTGCCTTACCAAATTCATTTTCTCTAACTGAGAAACTGGCTAGTCTGATCTTGGCTATGGATACTAATCTTGCTTTCCCTGATAACCTCTCTAGTAACATGACCAGAGACTTCCTAATCTTGTGACTTATGAATACACACTGTTCCCATATCACTGTCCCCTTTCCCTATTTCCATGATTTTTGTCTTCAGACTGATCAGTTGGTCCCATTCTTTTGTATTTCATCTTTGCCTTTAAAAAAAACAAACAAACCTATGCATGCCTTTATCAATAATGTTTTTCTTTTGAGTTGGCCATCTTTTCTTTTCTTTTTTGAAATTAGTTTAATTTTTTTTATTTTCTACTAATTACGTGTAAAAACATTTATTTTTAAAACATTGTGTTCCAAATTCTTTCCCTTTCTCTCTTCCCAGTCCTCTTCATTGAGAGGGCAAGGAATTTGATGTAGGTTATATATGTCTATTCATGAAAAACATTTCCATATTAATCATGTTTTGAAAGAAAAAAGACCAAATAAACCCTCAAGAAAAATAAAATTAATAAAAACAAGTATGAATCTGTAATCAGACATGTTCAATTCTTTGTCTGATGATGGATAGTATTTTCTAACCCTAAGACCCTCAGAGTTATCTTGGATCATTGTATTGCTGTGAATAGCTGAGTCACTCACAGCTAATCATTTTATCATGTGTTGCTACTTTGTGCACAGTACATTTCACTTTGCCTTAGCTGATGTAAATCTTTTCTGGGTTTTTCTGAGAGCATTCTCATCATTATTTCTTATAACACAATACCATTCCATCACAATCACATAACATAACTTGTTCAGCCATTACCAATTTGATGGGCATTTTTTCAATTTCCAATAGAAAAGAAAAGAGCTACTATAAATATTCTTTCATATATAAGTCCTTTAACTTTTTGGTTTTTAATCTTTTTTTGTATATATATATATATATATATATATATATATATATATATATACATATGACTATATATAATAGTGATACCTTTAAGTCAAAAGTATGCCAGTTGGACATAGTTGCAAATTGCTCTAAAGAATGGTTTAATAAGTCCACATTCTACCAACAGTGTATTGTCCCATTTTCCCCACATTTCCTCCAACATTTGTCATTTTTCTTTTCTGTCCTATTATCCAATACCATAGATATGAAATAATATCTCACAATTGTTTTAATTTGTGATTCTCATCAATAGTGAGTTATAGCTTTTTTACCTAGGGTTATAGATACCATTGATTATTCATCTGAAAACTGTTCATATATTTTGATCATTAATCAATTGGAAAATGGCCCTTATTTTTTATAAATTTGACTCAACCCTCAATATGTTTAAGAAATGAGACATTTATGAAAGAAAATCCCTTAATTTTTTCCCAATTACCATTGCTAATTGAATTCCCCTTTGCTCTATACCCCCTTATTTATTCTATACTTTTCCCCAATCTGTTATCCCTTCTATTTTCTTCCCTTCATGTCTTATCTCCTTCCCCTCCTAATTTCTTTCTTTTTAAAGGAAAATTATGTTTATTTAAAAAAAATAGAAAAAAGAAAGATAGAAAAGGAAAACAAAGCAAAACAAAACATTGTCACATGCTCAGCAGAACATTGGGGAGGATTCAAAATATATAACAATAAATTTCCAGTTTAAGAAATTATATATGATAGTAGAAGAAATTATATTCATGAGTGTCCATCTTTTCTTTGCTTTCTTCTAGGTTGTTTTTTCTTGTCTGCTATGCACCTTTTTTCTTTATTCTTTTTTCCCCTATCATCCCCTCCACCTTTCCTAAGCAGACTATAGTTAAGCACCAAAATATTTATTAGAGATATATACAATATACATATATGTGAATATGTACCTACATATCATACATGTACATATATTTACATATAATTAGACACATATGCATATATTCATACTTATCTACAGACACATTTACATATATCTATTTATATATAGGTATATATATATAGAGAGAGAGAGCAACATGCATACATATCTACATGTACTCAGACACACACATTTACCCATATGTAAACATGCATCTAAAACAATACTAATATGACTGATATTTAATATAGATTTCTCTCTTGATTTAAGTTTGACTTTGTCTAAGAGAAAGAATTACTAGCATACTTTTTTCCCTAATAAATTCGACTCTTGCTCATTGTTGTAGTGTTTGTGTATATCTCTTTTCCTATCCCTAACTCTTCTACTTTAATTCTGCTCCTTAATTTTCCTTGCTATTATTTTACTTCCCCCTATCCATGGGTTCTTCCGTTGTCTTATTCCCCCTCCTTTTGCTTCCCCCTTCACCGATCTGTCCCCTCTTATTTCTTTATAGATTTTGGAGGACACTATATTCTTCATGGTATAAATATAGTGTTGCCTATTAAACCCATTTCCAGTGTCAGTAGGCTTTCAGAATTACAAGTCCTTTTCACCCCCCTCAATGCTACTGTATCTATTCTATCTCTATATCTCATTTATATAATTTTTTCTTTTGAGCTACCAAATTAGTGATGTCAATCTTAAACATATGGCATACATTTCTATGTAAAATCATAAACAATGTGTCCATGTTAAATTCCTTGAAATTAATCTTGGATAAAAGATCTTATATATTACATTTTCTGTTGGGTTTGGGTTTGGTTGAAAGAAAGGCTTGAAAATCAGTAAGTTTGTTGAATTTCCTTTTTTTTCATTCAATATTATATATAGTTTTGCTGTATATAATATTTATAGCCATAGGCCTCATTCTTTTGATTGCCCGTATATGTGATTCAAGGACCAGTAGTTTTTTATTGTGACTGGTGATAAGTCTTGTACAATTCTAATTGTTGCTTCTGCATATTTGAATTGTTTTTTGTTGGTTTTGTTGTGGTTATTTTGTTTTATTTTTAATTTGTTTGTTTCTTGCAGAGTTTTCTCTGATCTTTTCAAATTAGCTATAATATTCCTATATGTTTTTCACAAAGGATCTCTTTTAGATGATAATTAATAGATATTTTTTCTATTTCTACTCTCCCCCCATGTTCTAAGACTCCAGGACAATTTTCTTATAGTGTTTCTTGTGTAATTGTGTCAAGGTTCCTTTTTTGGTCACAGCTTTCAGTTAGAGCGATTATTCTTACGTTTTTTTTTTTTCTTGAGCTCTTTTCCAGATCTGTTGTTTTCTTATGTTTCACATTGTTCTATTTTTTTCATTCTTTATATTCTGTTTTGTTATTTCTTGTTCTCTTATAGGTTCACTGGCTTCTGCCCAATTCTAATTTTTAAAGAGTTCTTTTCATCTTTAAGACTGTATCTCTTTTTTTCTAGATGAATAACTTTTTTTTCCCATAATCTTGTTTTTCTCATAAGGTTTTAATTTTTTTTTAATTTTTCCTAAGTGCTTCCCATTTGGTTCTTTTCAGTGATTCCATGATTCAAAGCAATCCCAAAGAACTTTGGACAGAAAAATGCCATCTGCATTTAGAACTAAGGAGACTGAATGTAAATCAACACATGCTATATTCACTTCTTTTTTTGTATCTCTCCCATGTTTTTTCCCTTTTGCTTTGATTTTTATCTCACAATATGATTCATAAAACAATGTTTGTTAAAACAAACAATTAATTAATTAGAAAAAGATCTTTATGACTTTCAAATAGTCCAATAATTTTTAAATTATTTCTCTTAAATTATTGATCTATTTTCCAGATCAGTTGTTTTTCTAGTGAGATGTTTCATGATGTCTTTTATTTTTTCATTCTTTTGGTTATTTTATTATTTCTTGATTTCTTATAAAGTCATTGGCTTCCATTTGCTCAATTCTAATTTTCAAGGAATTATTTTCTGCAATGGGTTTTTATATCTACTTTTCTGTTTGTTTAATTTTACATTTATTTAAGTATTATAATTTTTTTGGTGAGGCAATTGGGATTAAGAGACTTGCCAAGGACGGTATAGGTACTGAGTATCAAGTATCTAAGGCCAGATTTAATCTCAGGTCCTCCTGACTCCAAAATCAGTGCTCTATCCACTGTACCACCTAACTGCCCTATAATTCTACTTATTAATGAGGTTTTTTAATTTCTTCAGGGAATTTTTGTACCTTTCCTTTCGACCAATTCTGCTTTTTAAGACATTCTTCTCTTCATAGATTTTTGATGCCTCCTTTAACAACTGGCATATTCTATTTTCTTTAGTATTTGTGTGTGTGTGAGTGTGTGTGTGTGTGTATGTGTGCCCTTTATCAAGCTGTTGATTCATTTTTCATGATTTTCTTGCATTATTCTCATTTCTCTTTCCGATTTTTTCTTTGCCTCTCTCAGTTGATTTTTAAAATCCTTTTTGAGATATTCCATGGCCTGGAGTTAATTCCATTTTTTCTTGGAGATGTTAGATTTTAAGAGCTTTGACTTTGTGGTCTGTATGTGTTTTGATCTTCTTTGTCACCATGTAACATTCTATGGTCAAAGTATTTTTTTGTTCTTTGCTCATTTCCCCAGCCTATTATTTGACTTTAATTCTTTGTTGAAGTGAGACTCTGCTTGCATAGGAGCTCTGTCCCAAGTTTTCAGAATTTTGTGAAGCTGTTTTCAGAAATACTTGTAGAGACATTTAACTTTTCAGTTCTTCCAAGGTGCTATGATCTAAGGAGAAGTGTATTTACTATTCTCCTGACCTATGCTCGGGTCTACCAGTAAAGGCAAACATTTTTTTTTTTTTTTTTTTTTGCCTTGGACCTATGATTAAGGTTCCTGTTTTGTGGTGGCCACAAGCAGGGATATACTAGTGTCTTCCTTGCCCTGGGACTGCCACCCAGGATGATAACAGAGATTAAAGTATGGGCAAAGCAACAGAGTCCTACCTTGGTGCTAGCAAAGAAATACCTGTAATATCATTCTCTCTAGTAGTGTGACCCTTTTAGTATAGTGGAGAGGTGTCCATGATGAGAACTTAGGAGGAAGCTGCTGCTGCTGCTGACTGAGTGGCTCCCAAAGCTTGCTCTTGGTTTGCTAGGGCTGGATCTGTACAAGTGTGGTCTGTGCTAGACTGTGCCTGACTCTAAACCAGAACTTTCCTGCCAACTTTCTAAGTTGTCTTTGGCTGGAAAATTTTTTCACCCTCACCTTTTGTGGGTTCTGCCACCCTAGGGATTGTTTTATGGCATTGTTTATTAATTTATTTTAATTTTAAATAGTATTTTATTTTCCCAAATACATGTAAATATAGTTTTCAACATTCATTTTTATAAGACTCTGTGTTCCAATTCTTTCTCATTCCCTCTCTTATTTCCCCCTCCCAGGAGAGCAACTAATCTAATATAGGTTAAATATGTGCAATTCTTTTAAACATATTTCTATATCTGTTATGTTGTGCAAGAAAAATCAGACCACAAAGGGGGAAATTGAGAAAGAAAACAGCCCCAAAAGGTGAAAATACAATGATTTGATACATATTCAGTCTTCATAGTTCTCTCTCTGAATGTGAATGGCATCTTCTATCCCAACTCTATTGGAATTGGTTGATATTATTTAAAGATTTTTAGAGAGGTTTTGGAGAGAGCTGGGGCAAGTAACTGCTTTATTCTTTCAATTTGGATCTTTGCCTTCTCAAAAATGAATTTGGACCTGAATTCTTTCTTTGCATTAAGTAAATAGACTACTCATCTTCTATCTTTAAAACTTGCTCTGCCTTCAACTATTTATTGCATCCTACCTATACTTAGGCCCTGATTACTCTCCTGAGGATTTATGATAATTAATCCAACTATGTCATCAAGGTACCCTTTAAGTTCTCACAGCAATTCAACAGGACCAAAAAAATTAAATCATCTGCTCATGAACTTTTAAGCTCATAGTGGGGAGGTGAGAACCTTAGAGACTATTTTTCAAGTCCAAGAACTTCATTTTATGATATTTCCCTTTGTGTTATAAAATTAGGTGACTAGAATTCCACCTACATTTTCTTTGAGTAGTCCCAAAAGGTCAATCCCAGGACCAATATCTCTAAGGGCTTCCCTATTGTAGTCCAGAAATACCTATTTCTGTCTTTCATTCTCTCCTTGTCCCTTCTTTCCTTTGTCTATATCAGCAGTCACATGAGATTTCATCACCAGAGACTTTCTTATCTTTTATTTTCCTTCCTTCTTTATCTTTCATCCCTCTACCTCTTTTTTTTTCTCTCATAAATTATCTTTTCTGGTAAGTGTTCATTAACTTTAGCTGCTTGGGCAAGTTTTCCAGAGTGGTCTTTTGGAGCTCAGCAGTAGCATTTGTAGGCAGCAGATCCAAGTACAAGTCCAGGATAAATGTAGGAAGCATCCCAAAACCCTCTATATAAAGTGTTTTTCAGTCTGAAGAAATGCAGCTTAGCCACTTGGCTTTCAAGGGGTGTACACCTCTGTCAGGTACCTTTACACTTAAAACCCTTTCAGAAAGTGGATGGGTTAGCAAAGCGAAAAGAATTGAAACCTGTTCAGAACTCATCTTCCAGATTAAATCGTGGAAGATTTTCAGATAGCCATTATTATGCTGGATCAGTTCCAACTAGTGAAAGTCAGCGAACTGGGGTTTTTTCTCCCAAGAAATAGGAAGATACTCAGAGCCTATTTCTTATTGAGTGTATTAAATACAAAATTCCATCTAGGGTTTCCCTCCTGGGTGAACCAAGTATTGCCATCCCTGAAAAGAGCAAGAGTTGTCAACAGCAGATATTCACATTTTAAAAGAGAAATCCAGTTTTCTTTCCTGCTGAATTTTAAAACTGATATGGGCCACTTCACTCTTTCAAATTCACAAAATTACTGATTTCACATATGTTATACCTAATACCTAACATTATTTTCAAAATCCTAAGTAAACTAAACCACAAGAAAATGTCTTTTATGAAGTCTTCTGTTCCTGATTGACTTGGAAAATGAAACTATTCACACCTGTTTTCAGGAGCATGTAAATATATTCATTGTATTTCAAGCTAAACAAAATAGTGAATATTATTCAGTCCTAAATATTAATGTTGACAATCAGTCACCCAATTAAGATGGGTAGAGTTGTCTTTTCTGCTTTTTGTCTCTCCAAATATATTATAAGCTCTCTGAAATAGAGCCAAGATTGTGCAGTTTTTGTATATTCCTTTTCCCCTACCTCCAGCAAATGCTAAAGCTGAATGTTGTCAGTTCTCAATAACTACCCCTGGTAATACTATCTAAATCTTTAATTTTTAAACCTTTTACCTATATTTAAATCTGAAAACAACCATATGAGAAATTTAGCAAAGATAATATAACCTCTATTGTACAGGTAAAGGAAGTGAGACAGTCATGTGATTTAAAAGAGCCTTTGACAAGCTGGCATAGTTTCAGAAGAGAGCAGGCAGAGTGGTTAGACCACTTGAAATCATGTCATACAAGGAACAGATGAAAGAACTGTTAAACTTAGAGAAGGCTTCCCTCCTCTCTGTCTGTATTCTCCACTGCCTCCTTGTCAGCCAAACACCTGGCCTATGACCCGATTTAATATCCCTGTGATTTCCCAGGTTGAGATTTTTCTGAACCCAGGTACCATTTCTGTTTTGTTTCTTTCCCCTAGTATATAATCAGTTTGAGAGCAAGAACTCACTTTTCCTATTTATATACCCAGCACTGAGTACAGTGCTTGGCATAAAATAAATACTTAATAACTGTGTTTTCATTCATTGTAGATAAGGTATAGGGGGGGGGCATGATCAATGTGCTCAAATATTTGAAGAGCTGAAATATGGAAGAAGCATTAGATTTATTCTTCGTGGTTCTAGAGTACAGAATTAGAACCAGAAGGTGAATTACTAAGAAGTAATTTATTTTAAAAAAAATCAAAATTAGGTTTTTAAGTTATTAGAGTTATTTAAAAATAAAATGGACTACTTTGATAAATAGTGAGTTTCCTGCCCTTGGAGGTGTTTAAGTAGACATTTGATAATTAGTAGTTGGAGATGCATTAGACAGGATTCCTGTATCAGGTAGAAATTTTACTTGATAACCTTTTAGTTCTCTTTAAAATCAAATTCTGCGATGCTCTCATTCTGTGACATAGTAAAGGGACACATATCTAGTAAGTGGCAGAATCAAAAGACTGCAAAATTCAAAAATAGAAAACATTGCCTCCCAAAGTAACAAAGCTGCTTTTATTTGAATTTAATCATATTCCCTATGTCTGTCCATGATAGTATATTAAGGAGACCAAATGGAATAAGAGCACCAGTCAGGCTTAACTAGTTGAGTGGCTTTAGGCAAGTTACTTAATTTCTATCTCTTATCTCAGTGAGTTGTGGGGAAATCCTGTAAAACTTAAAAGGTTTCATAAAATGAGTTTGGCTTGTTCTTTTTGCGATCATGCCCATTAGAAAAGAGGAATGAAAATGTGAATTGAAACCATTGCAGGAATGAAGGCTGATTACAACTTACCTCCTCATATTCCCTGCTGTCAAATTTAGATTCTGATTGAATTATATGTTCTTCACATGGATAGAATTATTCAGCATCTACGCATTTACCTCTCCCTCTTGCCTGACTCACCTTTGCATTTCTTCCAGTGCTGTCCATATAATAGGTATTCAGTAAATCAATGATGGATAAATGAATGAATGAATGATCTCTGGAATCCCTTCTGTAAGGATGAGGACTACATATTTTGCTTTTCTATGTCCTCTGCATTGTCTAGCACAGGGCCTTGTACATGATTGATGTCCAGTGAATATTTTGCTGAATAACTAATGCATTAAATCTTTGTTTAAAGGACATGCGAAGAAGAAGAGCTAATTCAAGTAGCCAAGAAAGATCACAAAAATATTGTCTTAGGAGAGAGGGAATGAATATATGTATGAATGGAGAAGCAGTCATCTTTGTATCAAGCACTTTATTAAATACTGGACTCAATTAAAAAGCACATCTATTTGGGGAGCATAAATATGGCATAGTCATCTTGCTTGGGGTCACTAAAACAATTGTGAGAGATGAGAGAAAGAAGACAGAATTACTGAACTATTTCTCTTCCATTTTCTATGTCAGGAAGAATGGTCTTTGGACTGGGAGGGAAAGGGGAAAAATGCTTAAATGTAAATGAAACAAGATAATTGAGGCAATAGGAAAAGGCATTGCATTCAGCCTCCATGAATAAATTTAAGTTATTAAATTCCATATCCTAAGATCTTGAAAGTCACAGTATCACTGAGTTGGAATGAACCCTAGTGACCATCTAACCTGTATCTGAATGGAAAGCCATCTCTTCTACAACATACCTAACATAGGTGAGCCAGTATAAGTTTGAAGTCCCCTAATAAGATAAATCCTATTACCAAAAGGCATACCAAAAGGCACCTGGGAAGAAAAACTACATTTAAAGGGAAAGGATTGCAGAATAAATTCAAACTGTGCCATTTTTCACCTTTGTCACCATTTGAAAGACACTAACTGTCAGGGTCATCACTTGTAAAATGGAGGTTAGGTTTGGATTATTCAAATGCTAAACATTAATCTAAGATACTATGATCTTTAATAGCAGCTTGTTTAGGTTTTGGATAACTAATTTTTGGGAAGTTTTCCACTCATCAAATTGAAATCTCCTTCTCAACACCCTTATACCCATTCAGGCTAGTTTTGTCCTCCAGGACCCATAAAAGATATCTGGTTTTTCTCTGGAAGCATCCTTCAAATTTCCAGATATATATTATCAATCCTTACTTCCTGTGCTATTTTTTTCTCTTCTTCAAACTTCTACAAAGTTAAAACAGAAGAATTAATAAATATACAATATGTAAGCAAAATATTGCTCACCCCATTTTTTCTGTACTGCTCTCATATATATCCAAAATTTCATCACTTTTAATTTTATTTTCTATCCTTTCTTTTCCTTTCCCTCTTTTCCTTCTATTTCTACCTTTTCTTCTCCTTTTTCTTCCTATCTCACCTCTCTTTCCTTCTTCCTCTTTCCAACTTTCTTCTTATCCTTCATCTCCTACTCTTCCTTCTCTTTTCTTTCTTCTATCTTCTCTTCCTCCTCTCCTCTTTCTCCTCTATGTATATTTAGTGTCAATCATTTTATAAATTTATTTTAAAATTTTTAAATTCTTTATATGTTATCTTTATCACAATATTCCATTTCCTTATTATATTTTATTTTATTCAGCTCTTCTATATTTGGCATATAGGTTGTTTCCATGGTTATTTCTTTCTATTAGAAATAGAAGATCTATGAATATTTTGATATAGTTAGCCTATTTTCATAAAGCCCTTGGGATAAAATAGAATTGTTGGGTCAAAAGGTATCATTAGTTTTATGACTCATTATATATTTCTGTATTTTGCTCCAAAATTACTATTTCAGTATATAGTCTCAGCAATGATATATTAGCATACTTATTTCCTTACAGTCATATGCAAATTGAACTTTATAATTTAAAAAATACATATTTTCCCTATTACTTGTATAAGGTAATATCATAAGATTGTCTTGATTTATCTTATTTTTTAAATGTTTCAGAATGTTTTCACAAAATTAAAAAAAAAGTTGGTATTTTCCTCTTCATAAATTGCCTTTTAATGTCCTTGGATCATTACTCTATTTGATATACTATTTATTGTCTGTTAGAGTAGGAAGCAATGATTACTATGAATGAACATGAGTTTATTAATAATGACTCATGGCATACTTACCACAATTTTCTTTTTTTCACTAGGTTTCTAAACTGACATATTGGGGGAAGGCTATGAATGTTATCATGATGGTGATGATAGATTATCAAGTCTGTGAATGAATGACACAAAACTCTAAGGGACAGCTAGATTAGGATCCAAAAATATCTTGACATACTAGAATGATGAACTGAATCAAATGAGATAAAGTTTATTTGGGAGAAATGTAAAATCTTGCACTTAAGATTAAAAAATCAACTTCACTGGTACTGAATGGATGACATGATTATATGTGAATTTATGTGGAAAAGAAGAATTGGCATTTTAGTGGATTCAAAGATTAAAATGAGTTAAGTTTATGGTATGGCAGACTAATATGAGTTTAGTTTCATCTTAGATGAGAGGCAATGTGTTATAGCATCCAGTCAAATTAGTTTCCTCTTTGTTTCTCACACATGCACTGTCCATATCTCATGTTTCAATATACTTCTTCCTTTCACAATTCTCTCATTTGCTTCAATTTATAGCTTAAAAGCTACTATAAAAAGTTTTTCCTGTTCCTTCCACTACAAATACCACTCTTCCCATTAATTTATACTTATTTTGGATATGTTTATTCTGGATGTGACTTTATACATAGATATCATTTCCTCTGATAAAATATAAAGTCCTTGAGAGTAGAGATTTCATTTCTTCTTTTTACTCTTTGTGTCTATCAGTAATGTCCAGTGCATTATTAATAGGTTTTTAGTAAAGGCTTATAAATTGATTGGTTCATTGCTTGTAGAGAGCCAGATTCAATCAAAAATATCTGAGTTCGAATTCTGCCTTTGACACCTATTTGCTACCTGATCATAGACAAATCACTTAACCATTTACTGCCAGGTCAATTGTCTCATAATGTAATAAGTTCTAGATTTGGAGTTAAAATAAGAAAAAAAAGGGAGGAAAGAAAGGTGAAAGAAAAAAAGAAAGAAAGAAAGAAAGAAAAGAAGCAAGCAAAAAAGGAAGGAAGGAAGAAGAGGGAGGGAGGGAGGGAGCAAGGAAGCAGAGGAGAAAAGGAGGGCAAGAAGAAGGAAGAAATGAAACTAAAAAGAAAGAAAGGGAGGAAGACAGGAAGAGGAGGAAGGGAAAGAGTAAAAGAGGGAAGAAGGGAGGGAAAGAGAAAGGTGGAAGGGAGAAAGGGAGGTGGGAAGGGAGAGGGGGAGGGAAGGAGGGAAAAAGAGAGGAAAAGAGGGGGCAATGTAGGAAAAGATGGAAATGCACAGAAAGTTGGAAGGAAGGAGGAAGGAAGAGAGAAGGGAGAAAAAAGGGATGAAAACATGGGAAGAGGGAGGGAGGGAGGAAGGAGAAAGAGATGTGAGAAAGAGAGGAAAGGAGGGAGGGAAGGAAGGTAAGTAGGAAGGAGGAGAGGGAAGAAAGAAGGGAGGGAGTAGAAAAGAAGGAAGGAGGGAGGGAGGGAAGAAGAAAGGGAGGAAATCATGATCAGAGGAAAAAAATCTTGATGATGAGAGCTTTCAAAATAAGGGAATACTAAGATTGATGGAATCACCTGAAGATGATTTTATCTTGAAAAGATCATAGATGGATGGATAGTGTTACTCTCTTCCAATATTAAAAACACTTTCATAGGACCAAAATTCTCCTTGATTTCAAGGAGGAAACTTAGAACTAATAGTTTTCTTGGCTTAAAATAATGATGTTCCTTAATTAACGTTTATTATATTCCAGCTGTGTGTAAGATATTGCACTAAGCCCTGGGAATACAAAGACAAAGATGAAAGGATACCTGATCCAAAGGATGAATATAAAAAATACAGTTCAAGGAAAATTAAAGAGGAAGAGGAAAATACCTACTGGGGAAATCAAAATAAAGGATTCTGAAAGGCATATATGAGGGAAGTCAAGCCAAGCATTGGAGACAATTTGTAGAAATTAATGTTGGTATAAGATGAATTATTCAGTTCAGAAAAAATTAGTTGTATCAAAAAGTGGAATGGATTTATCTTTATTAGTCTTCAGTTCTTTATCATAAGAAGCACTTAAACAGAGATTACAAATCCACTTGTTGGAGAAATAGTAGAAAAGACTTATGTTTATTGACAAGTAGAGAGAGGAACTTGAAGGTTCCATTCAATTATGAGAGTCCATGATTTGGCCTTATCCTTAGCCAAGAGCCAACCAGTCATAGCATATTAGAAGGTTTGGCCAGTTATTAGTGAAAGAGAATCAGTTTTATATTAATGGCCCAGATCAAATGGTTGGGGGAATAATAATAATTTGATTTGATTGACGTCATCATTTGAAATAGAATTCAAGTGATTAATGCAGGTTGATTGTGTCTGGATCTTACAATTGCCAGTTGGTGATCACTTATTTAATGCCCAGTCGATATAACCTGCTAAAATTCAAGTTGGGAGAATATTATAACAGTAGGCCCTAGTAGAATGTCTCTATTTTGAAGACTGATCGTAGCTAGTTTTTGAGAAGGAGGGTTGATCGGCATCTTTTCAAAATTGCCATAGAAGTGAGAATGTATGGTGGAAAACATTAGGCCACATTGCTAAGATTCTGTTCACATTACCTTGAGGACTCAGACTGATTCTAGAGAGCAGAGAGCTCTTTGCCAGGAGTTTCTTACAATTGGCTCCAATCTGAAGTTTGTTTTTATGCTATTTATTATTCAAATATAGGAAGAATTCAGCCAAATCATGAATCACTATCATTAATTATTCACTGGGATTAAGGAATCAGTTAAAACCACATCTCTCCTTAATCCTGTTTTATTAATTTATATTCTTGGCAAGCCTCTCCACTAAACGGATCTCCTGGCTGACTAAGAGGACCCAAAGAAAGGATAGAAGGTCCCTGGTGGCCAAAGACAATCTTTGTTTTAATTTGATAAAATAAATTAGCATGGTATTATGTGATCAATTAGCATACAGACCACCACTGTTGCTGCTGTCAACTCTAAGCTCCTACTAGACTGATTATGCAGCACCTTGCCTGGTACCTTTTCAATCCAAAATATCCTCAGTTATGTCAAGAAATAGGCCGGTAGCATGCAAAGTTTCTCCCCTTTTTGTGTTCAGGAGCATATTGTGTCAGCATGTTTGTAATTATGTTCTATCTCTTCAAATATTTGAATAACTCATATCAGAAATGAGGGATCACAAATGGTTTACTTGGCCTCAAGGGGTGGACCTAAAACTCTTGGTTTTAAATTGTCTTGAAGGAAAAATAAGTATCCTGAGAGTCAGATGGGAGGAATTCAAGCTTTGGGTAAAGGAGAAAAATAATCACCCTGTTTTTCTGTTTAAAAGAGAAGCATGAAAATGTAAAAGCATTAGACATAGACCTCTAGGTCAGGCCCAGGATTCAGGCCCACTAGGACTTTGTCTATAACAGTCACATTAAAGGGACTAGGAAATTTCCTTTCTTTGGGTTCTTTCCTAAAACTTGACACAACATACTAAACAATTTAAACTCTCTTTTCAAAACCCAATGTGAAGTAGCATCTATCAATCTCTCAAAAAGAATTCTTGAGTCTAACTGTTTTTCACCTTTCAGTAGAGAGGAATTTATAGGTTTCAGTTTAGTTATGATGTAGATGATGATACCTGATATTTGCCTAAACTAGTGTTTCATTCTCTTTTATCTTAAAATTGTCTCCTTCAAGTTTTAAGTCCCTCTAAATAGAGAAAAATTGAGAAAATGAACTTTCCTCCTTTCATCATAGAGGAGGGGGAGTATAGACATGAAATATATCCCATATCAGATACATTTGAGGGATTTGATTTTCTCCTTCTTTTAAATATTGGTTATGGATATAATAAAGGCATATCAACCCCTCTTTCCCTTCTCTATCCTTGGCAATTGACCAAAAGTTCAGCCCTGAGCATTTCATGAGGTTCAAATACATCTCCAAGTGAATAAGGGACTGGGATTGGGTGAGCAAACAAAATCAGTCCAATTTTCTGAGGTCAACACCTGGAGTGAATTTCAGTAGTAATACTGCAAGTATGAAAGCTTTAGGATTCATTTTCAGACTGATAATCAAAAGTTGCTGTTTGATTCTTCTGTTTTAAAGATGGCCCTAGTTCTGAGATTAGGTTCTGGGTGTTTACAGGGTACTCTCTTATATGAGGCATGATTGATTGGGGAGAACAAAGGAAATGTATGTATTCAAAAAGAAACATTATATAAAAAGAAAAGGCAATAAAATGAGATTATAAACAAATTCAGGGTCCTTTGTGTTTTGAGTTTTGGAGAACATATTCCTCATCTATAAAATGAGAGGTTTAGAGTAGGAGACTTCAAAAGGTTGTTTCATTTTTTAATGCATGATCATATGATGAAACTATTTATTTCCTTCACAATATTAATTAAATTTCAGGCTTGTCTTCTCTTAGCTTTTATATGTCAAACCTAAAGAATTTTAACATTTTAGCCTAAAAGGAAAAAGGAGTATATTGTTAGATTTTTGCCATTAAACAGAAAGTGTTAGCTCATTTGGAATCCTTTCAATTTTCAGCTCTGACAGCAATACTTTATGTTTTTTTTTTATTTTATACATTTTGAAATATACACATATATGTTGTTTGTCTTTCATTCTCAAAGAGGACCATGACATCAGAGGGCCATGTCATGCAAGTGAATTGAATTTAAGTGAGAGTACACACATACACATACACAAATACACACATATAGTTTATCTATATTATGTATTATATACACACAATTATTTATGTATACATGTATACACATAAATCTCTCACACACATACACACAAAAAACTGTACAATTAGATTTGTGTAAATGAACTTTACATTTTTTTTTCTTTATTTAATAGTATAGATGTATTACTCTCCTTCCTCTGCCCTTTCTAGTATACTGGAAAATATTTTTATGAATTAGTAATGATCACTATTTCAAGGACCCCCATGTTAATTCTTATTGTAATAAAAACATCGACCCCTGCATTTCTCCATTTCATTTGTCTCGATATTCACATATCGAGATTTTTTGAAGCAAAACACACTTCTAATAGGCATTTCTGCATCAGGTAAATGATAGATATTTGGGGTATTTGCTCATCTATGTTTGTCAATCTTCATCAAATGCTATAATCATCTTATATTTGTTGAGTAAATAATGAATAGAGTAGAGCTCAGCATCTGCAGAGGGGATGCTGAGCAAAACAAATAGGTAGCTATTAGATCTTTACAATGAACTTTCAACTACCCTGAAAAAGAAACTAAGGAAATCTCAGTCCCAGAAAGTAGAGACAGAGCCAAGGCCTTATGACAAATTATTTCATTATCTCTTTGTTTCTTATCTTAGATCCAGCTATAGCCCACTTTGCTCTTTGAAGAACATACCTTCTTCTCTTTGACTTCTTGATGTAAGCAGGAAAATGAATGGCAAAGGTAGATTTGTTGTCACTGTTCAATTATTCCACTTGTGTCTAAGTCTTCATGACCCTATTTGAGGTTTCCTTGGCAGACATACTAGAGTAGTTTGCCATTTCTTTCTCTAGCTCCATGAAGAACTGAGGCAAACAGGGTTAAATAATTTGTCTAAGTCACATAGCCAGTAAGAATCTGAGATCATATTCAAATTTAGGAAGATGAATCTTCCTAATTTCAAACATATTTCTTTATCCACTGAAAACACCTAGCTTCCCCAAAGGTAGATTTAGGAAACATCAAATCATCTAGAGTAGCAATTCTTAATTTGGGTTCCATAAACTTATTTCTTTAATATTTTGATAACTGTATTTCTGGATAATTGCTTTCATTTGTAATTCTATTTTATATATTTTATATTTTGTATATTATATATAGAATATATAATTTTACATTTTATTTTATGCATTTGAATACAGTATTCTGAGAAGGAATCTATATGCTTCACTAACCTCACAAAGGCATCCAGGCTACACACACACACACGCGCACACACACACACACACACACACGAGTTTAAAAATCTTTGATGTAATAAAACTATGCAATTTTAAATGTGAAGAAGTTGATGTCTATACTTGAGAAGTGACTAGTCCAAAGTACATTTGTACATATAAGAATAGGAATTCTAATCTAGGTCTTATGACTTCAAACCCATATTTCTGTTTATAAACTCATCTCTATCAGTAAGACTTCAGTGGAAACTGATTTTAAAATCTTAACTTTGTAAGAAGAGGACAATAGCAAAAAAAAAAAAAAAAAAAAAAGAATCTCCCCTTCTGTTCATAACAGTAAGGAACAGAATACATCCACAACAGGAAGTAATAGGAATTCTTTTTATTAGTATCCATCAACATTCTTAACTCAATCTATCTAGTTTGACTAGTGTCCATCATCTTCATGTCTCTTCATAAAGACACCTCTGATAAAATTCCAGAGAAGAAAGACCTGTTTTCTCCACTATCCACACCTATAGACCAGAAGAAATCCTTAAATATGACTACATCCCAGCATGGAGAAAGATATTTCTTTACAAAGATGCCCAAAAAGCACCTTGCTTGGTTAGGACAGAAGCTCTTGCCAAAGCCACTGGTGTCAGTTAACAAGTGAAATAGCTAAGATTGCTTTTGCAAAAATGAATTATTTCATTTTATGAAATTTGTATATGCAATGCTCAAAGTTATTTGATATTAAAAATGTGAGAGGGAAACTCCACTGGGAGTCACAGTGCAGCAATAACATTTAAATAAATTACTCAGGCTGACATAAAAATAGTTTATTTTTCAATACCCTACTACTCCTCATGATAATTCTCAGCCATAACCATAATGCTTCCTGTACTAGGCTTGTTTATCATTCCTTTGAAATGTAACTTTTTTGCCTTTAATCCAATTCTAAGTACTTAATCATAAGCACATATCAGACTACCAACCCACCAAAAGAGGTAAACCAGAAATGATTCTGTAGGAATCCTTTGGCATGAAATTTTCGCTTGTACAGTTGTCTGCTGGATATGTCATCCATTTAATGTTACTCTAAATTATAGGGAGGATGTATCCATTTTTACCTTTGCATCTCTAGTAGGAAGCCCAGTAGGCCCTTCTACCATTGTTAAATTGAAATGAATTATATTGTCTTTGCTATACTATAGCGAGTCTTCCCAATCATTCCTAGGGACATAACTAGTTGATAGAAACTAAAAGGGATGGAATATAGCTGGTTGTGCTTTCCTTCTTTTTAATGGATAAAAAGAACCCTTTAACTTTCAAAGTACCCTATCTCTCCCAAAATTTATTATTACATTGCAATTATTTTTTAATTAAAGCAAAGCAAAAAAAAAAAAAAAAACAATTCAAAATAAACAAACAAAAACAAAGACACTACTTGGGTTACCCTTAGTAATGTGAGATCTCTTCTATTCCTTTCACCTGAATACTGTTGCTTCAAGACAGCTCCACATCTGTGCTAGGAGCTGTTAGGATGTTTAATGCCCTGTGAAAAATTAAGCATTTTTATCAGAGTAATTGCTGTGTCGGGCAGCTGGTGGTCAGACCAAACAACAGAGTTAATCCATTAGTGGTGAACTCACTGCCCCCTCCCTGCCAAAGCCCAATATACACACATTCTTTCCTTAAACTGAATTTGTGTGTGTGTGTGTATGAGTGTGTGTATGTGCATGCACACTTATTTATAGATTACAGCCTAAAGTCAGTGACTTTCAATGAATGGCTTTAACCAGATGAGACCAAAAACAGTTTCCTGATGGAAGGAGTAGAATATGGTGCAAAATAGAATGAGAAAAGCAGGTCTCATCTTTCAGCTTTTTAAGTAGCACAGGAAATACCAGTGTTGTCCCCACACAATCTGCATGAGATTCTAAAGGGAAAGAAAATGCTTGATAATTTGCATAGGGAATGATGTCTTAGATATTCTTCCTGAACCTAAATATGGCTCTCTGTTTACTGAGTTTCTATGCATCTGAACTGAGGTGGGAATGAGAAGAGCAGTGGGGAATCCATGAGATTATATTCAAATAATATGAAATTATTTTTATGGTATTTCTAAAAATGAAAATAAACATTATTTTATTTCCTCCTGATTTCTGGAATACTTGGGGAAGGAAAGAATTTAGTCAATCAATAAACATTAATTAAACACCTGCTATGGATAAAGCATTATGCTTAACTCTGAAGACACAAAGAAAGACTAAAGGCAGTCTCTGCTCTCAAGGAACTCACAATTAATGAAGGAAGAAACATGAAAATAACTATATATGAAGAAGTTACATACAGGAAAAATTGGAGATAATTAATAGAAGAAATAATATTAAAGGGGATCAAGAAAGCCTTCTCAACAAATATGGGATTTCACCTGAATCTTGAGAAGGAAACCAGGAAGCCAGGAGGAAAAGTATTCCAAGGATAGAAGGCAGCCTGTAAAAATTGAGAGTACTGGATCCCCCTTTCAGCTTTAGATTTATGATCCCATCATCTAGTCCTAGGATCTGATTTAATTGAGGAGGAAACTGAGGCCTAGTGTGATTAAATTACTTACTTGACATTAGCCAACTAATCAAATGGTATAAATAAGGCTAAACCCTAGATAGCTGTATGATTTTCACTGTATTTTTTATCTTTTGTGTTTTTATCTCAGAAACAAGGAAAACAGTTAACAAGTAGTTCCATGGGCAAAGGTCCATGTGTAAAAAATCATGCAAATGTAATTTAAAATTATATATAATTCAGAATTAAGAGTGGGGCATAGATTCTTCACAATCAAGTTCCAAAGAGGAGCTAAATAGGAAACCTGACTGTTCATTTTCATCTTAGTATAGAGAAAAAGTCTTTGACACTAGAGGGGGAATGAACAATAGGTGTAGTGAAAAAGAAAGTTGTAATCAGAACAACTCACTTTTTAAATGGCTTAGTCAATACAAGTTTTTTTTTTGTTTGTTTGTTTTATTATTCTTATTTATAAATTCATCAGATTGGACTAGATCAGGGACTTCATAACCATTTTTATGTCATGGATCTCTCTGACAATCTGATGAATTTTATGGGTCCCTTCTTAGACTAACATTTTCAAATGCACAAAATGAAATTTAAAGAGTTACAAAGAAAACCAATTATATTGAAACACAGCTAACTCGATGTTATATTTCTTGCCTTATCAATGAGTTAGGGAGGTATGGGAGCAAGGGAGTTTGAAACTCAAAATTTATTAATTTTTATTTTTAATTTTCTTTTATTATTACAGTTTTTTAATTTTCAAAAATATATGCATGGGTAATCTTTCAACATAAACCCTTGCAAAACCTTTTGCTCCACTTTTAAGCTCCTTCTCCCAACCCTCTCCCCTATATAGCAAGTAATCCAATAGATGTTAAACAAGGTAAAATATATGTTAAATCTAATATATGCATACATATTTATACAATTTTCTTGCTGCACAAGAAAAATCAAATTAAAAAGGAAAAAAGTGAGAAAAAATAAAATGCAAACAATAAAAAGAATGATCCACATTCAGTTCCCACAGTTTTCTGGGTCTAGATGGATCTCTTCATCACAAGATTGGAATAGGCCTGAATCATCTCATTGTTGAAAAGAGCCACGTCCATCAGAGCTGATCATTGTATAATCTTGCTGCTGGGTACAATGATTTCACTTAACATCAGTTCATGTAAGTCTCTCCAGGTCTCTCTGAAATCATCGTGTTAAGTATTTCTTATAGAACAATAATATTCTTTAACATTCATATACCCTAACTTAATTCAGCCATTCTTCAACTGATGACCATCAGTTTCCAGTTAATTACCACTACAAAGAGGGCTGCCACAAATATTTTTGCACATGTGGGTTCTTTTCCCTCTTTTAAGATCTCTTTGGCATATAAGCCTAGTAGAAACATTGTTGGATCAAAGGGAATGCACAGTTTGATAGCCCTTTGGGCATAGGAATTTAAATTTTTTTACCAAAAAAAATGTTAAATAAACAAATGATTTAAGAAAAAAACTTACATCTATCAACATCTTTAACATAATAAATTAAGGGGCCCCAGTTTAATAAGTTGGATCATGCCCAAAATCCTTTATTGCTCTAAATCCTACGAAAACTTATGAGCTGATTCATTTATAGGCTCCCTACTTCTCTGTCTCTGTGTCTCTGTCTCTCTCTCCCCCTCTGATATAACAACTTAGAAATCATAACAACATGTTGGGAGAAAGATAGAAAAGCATTTCTGACGCACACAGTAGGAGTTCAAGAGATAATTTTTCTGAATTGAGAATTATTCAAAAGGCCAAGATCAAAGCAGTCAGCTATAACTTTAAAGAGAAATAAGCTTCACATTTCACAAAAGAGATGTTGTGGTGAATCACAGGCTGTCATAAGCTCCCAACAAAGAGTTGTGCATCTCCCCCTGTAGCTCAGAAGTAGATCCACTTAGAGTCATGAACTGTGGATAATAATTGAAAGGTCAGATTGATGAGACTAGCAGCAGAGATAAGATTTCTATGACAGTTTGATGGATACACCACTATCAAGGTGTACTTTTAATCATAATCTCATTACTTTCCTTCTGATGGTTGGACTCACCTTGCAAGAAGAATTTGGAAGGATTGGTCTTCTGGGGAAAGAATGGCTGAACTAAGAAGAATTAAAAAGAAGGTAGGAAAAGAAAAGCAGGGTACATCTTAGGAAGTAAAAACGATACATGAAAACAGAAGGAGTAGAGAATGGAGTGCTGGGTTGGAAACCAAATATGGAGTCTATAGATCTCTCTGTAGGACCAGGAGGAAGTCATCCCAAAGCAATAAGCATGTCATGGGGAGTAAGGGGATTTAAACTTAATAGGAAATACATCCAGCAATGCAACTTGGCTAAGCTGTGGGGGAGTTTGGTTCTTAGCCCAGAGAGAGCTTAATAGAAGTCAATAATGAAATCATCAACATTCAAGTATTAAAGTGCTTAAATGTGCTGTCTTTGCCTTTGATCAACAAGGCTTTGTCTCCAAGCACAATCTCTGAGTAGACAATGGAATCTTCCCTCCAAAGAAAACAAAAGACTCAAATTACACAAACCAAGCATTGTTTCAGAGGTTCACCTCATTCCTTCTGATGCAAGAAAGGAACAAAACCAATCTGGCTTTGGGAAGACAGTCAAGGGAGATGTCAGCAAATTTGAACTATCCCTTGTGATGTTTTTAAAGAATTTGCTTTTTAGTAATTCCCTATTTAAAGGACTATTGTGCAATTTTTTTTCCATGAGAAAATAAACAGGGATGTATACCAGCAGTTGTAGAACACCTTTTATCCAAGGGATTCTAAGTGCTTTACAAACATTTATTTATTAAACTTCATTGTATTCCTGGTAGGTAGGTGGGTAAATATTGCTCCACTGTAAACCCAAGGTGCTTTTTCCCATTGCACATAACTGAGAACAAATCCCAAAATTGAATTCTGGAAAGTGATTCTTTCCATAAAAATACACAGGATAAAACATTGACCACTTGATCCTTGCTATCTTCATCCCCGCCCCCACCCACTGTCAAAGTCTCAGAGATATGATGTATTTCTTTTGCTGGTAAAATAGAAATAAAGAGGCAAAGAAAACACCGAATTGGCTCACGTTTCTCCAGAAACACATTTTCAAATGGAAAAAAAAGGAGCTATCAGAGAGGAAAAAGCAATTGTGTATTTGTTAGCAAGCAGGCTGTTGTTCGAAGAGTACCAACATCCCAAGAGATTGTGAACACACTTAAGTGAGAATTATCTTCTTCCTTCTCTAGAAAAGACTAGTGTTCTGCTTTCAGGGCCAGGAGAGAGAACATTAAAACTGGACTCTCTCTCCCCTTCTTATAAGGCCCTTATCTCTCCTCTGACAGGCAGCAGGGTACTGAATAGAAGAGAAAGATTGTACTCCCTCTAAGAAAAAAACAGTTCTGAAAAACAGAAATTGAGAAAGAGTAGGCATTTCTCCATCCATACTATCTACTCATATCTACTCCCTCTCAACTCACACACAGTTAAAAGAAAACAGAAGAGCTGAAAAAAGACAGCTCCTAAAAAAAGATTACCAAACACAGAACTTGATTTGGACTTTCCAGAAATTGTTTTAATTTGGCAAGGAGAATTGGCATGAATTAGAACACTTCCCTTGGAATGTCCTCATCCTGGTTTAATTTGTTAATTAGTTCTGACTATGAGGAATGAAGAAGGAAAACTGGGACTATGGACTCAAAAAAAAATACAAGTGTGACTTACAATGAAGAAAGCATAGAGAAGGAAAGGCATTTTTACCCCTAAGAACTAGGATCCCTAACATATTTATCCCTTTATTTCTTAGAGCCTTGATCTTTGTTGCATCAGTGAAATATAACACAACCAAATGCCCATGGCTCTGTGTCCATCGCATAAATTGAAGTGGAGAATTATACAGTGACTTAGTTGAACTAATGAATATGCATAGCCTCCTGTCATCTGAAATAGAGAAACATGATAGACTTTTAGCAGTTGGGCAGACTCAGTGAAAGAACAAAGAAAAGAACTATATTGGACCAGAATGCATTGATCGTTCTTATGGATGTCAATGGAGAGAGTATTGAAAACAAAATCCATTGAAAAGTACTACTGACCAATCCAGAGAAGTATATTATTGTATTCTAAAGTACTTAGAGGCATTCTTTTGACATCCTGATGGTATGGTTTTTTACCACTTTTCCTAGTGGTACAAAATATGGTGGGTAATTAAAGAAAGTGAGGCAAATGTTAATCCCTTCTGAATAAGATATGTTGCTTTTTAAATCATAGTATAGTAGAGTTGAAAAGGGTCATCACAAAATCAAGTCTCCAGCTCTAGGCAATAGTGTCTAAATCTCAGAACAGATCATGATTTTGAGATAGGAAGTTTTCTCAATTGCTTTTAGCAGCAGTCATATATTCTAATGCTAATTATCTATCTAAACCCTTTTGACATATCTAACTGAGCTAACTAATTTTCATATTAATCTATTGTCCTTGTTTAGTTGTAATCTATTATGTCTTGTTCAGTTATCTGCAGATATGGAGAATAAGTAGTCCTCACTGGAAATACTCCAAGAAAGATGGATGGCTACCTATGATGTATATGGTTGGAGATATTATTTGGTAGATTGGACAAGATATCTCCTGAAGTCTCTCCCCACTGTGAAATTGTTATTCTGTGTTCTTCTCTTCAAAGAAAATAATTGCTTGTCTAGGTAAAATTAATTTCTATCGCCTAACCTTTTTTCTTGAAAACTTCTTTCTGTTATTTTTAAAGTACTTTAGTCATTCTTCTCTGGATCCTCTACAATCCATATATCCATGCCAATTAAAATTGGTTGCTCAGATTTAGCCAACAGATTAAGAGGATTATTTCTTACTTTCTGACCTATGAATTCCAATTTGACATCTAAGTATCATGGAAAGTTATATGAATAGATCATGTGAATGAATACAAAAAAATGAAAGGGTAAAGTCAGAATTGTAGAAAAGGACTTATTTACATAGAGATAGAAATTGGTAGTTTCAATGTAACAGAGACATACAATATTGATAACAATGATGCACCTAGGTCTGGAACTTGGATAGTGTCACACAAATAATCTCAGCAATCTTTCTACATTTGTATTAAGCAAATATGGGGTGGGATCCTTATTATTCCATTTATATCTGAGGGAAACAGAAAATGTTAACAATATTGGAAGTATAAAATCCAGGAGTGTATAGCAGATGGAGATGTGTTCCCAGATTAGAAAAGGAGATGGGGTGGGGTCCATCTAGGACATGTGTGTTGAGGATGGTGACACTAACTGGGTCCATGCTCCTAGCCTCTCTAATCTTTGGGTAACAGCAATGGTCTAAGAAGTTCATGAATGGATAAAAATGTCCCCTAATACCTCAATATACTTTTGGTTAACAAGACAGATATGGAAGTTAGATGAACATTCAGTTCAGCTCTTTCTACCTCTGTCTTTCTACAATTCCATCACTCTAAACCAGTGCTCACTCCCTAGAACAAGCTACAACAATACTTCTACTAATAAATATCTTGGGATTACTTATTTGTCTTCCTAAGAATATATTTCTAGCAAATCCACTTGAGAATATGAGGAATCATCAGCCTAATAATCTGGTTTCATGACTTTATGGTTTCTACCAATTCTGTTGCTTCTAATGCTTATAGAAATTTAGAATTTATCTTTTAACTCACTGTGGCCATTTCATAAACCTAATGGGAAAAGACTACATGAGGAAATAAGTTTGCAAGCTTTGTACAAGGCATTTGGTGGAACTCATCATGGCCTACACTGGAATCTTAGGCTCAAACATCTCACTGTTGTCCTAATAGCTTGTCAAATCACGTTGTAATTCATTCTTCTTCTCACCCCCCCCCCCCTTGAACCTGCTGGAAGAGTTAGTATGTAAATTTCAACCTATTTTTAAGGGTTATTTTCACTCAAGTGAAATCTATCAAGGAAGGAGGGTTATTTTTACAGCGCGCAGCAACTGCCGATCACCATGGCAACGGGCCTGGTGAATGCAATAAAGCATCCCTCTGTTATCGTAAACACAAAAGGGAAACACTGAAATCTAAAAGAAAGGCAATTATTGTTGGGGGGAGGAAACAACATGCCAATGGAGCACTTGCAAAGTCATGTGACTGAATGGAGCCTGGAAGTTATTTCAGAAGCTCGTACCCACTAGCTTCATGCTTAGCGAGGTCAGTAGTGGACAAAGATTGTGAGTGAGAGGCCAGTAAAGGGGATCAAGAATATTCACCATTGTTTTTATCAATAATGGGGAGAGTCACACAGGATGCTAAAATCCAATATAAACTTTTTTTTCCCCTCTCATTTCTTAAAACACAAAATGGGCTTAGGAAATATAGGCATTAGGGAAGAAAAAAATTTCCATTTCACATTGGTTTTCTTTAGGGGAACATTTTCTTGTTAGCTGTGGAATTGTGGATAGAAAAAATAGTCAACATAGAACATAGGATTTTTATGGATATAGCTTCTTCTCTTTTTAATTGTCTTTTTCTAAGGGTGGTGGTAAATTCTACTACGATGAAAGGAGAGGAACTAATATAATAATTTCTAACTCCTAGATATAGTGAAATAAAATTAGTCATATTGTACCTAATATCAAAAACAATCAAGGGACACATTAATTGAATTAATGCAAATTCAGACTTGTAAGGAAGAAGGCAAGTGTTTTACTTTATTTTATAGATGAGGAAACTCTGAGCCCAGGTAGATCAAGTCTAAAACTAAGGTTAAGGTTAATGTTCATCTCAAGATTGAGGAATGGTTTGTGTAATCAATAAACCTGGGCTCTAGTCCTCTGTCACTGATTAGAAGTGTGACTTTAGGCAAGTCATTATCTGCAATTCCATTTCCTAATGTGTAAAATGAGAAGGTTGTCACAGATGATTTTTTAGGTCTCTTCCAGGTATAATGTTTTATTATTTTATGCATGGTGTACATATGAATAAGTGAAGTATAAAGAAAATGCTAGTATAATATTTAGTTAATTCCATTTTAACACAGGACTAAGCAAATATTTTAGCCCTGAGATTTCCAAGGAACTTTATAAAGTCCCATGGCTGCTATGCCAAGGAAAAGATAGAAAGGAGATAAGAAAACATTACATGTATTGCTAAGTACCATACTTAAAAATGTATCCATAAACTGGAGCACATTTAGAAGAAGACATCCAGGATGATGAGATGACTGGAATCTATATTATACAAAGATAAAATGAAGAAGTTGACAATTATTAGCCTAGAGAAATGAAAACTTAGCAGGGATCAACTTGTTAGCTACCTTTGAGTATCTAAGGGGCTTATACATGCAAAAGTAGAATTGGATTTGTTCCACTTCCATTTAGAAGGTCCAACTTGCAATTGATCAAAACTGCCGAGATTCACAATTTGGCTCAGTGTAAGGAAAAACTTACAAACTATTAGAGATCTCCAAAATAGGGATTAATTTCCTCAGGAAGTAATAGTTTCTCCATCTGTTGGGTTCCATTGTTTGGACTTAAACAAGTTTCACAGAAGCATCATATTCTAAGAAATAAAGAAAAAAAGAGGTCCTTTTGTCCATTTATTTATCATATTAAATGTGGGTGAACTGGAAACTCTTAAGGGAATGTGGAAGTATAGGAAGGGGCAATCAGTGATAGTTACTAGGGCAACAATCAATTCTCAAAGATGTCTAGCAACTTATAAGTCTCAGAATAGGGGCAACTCAAACACAACTATATAAAATGAAAGGGAAGTGATAATGCCAGAGATGTCAGCTCAGCTTTTGGGGCCATGGTAGAAAGAGAAGGAGGAAGTCCTTGATGGATTCATGAGAGGTTACTCCCATTACTTGGTTTATTACCACATCAAACTCTCATTTCTTTAACAAATGGAACTTCTGGGTCTACCATATTCCATACAGCTGCATGAATCAAGGATCAGGCAATTCAGGGAGGGAAATTAAACTGGGACATTTCTGTTCTAAGGAGATGTGAAGTTTCACATAGTTGAATTGTAGTTTGCTTGAACTTACAGGCAGTGAGGGGATAATCAATGAGATTTCTGCAACTTTTTAACTTGAAAGATTACAGAGATAGTTTTTGGTAGTAGAGGTTTCTGAGATGGGTTTAACAGAAGAGTGGACACCTGAACAGACAGCAGATTTGGCTAATGCAATGATAGCTTGTCTTAGGAGAAGGGCTTCTTCCAGACAACAATATTATATTGAAGACTGGATAGTTACTTATCAAATATGTTGTAAAGGAGATTCCTTGGTCTTCCTGGTCCTTCTAATTCTGAATTTCTGGAATTATATGAAATAAAAGAGGGGAGTAAAAAGTGGCAAACAAGGTAGCAGAGGTGCAAGGAAGAGGGAAACAGACAAAGAAAAATGAAAGAGAAACTAAGGAGGAATGATTGAGAAAGAAATCAATTTTTAATCTGGGTATCTACAACAATCTCAACACAAGGAAATTCAACCTATATTTGAAAACCTCAGTTGGAAGGAAACTCATTACGTGATGCAGAAATTCATTTTATTTTTAGGCAGCTCTGAGTTTTAGGCAGTATTTTCTTATGGTGAAGTGACAATAACTCCTTTGTAAATGTAACTCTACTAATCCAAAAAATAGCTTTATGTAGAATTTTTCCCCTTGACTTTCTTCTGAAAACAAACCTTATTTCTGAAGTGCATCTGTCATTTATCCACTGTTACACGAATATTTAAAAAAAAAAATCCTGTTCACATCTCCCTATTTGTTCTCCAATCCTGAGATTTACAGTCAAATTCAAAAGGAAAAAGCTTAGAAAATGATATCTCTCACTCTAATCCTGATCTGTCTGATTAACACCTGTGTGACATTGGACTAGTTAACTAAGTTCTTTGCATAGAATTAAAAATTGGACTAATAGTAGAGTGAATGGATTGTGATTGTGGAGATTAAATTCCACTACAGATAACTTTCTAGCTGTTTAACAAGATTATCCACATTTTAGACTTCCAATTTCTTTATCTGTAAAATATCAGTAACAATAATTGCATCCCTTGGGCCCTTTGCATCCTCCTTTAATGACTGTGCAAATGGTGGTGGGAATGGATTATGAATTTAGAACTGGAAGGAAACTTTGTGACCATTTAGCCCAAGCTTCCTATTTTACAAAAAAAAGGAAACAGGCCAACTAGAATAAGCCTTCTTTCTACTGTACCAAACTGGCTTTACCTCACAACCTCGTGAAGAGAGAATAAATTTAATGAGAAATAAATTTACATGAAAGCTCTTTTCAATTGCTAAGCTTTATACATCTCTGTGTTTACTCATCAAATATGATTTAAAGGATGTTGCTAATTATCATTATCACCAACTGATCAAGAAGTTTTTATTCAGCATCTTCTATGTGCCAAATACTCTACTTGAAAATGGAGATACATAGATGACAACAATACAATTCCTGCCCTTAAAGAGCTTTCATTCTATTTGAAGAGAAAAAAAAATACACAAATATATGCTGGGTATCCCAAAGACTTTAGTACAGTTTTCCTTAAAACATCACTAAGGTATTTTGGACTCTGTTGTGTGTATGTGTGTATAATATATATGTGTATGTACACATATACATAATACACACATACACAAAAGCAAATATATACATATACATTTTGTATATGCATACGTGTATATATATACACATACATTTTGTATATATGTGTGCATGTGTCTATGCATGCATGTATATATATATATATATATATATATATATATGTGTGTGTGTGTGTGTGTGTGTGTGTATAAAATACAGGGGAATTGTATCAATATGATGCTGCTGGTTGTGGTAATACATACTCCACTGTCTCTTTTTCTTCCTTTTTTTTTTTTTGCCATTTTCTTTCCTTCTTGCATAGATATATAAGAAATGATGTAACTTAAAAGATCCTAAACAAGTTCCAGCTTTTCTCCATAAAAGCCACTCTAAGTGGTAGTTATAATGTCAACTTTCAGCAGCTGGCTCTCCATGCACACTTGTTTAACCCAATTGTCATTCAGCTGGTAATCACCTTTCTTTCCTGGAAATGCTGCATGGAGTGGTGCTGCATCAGCATCAAGATAGAATTATAAAAAAGGAGAGAGGGAGGGAGGGAGAGAGGGAGAGAAGAATGGAGGGAAGGAGAGAAGGAGGTAATGGGAAAAAGGAGAAAAAGAGAGAGGGGGCTTATAAATTAATAGAAAATGAAATTGAGCATTTGTGAAGATTGAGAGTGAAAATGAGAAGTAAAGATTGTATGATCTTTAATATGCAGATCACATTTACCATCCTACTTAACTCCCTTATCATCCCCTATCCAATGACATGTGGCCAGGATGAACAAAACTCTAAAAGAACTATTAGACTTGGACAATATGTGAGACTCTGAATGAAATTGTTATTCTTTCTCAACCTCAGTTTCTCCCTTTGTAAAATGGGAATAATTATAGTTCTTATCTCACAGAGTTGTTGTAAGGATACTATGAGATAATATCTGTAAAGTGCTTTCAAATCTTAAAGTACTATAGAAATGCTAAGCTTTTATTATGATGATTTTCTCAGTGTGAAGAACTGTATCTTCGTTGCTCATAGGAGATTTTAAAACATTAGGTCCTTGTGTCTTTTGCATAGATTTTGAAAAGTATCACAATGTGTTAAGAGCTATTTTAAAATGAGTGAATGAAAAAAATATTAAGTGCAAATTATGTGCTGAGAATATAAATAGTAAAGCAAAACAGTCCCTAAAACAACAGATCTTGAAGGGGATTGATGATTCCTTAAGTTCCAAGTTTATTTTACTGTTATTCTCATGTTCTCACTCCTTTAGCCATCCTAAATGGAACAATGGTATTCAAATGACATTAGTCTCGCCATCACTACTCATCCTCATGCTTTTCAAGGAAGCATAGCATTTGCCTGACAGGAAGCATTAAAGGTCAGATTCAGGAGTCCTTGTGCAAAGTATTACTTCCTGCAGAGTTAAATTTTCATATCTTCTAAGCTTTAGTAAACTCCCAACCATATACTTACCTGCTATAAAAGCAGGTAATTGATCTATTGAGTCCACTGGATTCCACACCGTTGGTAGAATTCAAAATTCTGTCCTGTCTTCTTATACAACAAAATCTTTCTATTTCAAGATCTGCTTTTCTTTTCTTCAGATTGCATGTCTAATTTTTAAAAAATCTTCTTTACAACTAAAAACAGCATAGATAGAATGTGTCAGGCTTTAAAGAAACTATTTCTCTTCTACTACTTAGGTTAGTAAAACTTTGTATTTGATTCTGTCATTAATTATAATTTGAATAAGAAATGCGAGATTAGAGGAAGATTAGATTCCTAAGGAAACAACCCAGGTGAGAGTCAAATGGAAATAGCAGTGTTTGTGTTGAGTTGTTATATTCTAGTAAAGATGTTGGTAAATTGAAGATCATCTAGTATGATATGAGGATTGGTTGAAAAAACTCTGAATATTTATTCTAAGAAAGAAAAGATTCACAGGTGAAATGGTAGCCACATTCAAGTGTTTGAAGTGATATGATATGAGAGAAAGATTAGACTTTGCTTTAGCTACAGATGATAGAATAAAGAACAATAAACAGTTTCTTGAACTGGTCATTTGTTGTTACATATGTCGTATCCACATGATGTTTGCTGGTCACATGACAATATTCTTTTTTGTCTCATTTTATTTTTCGTTCCTTTTCTGTTTTTCTTATTATACTTTTTAAATTGTTTTTAAAAGAAACAATAGATGAGAATCACAAAGGGACAAATGTGGGTTTTAAGTTAAAGAAAACCTTCCAAATAATTAGAACTATTAAAAAAGTGGCATTGGATTACTAAGAAAGCTCTGGATTCCCCCACATTGGAAGTGCTCAAATAATTGCTGAATAACCCACTCTTTAAGTAGGTTGTATAAAGACTTCTGTTTCGGGGTGATTCATTAGATTAGAGCCTAGTTTCTTCAATTGTGGTTCGCCACCCCATATGGATTCTTATAACTGAATATGGGGGTTGCAAAATTATGATTTATTATCAGTAAATGTTTGATTTATATACCTATATACATGAGGTCACATTAACATTTCTGGGGCAAAAAGGAGTTGCAAGTGGCAAGAGTTTAAGAAACCCTGGACTAGAGCAACACTAAAGTCCCATTCAGTTCTGGAATTCAATTCAGGATCTGAACCTGTGTCTACAAAAGCAGGAAACATTTCATTATGTAGGGTAAGCTACAGACTTTCTTCTTTGTCTAGAAGCTTCAAAAGGCCACATGTCCTGGTGCTCATTCTCTGTCTTTACTCCATTGGGGTACCACTTTGGCTTCTGGTTTTAGCCTTCACGACAGAGGGCACCTGCCTGACTCTGGTGAGTGCAATCAGATGGAAGGTGCTTTTCCCATCCAGCTGCCCAAAGCCAATTCCAACCATCTGGAGCCACTGGTGCAGAACTTTTCCAGCTGGGTTGGGTGAGGAACTAACAGAAAGAGGGGAAAAAAGGCCTAGAGATTCAGAGAGCCTGCACAGCTCTCTATTGAGAGGGTTGGTCTCAATTTTTGACTTGGGAGTTTAGCTCTACCTTTCTTATAATCTGGAATGAAATGTGTGGGTGTGGATGAAGGACGATGAGAAAGGTCTAAAACAAGTGACCCTATTTCTCAAAACTAAAATCTTACAATGAGTGAGAATGTTCTCTCTGGATATCAAGTAATCTATACCTCCTGCCAATCCAAGAACACCAGTGGTAAGAGCTCTTCTTTTAATTTCTTCTCTGATACAAAGTCCCCAACTTGGCAATAATAGAGATCAGGAAAGCTGTGTTGTGATGAAATTCACCAATTCATATATTCACATAAAGGTAAATCTGGAAGAGGCCTTAGAGATTGTCTAGTGCAATTGCCCTATTTTACATATTAGAAAACAGAAGTCTAAAACCAACCATGAATGACTTATACAAAGCTACAAAAGTTAATATTAGCAACAAAATTAAAATTAATCTTTTTATCACGTCAATATTCTTTTCACTACACCACACTTCCACGTCCAAGAAATTTTCTCTTGCAAGATGAGAAAAGGGATAGTTAGGGAAGAGTGGGAAGAGGAATGGAGAGACAGAGAGAGACAGGCACAATGAGAACCACAAATATATAAAGGAGAAGAGAGGCAGAACTTGACAGAAAAAGGGACAAAGAAAGAGAGGAAAAGGAGTGGGGTAGGAGGAATGCTCATCAAATGGGAAATGGCTATAACAAACTTTGGCTTATGGATATAATGAAATATCACTAAGCTATTAGAAATAAAGGGAAAGAGCATTTCAAAGAGACACGCAAAGACCTATATGAACTGATGCAGAGGAAAGTTAGCAAAATCAGAACATATATAAAAACATCAGTGTCATGAACTAACATTTCTGAAAGACTGATAATAAATAATAAACCAGGAGACCAAAGAAAAAGTCTGTTTCTTTTTTCATGACAGAGATATGGTCTCATATTCAGAAAGGAAATGCACTTTTGAATGTGACCTGTGTGAGCATGGTTTTCCTTGACTATGCTTATACCACCCCACCCAATCCCTGTTTCTGTCTCTATCTGTCTCTCTGCTTCTGTCTTCTTTGTCTCTATCATTGTCTCTCTCTTTGTCTTTCTCTGTGTCTCTGTCTCTGTCTGTCCCTCTGTCTGGCTCTCTTCCTTCTATTTCTTTCTTTCCATTCCTTTCTCCAGAAGGTAGAGGAAATAAGAAAGACAAAAATAAGCATGTAGTAACTAAATAAAAATAAATGACAAGAAAGAGAAGAGGAAAGAACAGAGAAAGGAAAAGAGAGAGAAAGATTTGGGAAGAGGAGAGGGAGAGAGGATTTTGATTCTATGCTAAAGTAAAAAAGGAAATGGATCAAAAAATAGAGCTATAATCACTAGGACAGAGAAACTTATATTTGCATATTGCCATGCTAAAGGACTTTTATCATTCAAGTTAACTGTGGTGGTAAAGGGAAAGGAAAGGGATTGATACATCATGAACCTACTTAGAAGTGTGTTGAGTAATATGGGCTAGCTTCTAGCCATCAAAATCCTTGGTTTTCTAGAAAGTATAATTGACTTCTTGACTTTCAGACATGTATTTTCTTCCTCCTCCATCCCTACCCAGTTATAACCATCTTTACTCCATCCTAGTTAAATCTTCCAAACCATTTTATCTTTGTATATAAACATGGAGCTTTGTTGCATTCTTCTCTCTTCCATGCTTGGCAACCCACTGAAGCTAGCCTTCTCCCCAGACGTCACACAAAACATTTCACCTCCAACCACTATGCTTTCAGACCTAGCAAGCCCCCATTCCTACATTCCTTCACATTTTTCTGTTTCTTTTCCTTTTCAACAACAACAATAAAATGTGTTTTGAACCCTCAGGGTGATTTAATATACTATCTGTAATATCCTTTTAGAGTTTCCACTAAGTATTTACAATAACTGCAAATAATAACTTTTGCACACACAAAAAAGCTCCAAATCAAAATGTACATTATATAGTTAGGAAGGTAGAGCAGCCGATAGGGCCTGAAGTCTGGAAGATCCGTGTTCAAATATGGTCTGAGACACTTATTAGTTGTGTGAACCGGCCCCTTATAGTTCCCTCAATGAGGAAAATAATAGCATCCACCTCCCAGGGTTGTTGGAAGGACAAAATGATATATTATCTATACAGTGCTAAGCATGATGTTTGACATAGAGTAGGTACCATATAAATGCTTATTTTCTTGCCTCCCTTTCTTTCCCTTAAAAATATAAAATATAAAATTTTGCTTCTACCTATCTTTGGAAAGCTCTAAGTACAATATTACAAAACTCCAATGATAATTATGAATATTTTATTAGGTATTTTAAAATAACTAAAAGAAGGAATACTTCAAGACCTCACACGTATTGTATTATCTGAGAATTCTTAAATGTCTGTATAGTATAATTTTAAAAAAATAAAAAATTTTAAAGAAATAACATAACTTGGTAGATTCTTAAATAATATATAAACTTATTTTTGATGTACTTTCTTCTTTGGACTTTTTTTTTTTTTTTTTGCAAAATTTGGTGTACTAGTTAGTAGACAAAACAGCTTTCAAATGGGCTCTTTAACAAATTTATTTCAGGACTGATTTAAAACAATAAAATGAAAAATGCTTACTCAAAAAAGTATGTAATGGGAAATGGTGGAAGAATTTTACAAGGGATCTTGATAAGAGATGGGATTTCATTTTTAAAAAATTAGCCAACCAATCAATAAAAATGAGTAGCTAATTATGATATACATTTGCTTTTTTACTGGCTAATTACAAGTGCTACATTAAATGATGAATTACTTAAAAGTCACTTGCATAATTTGCTTGGTTTTTAATACTGTTTATATAAAACCTCACCTTTCTAGAAAAAGTTTCTTTTGGGACCTGACTATCTTTTCTTCTACTACTGGCAAATTGGTTATAATCTTGTAGGAATTCAATTGACTGAATGACTAGTATTGCCAACCATTTTTGAAAATTCACCAGATATAAGAATAGTAAAATAAAGTAGATGATAGGTTTGAATCATAAAAAAGCCTTAATATTGCAATAAGAGGCAATATAAGATTTGTTTCTATAGAACATTTATGTTTGTCTGGTATAGTTTCAAAATGGCTTATAATGGTGCTGCCCATTGATAATGCTTTTTAAACAGCCTAATATTTATGCTACAAAAATGTCCATAACATCTGGGTCACATGATTACATGATGATAGAGGAATGGGAACTGCTATGATACAGTGTACAAAATGCAAATGATGATATGTACATGCATCTGATCATCCCTTATGAATGGCTCTTAAATGTTCAACCATTGTGGTTTGGAAACAATATGATGAAAGCTTGAGAAACTATAATTACATATTGTGCTTAGTCAGAAGCCCTCATAATTTGATGAAATTGCTATACAAATAGCAAAACCATTGTGTGCATAATTATGCATTTTTAGAATCTTTGCACAAATAAATACATAATGTTTCAAGCTTGTGTGTGTTTGTTGCTACAAAGGAAATAAAATAAATATGTATACATGTATATGTGTGAGCATATATATATATATGCATAATGTGTGTATATATATATAAAGATAATTGGACAATTATCTACTGCTTAAGGAAAGTTTAAAGAATTTATAGTATAAACCCCTTGGACCATTATCTTATACTCATAATATTGAGAACCACTAAATACAAATCAGTAATGTGGAATAATCCTGGGTGAGGGTTCCACCCTTAAAGTCAGTACTTTCTTTATAACTTAATAGAAAGCTGCTTAGAGCTTTGAAAGTCTCCGTGATCTGACAACAGTTACATATCCAATATGTAATAGAGTAAGAAATTAAAGCTCATTCTTTCTAGGTTCAAGGTCAATTCTTTTCCCACTATTCCTACAGACACTTAATAAATTTTTGTTTATTGACTGATTGATATTGCCTATGTATATTTGAGCATAGCAGCACCTACCAAACAAAATTGTTATGAGAATCAAGTTAGATAACCTGGGTAAAGTATTTTGCAACCCTTACAATACAATGTAATTACTATTAATCCATTGTTATTGTTTGTTATTTTCCCACAGAGTAGTCACCCCATGAGTACAATAACTCACTTTTCAGTAATTGTTAAAGTTTCAGAAAACAATGAAAAGTATCTAACTATTTTTTTGGCTAGTTACAAAGATCATGAAAGGAGGAAAAACTCCATCAAAAATTCAAATGTATATTTGAGGAAAAAGAGATGAAAAGCTAGGAACAATGAAATAAATCTCATTGATTGAACAATCTTTGGGTTTCCAAAAATCTTAGTGATGGCATATAGTTGGCAAGTCTTCATGCTTCAGCTGCTTATCTGATCACTAGATCCCAAAGAAATCTGGCTCATCTTCTCCAAGCATCTCCCTAATCACCCAAATTCCTATAAACACCACTCTTGACTACAATAAACAGCTGAAGTCATGTTTGGTCCATTATCATTTGCTACAACCAAGCCCAGCAAATTACTAAGCACATGTTCCTATTCAGCAAGATTGAGGGTTTTCATAAATAAAGAAAAGTACATTAAAGTCAAAGAGAAGATGGTAAAATAATGAAGAACTTGAATGCCACAGTCAGCTACAAAGGTATAATCCCTAGTTCAGTACCAAAGTTTGCTTAATCGTAATGTGTTTTAATCATTTAACTGAGAAATATAAAGTCATAGATCCCTATATTTCAATTAGGTGACATACATTTATCATATTCAGAGTAGCATAAATGGTTTGGATAATTCTCAAATTAAATTATTTCTTTAAATCTTGTATTCTTCCCCCTTTTTCCCAAGCTCTTGTTTTTTTTAAATAACAAATAAATATAAACAGAATTCTAGTAGTATTTGTTTGGTAGGTGCTGCTATGCTCAAATATACATAGGCAATATCAATCAGTCAATAAACAAAAATTTATTAAGTGTCTGTAGGAATAGTGGGAAAAGAATTGACCTTGAACCTAGAAAGAATATGTATAATAAACAAATACACACATATACCTACACATATGCCTGTATGTATACATACATATCTGTGCCTATATTATACACAAATATTTACATATACACTGCACACATGCATAGAAATGATTTATATATATATATATATATATATATATATATATATTTATTACATACCTATGTGTATATATACACATATTTCATATATATTCTCTCTATGTATTCCATGGGGAGGAGAATTGTAAGAAATCATTTGAGTCAGACTAGCTTGGACCTTTCAGATCAGGCAGAAAGTCCTCCCACATTATTCCTGCAAAGTGCCTTTTGCTCTAGTATTGAAAAAACATTAAAATTTGGGCCTGTTCTTCTAATCACTACATTATAAACAGAATTCTAATAGTACCTCTAGTTCAATTGTTTGATTTTAATTGCTATGTGACCTTAGAAAACTTATTTCAGTTCAATGGGCCTCAATATTCATATTCAATCCAAATCAATAATTATTTCCTTGGTTATCTACTACAAATATGCAAGATATTTCACTCTGGACAAATAGAAGAAGACTGTGCCTTTAGGAAGCTTACATTTTCCTGATTACTACAATATACAATTAGGGAACATTAAAACTAAGTGGTCAGTAAAAATATTGCCTATGAGGTGATATCCAATTAGATATTTGAAGGAAGCACAAGAATCTACAACATAGCTCAAGTATTCACTTATACCAAAGACTTTCCTGATCCCAAATAGTAGCTCTTTTCCTGCCCCACAAATTATTTTGCATATTTTTTGTACTTAGTCATCTTCATACATATTGTTTCCTCCAATAGAATTTGAGATCATTGAAGGCAAATCATTTCATTTCTATTTTTATTTCCCTGGTTGGCACAGTGTCAAGCATTTTGTAGGCTTGTTAAACAGATCAATAAAAGGAGATGCAGAGGTAAGGATGGACACCCAGTATCCATGGATGCAGAATTACTTAGTGAAAAGCATGGAGGTAGAACATGAATTGGTATGTACAGGGGAAGAGCAAAGAATACAATTTAGCTGGAAGAACTTATATAAGTCTAGAGAGGCAAATTAAAGTCAGATTTAAAGGTTTTAAATGCCAATTGGAGGAGTTTTATTTTATCCTAGAAGCAATAGACAGTCACATTACAGCTTCTTGGGCAAGAGATTGACATAGTCAGACCAATACTTTAAGATCATTTTTTCAGCTGTGGGGAATGGATTTAAGATGGGAGAGACTTAAAACAGAGAGACTCCTTAAGAAACTAGTCCAATAACTGGAAGTAAAAATTTATACAGAGAAGTGAGTTGAAAGATGAAGGGAAAGGAATGTACTTCATAGAGCTAGAATTGATAAGAGTTAGTAACTTATTTTAATAAGAGATGAAGGAGAGCAAAGAATCTAAGAGAAAATTGAGAATCTAAGTTGACTGGAAAGATGCTAATATTTACAGAAATAGGTACTTTGGAAAGAAGAGTGAGTTTTACATACTAAGAATACTGAGTAAAACTGTATTAATTAAATTAAATTAAAATTAATTGTAATTAAATGTAAATTAAAATACTGAATATTTTACTGAGAGTTTTACATACTGAGAAGAGTGAGGAAGTACATTTCAGAGTAAGGGACAATAAGAGAAAATTCATAGAGACAAGATGTGTCTTATTTATGGATTGAAGAGAGTATGGTGGGGAGTAATGTTTAAGAAGAATAGAAAGGTGGGAGGGGATTAAGTTCTTAAGGGTCTTGAATAATAAACAGAAGATTTTGTATTTGATCCTGAAAATAACAAGATCCATTTTGGTAAAATGACAAGATTGGATACCAGATTGCAAGGGATTGGGGGAAAGTGTGAGAAGAGAAACTGGAAATACTTACTGTAGATGATTTTTTTGAGATTAGTCATCGAGGGCAAAAGAGATATAGGATGATAGTAGGGATGAAAGGATTAAGTGAAGGGTTTTGAGCATGGGAGCATGGGAATATTTTTGTGGACTACAGTGAAAGATAAAGTAAATAGGGAGAGATTGAAAATAAGTGAAATCATGTGTATAATAGAGGAGGCAATCTGTTCAAGAAAATAGGATGGAATTGCTTAAACAGATAGATGGGTTACTTTGATAAGGAGTAAAGCTGTTTCACCATGTGAAGCACAACAAAGGAGGAGATGGTGATAGAAAGCATATGAAGGATATGACATTTGGAAGAGAGGAGAAGTATGGTTTTATGGTCTATGGGCTTTTTTTTTCCTATAAAATATGAGGAAAGATTCTCAACCAAAGGAGCAGGAGGGAAATCTTTGAAGGATTTGAAAAGGGATGAAATAGTTTGAGAGAACTAATATGGAAAGTAGAATAGTGAAAGAGAAGTCTATAGTAGTATTGACTAGCAACAGTGAGAACCCAATTGAATTTTTATAATATTAAATTTTAGTGTGTACCCAAGCAGTATGATTGGATGATCTCCATCTTCATTCAGAAGCATATGTATAGAAGCAAAAGTGGAAGATTCTGGGCGTGTTCTAAGGCTGAGGTTTGACAGGACACAATATCAAATGTTATAAAGGTCTCAAGATTCAAGAGAGATTGAAAGTATACAGTTGAATTGGTTCATCAAATGAATAAGATGAGGAAAAGAGGATAGTGCCAAGTACAAGTGAGATGGCCTGCAAAAGAAATGAGAAATCAAGGTTGGGAGGTCATGGTGCAGACAAAGAGTAAAATCATATAAAGGAAGGAAGAGGAAGAAATGAGAACCTAACAGATTATGTTCAGATGGGAGGATTTCAGAATCTTGAATATGAATGGAGTTTACAGCCACATAGAAAGAATTTTGTTTCTAATTTTAGATATCTGCTTTATGCCCTACAATAATAATAGCACTAAAAACAGCTTAGATCTTTTAAGATTTAGAAATCATTATCTTCTTTTTCTTCTCTAAATTTCTGGAAAATAGCCATATACTTTAATTGTGTGCCTTTGTTCTACTATAGAAACAGAATGACTTCAACTGGACATTTTTTCTAAAGATGAAAAGAGGTAAAAATGGTGTATCCCTCACAAACTTGTAGTTCCCTCAATTGCAATAATGAGTGATCATGATTTTTCACTTAAAAATTCACCACACTCATTCAATCCACAAGCGTTTAGTAAGCAGTTGTTTTGTGCCAATTGTAATGTTAATCATTGGGGTTACAAAGGAAATATATGCATTCCCTGTCATCAAGGAATGTATATAGTAATGGAGGAAAAATAATGTAAATAAATTGATTTATATAAATTATATACAGAGCAGAAGGACAGTAACCTTAGAGAGGAAGACTTAAGTGATTGGAAGAAGGAATTAGACCTTTAAACTGATTCTCAAAAATCCCCAAAGATGTCAAGAATCAGAGATGAAAAGATAGAGCATTCCATGTTTAGAAAACAGCTAATGCAATGATATGAATATGGGAGATAGAATGCTATGTACAGGGAATAGTAAGGTGTCTAATATTGCAAAACTAGTGGGTCTTAATTTATCTATAATATCTATTCATCTATCCCTTCACTTCCTTGCTCCCTCCCTTCCTTCTTACCTTCCTTTCTTCCTCCCTCTTTCCTTCCTTCCTTCTTTCTTCCCTTCCTCCCATTCCTTTCTTTCTTTCTTGTGGCTTTCTTTTTCGTCCTCCTCCTAATTTCCATATATTTTTAAGTTTATCTGACATCAAATTCCTCATCAAATGCAAGCTATCATTAACTAAACACCTGTTATACAGTCTTGCCAATCATGTCTGACTCACTATTTGGAGTTTTCTTGATTATTTTAAATGAGAAAACTGAGACAAACAGGGGTAAGTAACTTGCCCAGGGTCACATATCTTGTAAGTATCTGAATCCAGATTTGAACTCAGATTTTTTTTAACTTCAGGCCTGGCATTCCATCCACTGTAGCATCTGAATGGTTACTTTTTAATTTCTGAAAAAATATTTAAAATAATGGTCTATATATGCATGGATTATCTTCTGCAGTGGACCACATTTTTATATTGAAATGAGAGCTGGAACAAATATAATATTTTCTTCACGTTTGTTTATTGATCTCAAAAATAAACAAACAAATAAATTATTTGACTAAGGAACATAAAATTAATTCATAAATGTTTTCCTCAAATTAAGTGAGTCCTAAGCTTAAGCTAAAATTACATAAGGTTCTATGAAGATGAAAACACAGAATTTTTTGTTGATTGGATGAATATCAACATGAAGCAAGGTCTGAAACAGAGACAAACAGCTATATAAGATCTTATTCAAGTTCATGGAAGATGTCTTATGAAGAACTCAAAATGAAGGATTTCCTACCAATAGCAAAGTTTTCCAAAGACTTTTGTTCATAGAAGGCATTTCATTTGTTGCTTTTAGCCATAGAAGTTTAGTCATCATCCTTAAAGATATACAATTTTCCCAAAAACCCAGTTTAACCATCCATACTGGATAAACAAATGGGATTAAAAAAGTATATGACCCAGATGACAGAATGTAGTTGGACAGGAACCACATTGAATTACTCCATAAGCATATTGCACAGGTGCTACAGATGGAAAATGAGCTGGAGAATTTCACATGAGGAGGTGATTAGACTGCATCACATCTGGGAAATTGCACTGTGTTTCCAATGTTCATAAGCTGCTCACTTCTGCAAAAGCTCATCTTTTTGACACCAATAGTCTCTTATTGATGTTATATAACTGGGAATCATGGAGTAGTACAATCTCTGAAGAACCAGAATTATGGGCAAGTCATTGGAGAGACAGTGGTGATGTAACTAGGCTGTAACCAGTCTGATCATCTAGCTGGTGCTGTTTGCATGCTAATAGTCAGTAAACAAGCATTTATAAATGTCATTTATGTAGCTAGGTACTGTGCTACATGAGAAATGGAATAAAAGATGTTGCTATGGATCCACTAGATTGGAAAAGGAAGTAAACTATTTGAAGAGTGAGTGCCAGGAAATAACAGATGAACAGGAAAATTACCCAGGAAATATTAGAAGCAGAGAAAATCAGTAGAACAGCCAATCAGCATTTTAAAGCATCTACTATATTTCAGGAACTTTACTACATATTGGAGATACAAAACAAGCTAAGAGCTGTCAGGGTGAGATCTCAAGGAGCTCACAGTCTAATGGAGAAGAAAAATGCAAAAAAGAACACGTGCATAAATGGAAGATAAAAAGGATAAATGAGAGACATCCATAGATAGAAAACACTACTATTAAGGGAGATCAGGACAATGCGGTATTGGTAGAAGGTGGGCACCAACCTATTGAATAAATACTTCATGGACAGTTTTGGGAAGTTATAAATAAGAATTGCATGATATGAGAAGTTAAGGAAAGGTCTCAAAATGCTTGTGTGGAGAGAATGGCCCAAATCATTGAGATCATGGATCCATCAAGGGAACCCAAGTACATATTTTATTATCCCTAAAAATAATAAACATAAAAGCAGACAATTTTATCTTCCTAAATCCCTATCAGAACATAATGAATATAAGCTAATGAACTATGATTTTATTTATGTGGAACTCCTTCCACTCAAAGCACTCTGAAAATTTTCTGTATCTAGAAGTCTTAGAGAGTTGCCTAAAGATCTGAAAGATTAGGTCACTTGCTCATAATCACACAGCTAGTAATTGTCAAAGTCAGGATTTAACCTTGGTTTTATTGACTGCAAATACACCCCTATATTCATTTCCTCTGTTACATCTCCTGATGCAAAGGATTATTGCTGCTATTGTTTATCCTTGGTTCTCTAAGTGAATCATGATATCAGGGAGTGGACTCCCTGACATGCAAGTGAATTGGATTTAAGTTAAGGATAGCTGTGCAAGGTCACCTGCCTCACTTTCCTCCCCAGAGCCATCTGGCTCCCCAGAGGCAAGATATATATCCGGACAACTGGAGATGGATGATCCTGGATGAAATGGGAAACTTTGCCCTTTTAAAGCTAAGGTCTTCAACAGATCTCAGTTTGACCAAAGCCCCACTCATTCAATGATTAAGACTAGGTAGCAATTGAGGCAAAGAATATCCTCTTTCATATAGCCCCCAAAAATCTAAATAAATAAATGAATGAATCTGAGAGGGAAAGATCCTCAGAGTTTCTGGCCAGAGCATAAATGACTGCTACTTACATTCAGTATGAGTCATTCAGGTCCCAAACAATGACCAAACGCTTGGCCTAAGACCTATTGGTGGCCAATGCATTTGACAGACCCTTAATAAATGTTCATTGAATGAATTTACCAACTTAAAGTATATTCCTGATCTCACTGCCAGAGTGTCTAGTTCTTAACAAATAGTACTTGTTGCTGTTACAAGGCCTAGCTCAAGTGTTAGGCAAAAAGTAGGGACTTAAATGTTTACTAAATTCAATTGGATTCCAGGGTTGCAACGGTTAATCACCAAAAGATTCCTCCCAAGAGTGCTGAAAATAAGTCACTAATACATCTGGATTTTTCTAAGAGGATTACAGAGAGTAGCTTTGCTTCAGACTAACTTAGTGGAGGGGATGGGATGAAGAAGAGGGAAGATTTGCAGCTGGAAGATATTCTTCATGTACAGTAGTACCTGCCCCTTGTGTATATGTTAGCATACTTTGCACAGATGTCTCTTTGTTTCTGAACAGGAAACTAATTGCCTTTCTTGTCTCAGTCTGAGAAGTTTTTCTGTGTCACTCTGCAAATAATGGGTATCATTTCCCAAACTGCATGTGAAGAGCTCTTCCCTGATGTCATCTCAAGTACAGACACTTCTTGGGTGTCCCCCATCACAAAAGGCACCCTTCCTCCTTTTAACTGAACCTCTCACCAGGAAACCACAGTGCTCCAATAGTGACTATCAATCAGTTACATGCACACATGCACGTGCGTGCGCACACACACACACACACACACACACACACACAATGACATGTAAAAAAGAAATGAGGGAGAAAAAACTCTCCTTAGGCTAAAGATATGATTCATCCATTATTTTTTATGTCATAAAAAACTGGTGATTCTGGTGATTGTGAAACCTGACAGACTTAAAGCCTTGGAGACTCAAATGTTCTTCTCTTAGGACACATACCTCACAGGCAGCAAGCTAGGGCCACCCACCAGCCAGCCAGAGCTATTCCCCTTTGCCCCCTGCTGTTGTTTCCCTAGCAACCAAGCAGGGTCTAAAGTGCCCCAGCAAGTCCATTCTAGTTACTAAGGAAACCCCAGGGTTTTCCTAATTGAAGCCTGGTCTAGCTCCAGTCATTCAGGTGGATGGGTGACCAGCTCCCTTTGGGAGAGGAAGTCCCTTAAAATGTAAACCAGAGAATTAACAAATCCATCCTCTTTCCTCTTTCCCTCTATTTCATGGTGAAGGAATTTGCATGTTCTATTACATTATACAGGTAGGCAACAAGTCTCAGGCATTGATGGAAACTACAGAATCTTTGGTACTACACAAAATATCCTTTGATTTTTTGTTTCTGTGAAGGTCCTCTAGATTTATGAATCATCCAGGGCAAAGCATGGAAATTTGCTATTTTATCATCAACTCTCCTCTATAACTCCTTTTAAATGCACTCATACTAGTTTTTCAGAGATTAAGAGATTCAGTACTTTTATATAGAACAATCTTCCCCCTTCCAAAAAACAAAGAAGGGAAAAGGAAGGAAGAAAGATAGAAAAAAGAAAGTAATAAAGAAAAAAGAAAGAGAAGAAGAAAAAGGAAGGGAAGAAGGGAAGAAAGTAAGAAGAAAAGAAGAAAGAAAAGAAGGAAGGAAGGAAGGAAGGAAGGAAGGAAGACTCTAAGAGAGTCTGCAGGAACAAGTCAATATTATATCTTCCATCTAAACTTACTAATACTAGTATTAATATGACCATGACCTTAGTTTGTAATGGGTTTTAATATGACAAACTACTCTTTCCCACCAGTTAGCTAATTTATTAATTAATTTTAAAAATTAGCTACTATGTGATAGACTCTACAGGAATCAATCAAATGTCTTTGTTATAGTTCTACTTCAGCTTGTAGTGGCAGGGGTCAGTTTTCGTAGCTGGGTAGATGAAAAAAGGTATAATGTAGGAGTTGACATTTGTGCTATGTCCCCAAGGAAACTAGGGATTCTGTGAGATAGTGATGAAGAGGAAGCCTATTCTAAGCCTGGAGAAGAGTCCATGTAAAGGCACAGAAATGGTGATGAAATATCTCCCTCAAAATAAAAGGAGAGAAAGTTAAGCCACCTCAGAGCCTTAAGACCAGCTTTCAAAGAAAGCTTAATTGTAAGCTTTCTTGAAACTCAGGGTATCCAGAAAAATTAATGAACACTGCCTCTTTTTTACAAGGCTATGTCTATGTAACTATGACAGAAATAGATACGACTAAAAGATTACATGAATCCAGTTCACTGTTAGTAATGTACACCATCCCAAGTGTAGCATGTCCCCAGAAATACTTGTTTCATTGAGGGATATCTTAAAATGTTATGATAAAAAGGATCCATTGAACCTTTAGGAGTTGTTTAATTCTTGGAAGAGTGGAAGAATATGTTTATTTCTGTTGAAGAGTCATTAGGTCAAGCCTGTTAAGACTGTTTTAAAACAGGCATTTTGAATTGCAAAATCAAATAAATCCAACCAAAGATTTTAAGAACCCCCAAAGACAGTCTGACTCTAGATAGAAAAATTCAACAGATGTTCAGTGGCTTTTCTTTTTCTTTTTGGAAGGAAATATATTTTTTTTGTTCTCCCCCAATTCTAACCCTAAAATTCATAGATAAACATTTCCCATCTTGGCAAAATCTCAGAACTTGAAGGGGTAAGGAGAGAATAAAGTTATAAAAATTATATGTTTTTTTAAATCAATTGGTCTACATAAGGAAAAAAATGAAAGTAAATTGTGTTAGTATTGCAGAGTTCTTTTGAGTATGTACCTATAATTGATATACTCAGACATACTTAGCTTCTCAAGTAGAATGCCTAACTAAAGTCCTCATTTTCAGAATAGCTCTCCAGTTATTTGATATTTTGAAGAGATTCATGATTTGGATCAGCTTGGTCTAAAGATTTCTGAGTCTTTCTTACCTAGAATTTCTATGATTCATGTAGTTTATATAAATCACATGCTTTTGAACATGTTCTAGACTTTGTTAAAGATTAGTCAAATTCTTTCATTTCTAGATTAGTTGGTCCTCTTTTGATTATTTGGAAGCATCAATCAAAACTTCAAAGGATGTTGACCTAGCATTTAGTGATTTATCATCACTGGCTAAAGTGGTAAAATGAATATGCATCTTTAAAAAAAAAAAGCAAAGTGACATCTACTAATTTATTGCATTAACACTCCATCTTCTCCCAGCAATGTGTTGAGGGAGAACTTCCTTTGTGCCCAGCAGCTCAGTTATGCCTTCCATGAAATAACAATCCACCACTCTATTAGGTTTCCCAGGCAACTGATGTCATCATAAAGCCATTGTGAATTCAATGTGGGAATAACCAGAAGGACTCAGAAAGAGAAGAAGTCAGCTAGAAGGGAAGCACCAATTATATGCAGACACTTTACAGTATTATTATGACAGTAGGGCCATCTGGAAAGGTGCACATTTCAGAGAGCACATGCTGAAAAGGAAGAGAGACATGATGACCCTATGAAATGTTACCCAAACAAAATTAGACTTGGCCTAACAACCTAAGGGAATGGAGGCACCAAACAGACGCTACCTAAATGAGTAGTTAGTTAACCAGGGTTGATTGAACAACTCTAAGATCCAAAACACTGTAGAGAAAAATAACAGAAACAGCAGGCCTAGTCCCTGCCCTTCAACTTACAATCTATATTAAGGAGACTAAAATACACATACAAAATGAAAATGCATTGTTAACAATCACAAAGATGAGCATTTAAACTTTATACATTGATAAAATGTCTGCATAAATGTATGTGTATATATATGTATAAATATGTACAATATGGATATATGTACATGTATTTGTTTACATAGATTATAATGTATGTGTGTGTGTATAGTTGAGGGGTGTGTGTGTGTGTGTGTTAAATACAAATATACATATACATACACAAAATTGGGGCTATAGAGTAAAATAATAGTCATAGTTGATTTTCATGGCAGGGATGGGGGCGAAATCAAGAAAGACTTCCTACGTGTAGTGAATTTTAAGCTCAGTATAGGAGCACGTGATGCAAATGGAATGATAGAAAGGAATATACAGAACACTTTAGATAAAGTATAATACTGGTATAATATTCTCAAGGAAGTAGGAAGATGACAAAACAGTTATATTTTATAGAATGAAATTATTTTGTAAAATACAAAAGAAAAAATGTTGAAAATGTAAGGCACTGACCCTTTGATATATCATCCTTTATATGAAGAAATTTGATAATTAAAAAGGGGTACATGTGGTCTTGTATAAAGAAGTCAAGATAAATCAAGCCATAAAATATGTAAGGTTTCAAATATTAAAGTGGTAAGAAAATAAGTTTGGTCTAATTTAAAAGGAAACTGCTAAAAGTTTATATGAATTCAAATCCTTTTTGGACTTTAGAGATAATACTGCTGAGGTAAACTATAATCTTGCTACTCACCACTACTCTAGAGTCCCTACTAATGTGTTTCTATTTATACAAATTAAACAGTCTTAAACATAACCATTTACAGTCAATCTTCAACATGCATAGTTTGACTTTTGCAACTTCAAGCATTCACATGATTTTATTAGTAACTTAATTTTCACTTTTGCATTGGTGACTATGAAGATTTACAACTATGTGCAATATGCCTAACAAATAACAAATATTATGTTAGAATAGATGTGTGATATGTTTCCACACTATATACATCTGCTGCATTAATTTTCTTAAAACCTTGCTCCACATATGTGACTCCACTACTCAATAACCCACTTTCCCACTGCCTACTGAACAAAGTCAAAATTTCTTAAGTTGATATTCAGTGCCCTCCACAATATGAGTCTATCCTCATTTTCTCTTACCCCATCTCACCTCAATATTACTTTTACTTTTCCTGGCAGCTCTACCACTCAACAAGAACTGTTCCTTTCTTAATTCCCTTCCTTCCTGGCCTCTTTTTAGCTTTTGTAACTGTGGACTATTCCCTTTGCTTAGAGTTTTTGTAGAATTGTATTTACATGGTTCTTTTTAAAATCTGACTATTTCTTCTTCAACTTTTGGCATAGGAATTAGTCCTACATTTTTTTTTTCTTCTCTCTTTATATTCTCTTGATACTTTCATCAATTGCCACAGCTTCATTATTATTTATATAAAAATAACACCTAAATCATATCTCACAGAAAATAGACAACAGATAATACTCAAAGCATATCCAACTCATCTTTAAACTCCAGTTCCACTTTATCAACTATAGGGCCATCTGGATATCCCATAAGGATCTCAAACTCAATATATTCAAACCTGTAAGGAGAAAATACTTCCTGCAAATCCTACCTCCTTCCTAATTTCCCTATTCTGTCAAGGGCATCACCATCTCTCTGATGACTTAGGCTTGCAACCTTGGAATTATCCTTAAATTTTAGCCCTCCCTTACCTCCATATACAATTAATGTCCACACTGGTCACCTCCAAAATATTCTTGTATTCATCTCCCTTCTACTTGCATGACCACTACCTTGAATCAGACCCTCATTGTCTCATCTGGACTGTTGTAATAGGTTCCTAATTGAGCTCCCCACTCTAAGGCTCTCTCTCTCTTCCATCCACAAGGCTATCAAAGTAATATTCTTAAAATGTAAATCTGATCATGCTATATCGCTACTCAAGAACCTCTAAAGATTTCAAATGTCTCCAGAAATGCAAACATTTCTGTTTGGTATTTGAAACCCTTTATAATCTGGCTCAAATTTATTTATGTAGATAGAATACACAATTTCCTTCTCTATCTTACGTACCTTGACTAGTTATTTTAGCCAAATTGGTCTAAGTATTTATTCTCATAGACAAAATCTCACTCTCTATGTTCATGCCATTCCATAGGCTGTCCTCCATGCCTGGAATGATCATTCTCCTCATTTCTGTGGCAGAAATTTTACCTTTCTTCAAAGCAAAGTTCCAAAGGCCATCTCCCCCAAAAGACCTTTTTTCATCCTTCTTCTATGCTTAATTGATAATACTTTGATCCCACTCTGCAGTAACTATGCATTTTGCTCAGCACAAATTTTAAAAATACTTACCTGTATGCATGCCAGTTTCCTCCAGTAGGATATAAGGTCTTTTAGAGAAGGAAATATTTTATTTTTGTCTTGGAACACATGTGCTTAGAACACATCTTGACATATAAAGTACCTTTCAATAAATTCTCTTTTAATTGAACTGGATCAAACTGTATCTATTTTTCCACTCTTACCTACCATTACTCTTATAACTTTTAACTCTAATCGTATTGGACTATTCATCATTTTGCAAATATACCTTGTACATTGTCTAAAAACAAATACTTCTTAACCTACTCCTATTCCTGTTTGACAAACCCTACAAGTATCACTTTTACAAGATTGATACCTAAACTAGAATTGACCCCTCCTTCCATAAACACATAGGAAGGAAACCATATCCCCCAAAATCATTTGTTACATTGTGCTTTATAGTCTGGGTTTTACTCCCCTTAATGTACTCCATATTGAGGTCAAACTGGAATTCTTGCAGTCTTCACACAAGTCCCTCTATTTTCCAATTCTGGATCTTTGAACTGACTATATCCCATACCTGAAATGGAAGTCACCTCAAATGAGAACTTCTACATTGAGCCTTTCCTGATATCTCAGCCTCTAGTGTTCGTTTCCCAATTTACCATAAATATAACATTTATGTTTCATAATTATTACTTATAATATATGAATCATACACTTATATTAACATTGGATTATATAGTATCTTTATATCATAAGGTAATATATAATATATAAAATACATTTTGTTATTCAGTTATTTTCTATTGTCTCTAACTCTTTTTGATCCTATTTGAGGTTGGGTTTTTTTTTGCAAAGTTATTGAAATGATTTGCCATTTCCTTCACCAGTTCATTCTGCAGATGAAGAACTTGGCAAACTTGTCTGGGTTCACACTGTAAGTATCTCAGGCCAGATTTGAACTCATATTAGTCTTCCAGGCCTGGCATTCTATCCACTGTGTCACCTATCTGTTCATTATGTTAACATAATAGATTATATAATACTATATTATTTTATGTAGTTTGTTATATTAGGTTACATTGTATTATATTAATTTATAATTTTCTTGATAAAATGTAAGATTTTTGATGATAGGAATTATTTTACTTTGTCTTTATATCCCTGGTGCCTAGCACAGTTCCTGAAACATAGAAACCATCTAATAAATGTCCATTCATTGATTCTGTGATTTCATTATAGTACCTTTTATACTCTATTGTTTTCTTTCCTGACTTAAGGTAGAGAGTAGACATATAAAAAAAAAAATTCTCCTAGAGCTTCCATTTAGAAGGAAACCCAGGTCAGCACTCTTATCATTTTCATCTGCCTAAATTCTTCTTAACTTTACCCATCCCCTTTGGATATCCTTCCTTTCCTCCTCTTCCCACTATTTAGATTTTTTTTTTAATATTGTCTTTTCTTATTTGCTTATAAATTTACTGACGGCTGGGATTGCACTTTACCTTTCTTTGTATCTCCATTTATTAGCACAGTGCCTGATACTTAGGCAGCACTTAATAAATCCTTATCAACTAAATAACCCACATGAGGAGCTGGGGCTATGTCAATCAATCATTCAACAAATATTCATTTTATTCCTATTGTCATTCATCTTTTTATCATCCCTAGCATAATGCCCTCCATAGAGAATAAGCCCTCCATAAATGTATTTTGCATGAATGAACCAATGAATTAAATTCATTTAACTTTAATTCAAGTGACCAAATGATATGGAAAGATTCAGGATATTTGTACTGTCTCAATCAGTTTCTGCTGACATTTTGTTTGTAAAATGATTTTATATTATAAAAATATCTGTGAAGATTGAAAGGGAAGAGGCTAGAAGCATATCTGCATGACCCTGTGGAGGGAAGCAGATCAAGCAGATTCAGCTAGGTTGATTTGTTATGGCCTCTTAATAGGGTTTCCCAAGAAGCATGATTGCTTTCTTCTAGATCTTGCCATATTTCAATCTACATCATTGCACCATGGCAAGCAAGAACCCATAGTCTTTTGATTAAAAAAAATTGTGAAACAGTTCCACTATCAAGACCTCAGGCAGTCAAAGCAACACATGTTCTAGTAGCTATTTGTGTGGATTCTGATTTTTAGTTTTTTTTATCTAATACCTTACCTTTTGTCTTTTTATTTAATGAAGTCATACTGCAAAACACTATTTCAAAGTCACATTTTACCTAGATTGGAACCAACATTTTCAGGACTTTTTTTCCAGTAGCAGTGACATACAATGAAAGAGAAATTTGTTAAAAATAAGTCTTAAATGACTAAATGGATGACACTTTGATAGCAATATATTTGGCAAGTTGGTTCCTTGAAACGAAAAGTAAAATAAAAATCTTCTATCTTAATACAAATTCCTCTCTATATAAAAATAGAGAATCCAGCTTGGGGAAATTGAATCATTTGGACTAAAGAAGTATCCCTCTCCAAGAATAAGAATCCCTCTGTGTTATCCCAAAAGCCACCATCACATGTTCCTCAAACAGAGAAGCCTTTAGAAATATAGTCACCAAATTGGTTGATATGTAAAAATGATAGAAAAATATGGAATCAAAAAAATCTCAGAATAGCATGGCTTCAGTTTTTAATCCTTCCCACCCACCAACACATTACATAGTATTCTCTTTGTTCCAACAAGTAGGTCATTGGGTTAACAAATTATTGTGAAAAGAAAAAAAAAACCAGAATCTAAATATAAATATATTTGATTTATAGAGTAGGATACAAGATCTTTATCTAACAAGAAAAGATTTTATGGAGAGAAAAGCTAAAGGGAAAAATCCAGGAAGTCAAAATCAGACCAGGGTGAGGGATGAAGTAATGAAAATTACTATCTGAGTCTTTCTTGAAATGGAAGTTCCAGGAGAAAATGACCAATCCAAAAAAAGGAACACATAGGTAAAAAGATTTTCCAGGATAAAAAGGCTTCTTTAGTTGAGTCCTTAAGCAATCTAAAGAATGGGATTGAAGAGAAAGTACAATTATGGGGGACAGTTAGTATGAAGACATGTGACAACGAGGGAACAAAGAGGTTAAGTGATTTGGCCTTGTGTCATATAGCAATGCCATCTGAGCAAAACTACTCGAACCTAAATCTTCTTGATTCTAGACCTGTTCTTTATCCACTCTGTAGTGCCAACCCTTGATAATGTCTTGCAACTAGATCTCAATTGATCAGAATATTTGGAAGAATGTGCTATATTGGTTAACTAAATATCATCCAGGAAACTCCCCTTTTAAAATTTCAGCTTCACTATTGAAAATTTCAAATACATGAATCAACTTTTTGCCTTAGGGAGTACAACACAGAAAGTGAACACCATTAAATAAATGGTTTATTGTTGTGGTTGAATGAGAATCTTTCAGTGCCTGTGGGTTTGAGAATCAAGGCTATGCTTCTCATGTTAACATATTGCAGAACCTATTGTAGAAAGTATAGTTGATGGTAATGCAGCTGATACTCAGATAGCACTTTTGTCATTTGATTCTTTATAATAATTTTGATAAGTATTCAGTCTGTCTGGTAGTCACTAATTTCTAATTGCTATCCATTGTAGTAAGTACTGGATATACAAAGAAAGAGCAAAGATATCCCTGTCCTCAAGCAGCTAACAGTCCAATGGAGAGACAACATTTAAACAACTATATTAATAAAATATAAGATAACTTGGGGATAATCAATAGGGTGAAGGCACCAGAATTAAGAGAACAGGGAAAGTCTTCCTATAGAATATTGGAAATTCAGGAATAATTATTTCTATTTTATAAAGAAAAACTATGGGTCAGAAACAGTAAGTGATTTGTTCAGGTAATATAGCTAATAAGTAGTAATGTTGGGATTAGAAAACAGGTTTTCTTTAATGCTAAATTTAATCTTCTACTCTGCATGCAATGATACCCAGGGTGTGTGCTACTGGATTTTGGTTTTGGTTTTCAATAAATCTTTAAGATGAGGATTTAAGAAATTTTTTTTCCCTTATGAGATTCCTCTTTCCTTAGAGAAAAGTGAAAAAAAAATGTTATTAACTAAAGATCCTTATTGATCAAAATTAGACTATATTTGATTGAAATGTTCTTCTCTGAATATATACATGTAAGATCATATTTTTCAGTCCTTTTTCAGTCATGTTTGACTCTGTGACCCTTATTTGAGCTTTACTTGACAGAGATATTAAGGAGTTTAGCATTTCCTTCTCCAGCTCATTTAACAGATTAGGAAAGTGAGGCAACCATTTGTCCAGGGTCACTTAGCTGTCTTAGGTGTCTGAGGCTAGATTTGAACTCAGGAAGACAAATTGGCAAGATTTATGAGGCCATGTTGTCTTACTGATAAGTATAGAATGAATGTTCATGGAATAATGGAAAGCAGCAGGGAGAGGATAAGTGAGCTCTCATTTTGATTCTTTCCTCATTATAACTATATAACATAAGTAGTAAAAAAAAATTGCAGTAGACTTTTTACATAAAGACAATGAATAAAAAGACTCCAGAAGTTCCAATTATAATATGGATTACTCTCGGATCCTGATGAATAAAGTTTATGCATCACCTTTTCAGAGACTGGTGTCATTGAAGCCTAAGTGAATCTCTTTATCTGTAGTTACCAGGAAATCTGTAAGATTCTATAGGTTGCATGCTGAGGAATGGTCTAAATAAAAGGGAAGACTCTAATTAAGTTCAATGAAGCTTCCATCTTGATTGAGTCATTGATGCAAAAGATTTCACAAGATTTTTATAAGGCATCTTTCTGTCACTTACTACATGTAATGTTTGACTTTTTTATCTTTCACAATTTTTTATTTTACTACCAAACACATATTTCCTATGGTCCTGTGCTCCTGCAATTCAAACCTGGGTCTTCCAAGGGCAATACTCTGGTAATCCACTTACCTTGTATGAGATTTCTTTTATAATTATCAGAGGAAGATAGTAATGCTTGGGACATATGCCTTACAGAGTTTGGTGGAGAATCAAATGAGATAATGCACATAATTAGAATTGACTCCATATTGACAGATATAGTCAAGATAAAGAGAATTGCAACAACTTGAATATACATTTGAGTCTAGTTTCCTTAAAAGTAGTATCCAATTGAATGTAAAGCTCCTGGAAAAAAAAGGATTGCTTTTCTTTTATATCTTCAGTACTTAACACAATCCCTGACATGCCCTGACATGACAATCCCTCTTGATGCCCTTGCACTAAAAGACACAAATTCTGGGAACAGAAAGTCCTTTTCACAAGCTGTAGTTTTGACCAATGCTGATTGATTCTTGTGTATAATTGTGTCCTGTTAGATTACAAGATAAGAAATTGCCAGACCCATGGAAGGTTATACTAGTGATCTCTTTTCTTAATCTTTTTCTTAGGAGGATCTCCTTAGTCTGTTATTTTCTTCTTCCAATTTTTTGGAGGTGTAGGATATCCACTCTGCTACATATTACCAATATGACTTTAGACAAATCACTTTATTTCTCTGTACCTTCAGGTTCCCCATATGTAAAATGAGAGGACTGGATGATGATTTCTAAAGTGATGGAACTAAATTATAGTTTTTTTATGTCACTAAATTATATTTTGATAAATATATTTATCATGTGCATTGTCCCTAACTTGAATAAAGCAGTAGCTATAAACCTCAACATCAATGTAAACTCTTACTGTATGGTTTGTTTTTTATTTGATTTTTGTTGACTAAAATTCAATCCGATAAATATATTTATTAAGTGTATCCAGGGGTCCTCAAACTTTTTAAATAGGGGGCCAGTTCACTGTCCCTTAGACTGTTAAGAGGGCCAGACTATAGTAAAAGCAAAAATTTTGTTTTGTGGGCCTTTAAATAAACTTCATAACCCTGGGTGAGGGGGATAAACATCCTCAGCTGCCGCATCTGGCCTGCCGGCTGTAGTTTGAAGACCCCTGCATGCTAGGCACTGTGATATGCACTAGGAATATAAATAATAAGAAGAAAAAGAGTCCAGACAATCCCTGCCCTCCACAGAACTTACAATCTAACAGGGGGAGACAATACACAAAAGGAAGCAGGAGAGTGAGGGGAAGCAGTAAGAGAACACCAGGCATTTTATTCCATGGAGTTGAAAATAGAGCAACAGATGCAAAGCTGAGATGAGTTTCTGTCCTTTATAAATGAAGGCACCAGGAAGAAATTGGTACTGTGCCATCTAGCCCTCCAATCAAAAGTGAGAGGTAGCTGAGAGAGCCAGTGCCAATCAATGAATAAGTTAGCAGAATGATGGTGGGTTTAGAATTGATGGGCTTAACTTGGGAGGGGTATCTTCTTCAGTTAAGTTGAAATCTGGCAAAACAGCAGCTACAAAAAAGAGAGAAATGTCCTAAAAACTGAATTTAAAATGTTTCAGACTTATAGTTGTCCTTCTGAAATAGTGGATATTTAAGAAAGGTATCCTCTTGTCCTTGTGAAAACATTCTCTCCTAATATAGCAGACAAAGGTGAGCTACGATTGTCAAGCTGAATATTTTGTTAGCGAGAGGATTCTCATCTCTGCTCTATTGATTCCCCCAAATTTACCTTTCCACCTGTGACCTCCCTTACTCCTGTTCAGGCTCATTTCTCTGGATGTCTCTTTGGCATTTCTTCTTCAATGCTTCTTTGTCAAACACATTTAACTTCATGGAGACTAAAGCTTCTTATCTGGTCATTTTAAACCTTTCCTTTCCATTTCTTGTTTGAAATTCTATCCCTCTCTCCCTACCCCATGTCACTGTTCTCATGGTTTGGGAACAAAATTTCAGCTCCTCTCATTGTTTCCAAGCAGTTTCAAAATCTCAAATCACTCTTAATATTTCAGTTTTCTGTTCTGTTGTTATAAAGCTCTTAATATCATTACATGTAAATCGGATATTAGTGATGATTTTATTTCATATGTTACCTACAGAGAACTTTAAAGGACTATGTAGACTAGTGGAAATGCAAACCACATTTGAACTGAAAATGGCAGGGAAAACTAAAAATATTCTTCAAAGAGATATAAGAATTGAAGTTCTCTGAAGACTTGGACTATATCTATTTCTCTTCATACTATCATAATAAAAAAACTATATAAAATTAGAGGGAGGGAGAGAAGGAGAGGAAGGAAATAAGCATTTATATAGCACTCACTATGACGAAGTAGTACCTATTATTTCATTTCATCCTTACAACAATACTGTGAGATAGAAGCTGTTATTATTCCCATTTTTCAAATGAAGGAATTAAGGCCAACAGAGGTTATGACTTACCTAGAATTACACAGTTAATTATCTGAGGCTGGATTTGAATTCAGGTCTTCCTGATTTCAACCTAAGTACTTTGAGTAAAGTACTTGGCTCTGATATATGCTTTTCATGATAATGACAGAGATAAAGAAGAAATGCTTTTTGAGAAAGAAGCCAAAGGGAGTTCAAATCATGGTCCACACATTGTTCAATTATTGGCCAATTCAGTGATTACCAAGCATAGCCTTTTTTTTCTAAGAACAGTTGAACTTGTTTGATTGACCTATGAAAAATTCTGGGTATCATTTCTCTGGCATGTGGGTTTCATTAACTTGTCCAGAGATGCTGGCTCATTGGCAAATGTGGTTCCATTTTTCAAGACATCCAGAACTTTGGCACTGCCCACATGTGACACCATTATTCAGTGTGGAACATGATGCTGTTAATGCATTATAACTCTCAGTGCCTTTCAAATGCTTCAATTCTTATTGAAGAGGTCATTTGGCAAATATATCATGTATTTAAATAATCTGGTTTTGCTTTTATTTATGTCTTGTGCCCCATTTTCAAAACATATTTTCTGAAATGCTGTCTTGCCCTATTGACCTCTGACAGAGCGTTAGATTAAAATGGAAACTTACTGCCAAGTCCTGGCAGCTGTTGTCAAGACCTGTAAATACCAAAGCAACCTGGAAACTTAATTATGCACAAAGAACATGGACAAATATTCAGAAAAAGATTTCACTGAACTACTACCATCAAAGTTGAGTCAAAAATCTGGAAACCATGGTAACTGAAAAAATCTAAATTGACAAGAAAATATCTATTTAGAACAACAATAAGAAGAAGAAAGTTAATCATTTTAAGATAACTATTAAAAAAGATTATTGTATGATCTTTCCAAAGAAATATCATGGAAATAAAATTTACTGTAGGCATCTACTTAAATAATTTATTTAAATTCTTGATAAAAGTCCTTGCAATCAGTCTGCTAGTCAACAAGCATTGATCAAAAACTTATTGTATCCTAAGTAATGTCCTTAATATACTAATGAATGAATAAGAAAATAAATGGAAAGATGGATGATTTATAGGGTACTGGTAATATCCTAACTTTTAGAGGTAACTAGTGTTGAAAAAGAGGAAGTAAAAGGTTGTTTTTCTTTCTCAAAGAAAGCCTCTTCTGGAAAGTTCTTCTAAATTCCATGCTGAAATTTTGTACCTCTCATAGCCTTGAAGAATTTTATTGTAGCTGCTACTTTCATAGATGAGTCAGGTCTCTGGAGCTTAACTAGCTATATTTCCCAATCTGTATTCTAGGGTACTTCTGTGGGGCAGTGAGGTGGTTATCTCTAATATCATTTGTAGCACCTCTTATTCATGTGCTTACCTTCAAGATTATTATTTGAAAATCTATTAAGATAGCTTTAAGTTAATTTTTAAAAGTAGTATTTATTTAATAGGGTGGTAAAATAAAAATGATTGGTACAAACCCTTCCTCCCTCACTACCACCAGCAAACCTATGACATTTTCTCCCACAAGGATAGAGTTCCTAAAAAAAGTTAGCTCAAGAAGACATGTGACAATCTACTGATCATCCTGCCATCTGGGGGAGGTGGTGGGGGGAAGGAGGGGAAAAATTGGAACAAGAAGTTTGGCAATTGTCAATGCTGTAAAGTTACTCATATATATAACCTGTAAATAAAAGGCTATTAAAAATTTAAAAAAAAAATAAAAAAAGAAGACATGTGACAACACATAACATATCTCAGGCTTGTTGGAAAACTTTTCTCTCATTTATGGGATGCTCATACACTTTCTATCAGATATAACAAACATGCAAATATGACCATCAGATGATTCAAGGATGTATCTAGAACACTAATAAAAAGATGGAAAGTCTAACAAAATGGGGAAATGGAAAGTTGGTTAAATCTGAAGACAAGGCCAAGGTTTCTCTATACTCTCCTCCTTATAATGATACCTTTCCTTAGAACTTCCCTTAACCAAAATTTTCTGTTTTAAGATGCCTACAAACCTTTCCTGCCATCTCTCTTCTCTGTCACAGCTCAATCTGAGATTTGCTTGGCAGAAGTAAATTAGAACTTCCCACTTGCTCCAACCTTTCTGCTTCTGATACCTTATAATCATTATCTGACCCTGATTTAGTTCTTTAAAAAAATACAAATTCTTTAGAGGTATCTCAAGAAATGACTTTGAATTGTTTAAAGAGGTATGAGGATCCTGTTCATATTAGTTCTGATTGATTTAATCACAAAGTGATCTTACCTAATAATGATAAGATGGTTGTTTTTAACTGTGTGATGCAATTAAGAATCTCATCCTTACATTTTGATAGCAAATGGCATAAAACAAATAGAGCAGGTCTAGCTGTGAATGGACTATAGTTTAAATACTTTAGAATCAGGATCTGGATTTCCTATCTGAGTCTTAGTAGTGATTGATGCTCTGTTAATCTGATTCATTAGGAGGGAAGGGCAAAGGGGAAAGGAAATCTTTCTAATGTTTAGAGTTTTGCAGAAAGGGTCATATGTTGAGTTGTACTTCTAAAAGGGAATTTTCTCTACCAACTCCAACCTAAATCTGGATTAGTATTATGGCTTTTTTTGGAAAAGAAGTTATTTAGCTAAGCTTTTACTCATACATTCCACATGTCAGACATAAGACCTCATATGTAATGGGTGTTTTTATTAACCTGCTTTTAGAAATCTTTGTATGAGAGTGTAGTAGCCAAGTGAAAAAAAGAAGAATCATTTGGGCATTCTCAGAGACAAACTCACCAGACTGACTCCCTACAACCTACTACTGGACTCATTCATTGCATTACTAATTTTCTTTTGTCAAATCCAAAGGAAATCAATTTCCTCATAAATTCCTCTAATACAGAAACTATCATACTAATTAATCAGCTTTGAAGCATAAAACTACTTTTTAAAAATAAAGACCTATCTCTTTTTTCCATAAGATATTTAGCTTTCAGGATCAACTCAGATATCATAGACTTACACCAATTTGATTGACTATAATATTTATTAATAGTAACAGATAATGTCCATATTATATGTTCAGTATGCACAATATATACACGTGCATATCTATGTACATATACACATACCAACATATATTTGTATGTGTGTATAGGCATACATATACATATGTGTCTATACAACATGGGTATGTATGTATACACACTCACAGATAGATAAGATAGATGTATACAGAGATGAAACATAATCAAGTATGCATGTTAATAGTACAATTCTGGAAACCCTTATATAGTCCCAGATAATAGGATCAGCAGGAGAGTGGTATCAGACTACCAATTCAAACTATTACATCTCATATATTGGCTAGACTAACTTCCTGCCTAATATAAATGTTAATTCTATACAACATCCTTGACAGATAATGATGAAAAATCTCTTTGAATGTTTCTATTGACAGTCACTATTTTGGGATTCAGTCCATTTTATTCTTAAAGATCTTGGTATGTACTTAGTTTTAGGTAAATCTGCATGCATATGTGAATGTTTTTGTATGTATGTTTTATATACATATATTGTGGCTATCTAGATACATTTCAACAACATTTTTAGCTGTTAGAAAAGTCACAAGCTATAGTCACCTGTAACCACTGGCTAAGCTGCTGATTACTCCACTGATACTGAAACTATAGTCTAACCATCTCAGCATGACAGTCAAAGCGTCTCAGGAATCCTCCTCAGAATATCTTGTCCACAGAATCTCATCTCCACAGAATAACAGTTAAATTTGGTTCTCTCAAATTGTCTCTCTTAAAGATGACATTTAACTCATCCTCTCTCACAAATTCTTTCTCCATGACAGTTAACTGTACTAAACTCGAGTTCTCGTTGTCATCTCTCGGTCCTCCCACAGACTTCTCAGAATTGACAGTTAACTTACCCAGTCTCTTACAGACTGTCTCTGCAATAGCAGTTATATTGTCAATCGCAAGATTCTTTTCCTTCTTTTAAAGATATAGTAACAATATCCAAAACTTCTGTGAGAGAGGCTTTTAAAACGTGGTTAGAGTTCATTTTCCTAACTTTGCTTTTTCTGTTCTCTTCTTATGAGATTCAAGGAAAACAAAACAAAACAAAACAAAAACCACACAGATTCTTCTCTTACAGCAATCAAATGGAAACTAACTACATACAAACTGAAAACAACTCAGAAAAGAACATATGTATAATGATTATTCCTTTTTTTTTATTTAATAGCCTTTTATTTACAGGATATATACATGGGTAACTTTACAGCATTAACAATTGCCAAACCTCTTGTTCCAATTTTTCACCTCTTACCCCCCCACCCCCTCCCCTAGATGGCAGGATGACCAGTAGATGTTAAATATATTAAAATATAAATTAGATACACAATAAGTATACCTGACCATAACGTTATTTTGCTGTACAAAAAGAATCAGACTCTGAAATATTGTACAATTAGCTTGTGAAGGAAATCAAAAATACAGGTGGGCATAAATATAGGGATTGGGAATTCAATGTAATGGTTTTTAGTCATCTCCCAGAGTTCTTTTTCTGGGCATAGCTGGTTCAGTTCATTACTGCTCCATTGGAAATGATTTGGTTGATCTCGTTGCTAAAGATGGCCTGGTCCATCAGAACTGGTCATCATATAGTATTGTTGTTGAAGTATATAATGATCTCCTGGTCCTGCTCATTTCACTCAGCATCAGTTCGTGTAAGTCTCTCCAGGCCTTTCTGAAATTATCCTGTTGGTCATTTCTTACAGAACAGTAATATTCCATAATATTCATATACCACAATTTATTCAGCCATTCTCCAACTGATGGACATCCATTCAGTTTCCAGTTTCTAGCCACTACAAAAAGGGCTGCCACAAACATTCGTGCACATACAGGTCCCTTTCCCTTCTTTAGTATCTCTTTGGGATATAAGCCCAGTAGTAACACTGCTGGATCAAAGGGTATGCACAGTTTGATAACTTTTTGAGCATAGTTCCAAACTACTCTCCAAAATGGTTGGATTCGTTCACAACTCCACCAACAATGCATCAATGTCCCAGTTTTCCCGCATCCCCTCCAACAATCATCATTATTTTTTCCTGTCATCTTAGCCAATCTGACAGGTGTGTAGTGGTATCTTAGAGTTGTCTTAATTTGCATTTCCTCTGATTAATAATGACTTGGAGCATAGTTTAGAGAATATGGTCGTCATTTGGTATCTAAAATTGTGAGATACAATGTAAAAGAACATATCCAATTTCAAATGATAACTTTGTGTCTCCTAGGAATGTTAACCTACATCTAACTTTGAAAAAATAAGGCTAGTCAAAGGATAGTAACAATAACAAAAGCTAATTTGGAAAGCAAAATAAAAACTGGCAAAGTTCAGGTTCTGTGGATAATCAAACTAGAAATTGAAAAATTAGAAAAAGATGTTCTTGTAAGCTCAGGCCTCTTGCTTCCCTAAAAATGATTCAATCAGCATAGGGACAACATTTTCAATAATGACCCTTCAACTTGTGTTTTAAACATTTCATCTTTTCATATACCTTTAGGTGAACAAATTATATTTACCAGTACATATTGGCAACTATTCTTGCAGTTTGTGATCTTATGGAGTTGTCTAGGAACACTAAGGGACTTTTTCAGAGATATTTTGCTAGTTGCTGTTGAATAAAGAACTGAAACTTTGGATTTCTTGACTTTGAGTTCTGTGCTCCATCCCTATTGTATAGCTATTGAGTAAACAGGACTACAGGGAGGGAATAAACGTTTCTATTGCTCTGACTCTATGTTAAATTTTTCAGGTATCATCTCATTTTATCCTCCCATCAAACTTGGAAGATAGGGTTTATTATTATCCTCATTTTTAGAGTTGAAAAAACTAAGGCAAAAAATAAATTTCCTATGGTCACAAAGTTAGTCAATGTATTTGAGTCTTCTTTTGAGTTCAGTCCTTCCTAATTTCAAGCCTAATACTATTCTCTATACCACTGACTGCCTCACAAGATCTGTGTATACTTATTACCTCAAAGAAAGAGCAGGATGGTTCAGTAGGTAACATGCCAGAAAATGCTGGAGTCAAATCTTTTTTTCTGACCCTTATGTCTGTGAGCAAGACATTGAATGTTTGAGACTTGTTTACCAACTTGCAGTCTGCATTAATAATAGGAGTTTCTACCTATGGAATCAGAGAGATAATAGATAGATGGATAGATAAATGAATAGGCAAAGATTGATAGACAAATAAGCAAAATATAGAAAGATATACCAATGGATGGAAATAGCGTTAAATGGAGCAGATAAATGATGATAATGAAGAAAAGATGAAGAGGAGGAGGAAGAAATAATGATGATGAAGAAGAGAAGGAGAAAGAGAATGAGGAGGAGGAAGAAGAGGAGGAGGACAAGGACAAAGAAGAGAAATGAAGAATGAGAAGGAGGAGATAGGAAAGAGGAGGATATAAGCCTAAATTTCCTGATATCACATATGATTTTTTGCAACTAAGCTCCATTGCCTCCAAGGATTTAGAAAAATCTCCAGATGAAAAACATTTATCATTCTCATTCTGAGGAAGCAATGCTATGGTCCAAGTTCAAGTTTGCTTTCAGTTCTCCCAGTTAGTCTTGATTACAACCTGTTGAGGAGTTTACAATAAACTTCAGAATGCACATCATGTAAGCAAAAGGACCCTTCATGACTGGAATCTTTGGATTCTCTGCAGTTGTTGACTGCAAAAATCATAATTCTTATATATGAATCTTGCCTTAGTCTTTATGAATATAGCTTTCCTAAGCCTCGGTTTCCCAGAAGAGTAGTCTATATATTTCATTGGATGCTAATTTTCCCTTGTCCCTAATCTATGCCAAAGAGAGAGATAATACTAAAAAAGTCATGCAAAGCCAAGACACTGGAGAAAAATGTCTGGGAGACTTTAGGACCAAGAAACTTGCCAGATTTTTGAAGTGACGTGCTCCCTGGGAAAGCATGATTAGGTCTGCATTGCCCTATTTCCAGCCAGCTTTAGCAGCACGATTAAAATAGGAAAGCAAAATCAATGAAACACTAGTTTTTGATGTCTACAGACAGGTCATCTGATGAGAGCAGTAAACAGTAGGGGAGATACCCTAATAGCACAGAAATCTAGAGATGATGGGTTCAGAGTAAGTAGGAATAGAAGATAGTCAGGAAAGGAAATGTTTTTCATTAATAAATCTCACAGGGCGAATGTGTACACACATGCCTGCTGGAAGCTTCCCAGCTTCCCCATTACTGTCAGTAGCACCACAATTCTCCTCATTCCTCTCCTTGCCAATCTTGGAGTCATTTTCAACTTTATTCCCCTTACCTTCCATATCTACTCCATAATCACATCCTTCTCGAAATCTCAGTACTGAAAGAGTTTTAGGACCTGGAAACAGATTCCTACAATCCATGAAATTCTGGACAAATCCTTCAGTTTCCTCATATATAAATTGGGAATCATGATGCATCTTTTCCCCACTATCTCAAAAAGTAGTTATAAGAAATACTTTATGATCAAGTTCTGTGAAAGTAAATTGATAGAACTAGACTCAGAACTACATACCATAAAGACCAACTCCTCAGTTACTGATAAGGGAAATCAGGCACAGAAGGAATATATGTGACACACCCAAGATTATAAAAGTGATCAATATCTGAGGTTAAATTTGAATCTAATGCTTTTTCACTCTAAGGGCAAAGCCCTCTCCACTATACTAGGCTGCCTTTCATTATAACTCTCACTCAGTCTTAGGTCATGTGATTCAGGGCAAATATCTAGTCTTCCATCTTGTTGCACATATGACCTGAAAGTCTGTTTTGCTTTCTGAGATATATTAATGTCACTACATACATTCCATTTTATTCTCAAAACTGCCATGTGGGCAGATTTTATAATCTCCATTTTAGATAAGATAATGAAGACGCAAAAAGATTGGATATAGCCAAAGTCATATAGCCAGAAAGTATTCTTTTCTTGACTGCTTCCAGAACAAGTAACTTAGAAGTATATTATCACTTTGACCTCTCCTCTTAAGAATTGGGTACTTCGGATGCTTTCTGCATGGATTTAGAAAGCATGCTTTCCCTCCTCCTATCCTCAGACATAGTGGCAAGATCCTAACTGGTTTTCATCTCAAAGAATCAAAGATTCAGTTGGCATAGTGTACTTTTCAGTACAATTGGGGTCATACCCTGAAATAACCCTAGTACTTGGAGATGCAGAAACTTTCTCTACAACATATGTACCATGAATTTATACCAGAACCATAGAAGATCTTATCAAGATTGAAATCTGCAGAGGTTTTACTGAGCACTTAAAATAATGTTCATATATTCAACCCTCCCTCTCCAATGCCTCATCCCATTGTTGAGGCAACTTGGAATTTTAAGGGAGAGGCCACCACTGCATACATTTCAAAAGGTTCTATGAATACAAAAAGGTTTCAACTATGCTTCTGTCAACAGATTGTACCTACTTTCAAGGCAATAACCTCTCTGACCATGGAAAGAATCATCAAGAGTGGGTGATTTATTGATCTATTTCTGGCCACTGGAACCAGATGGCTCCAGAGGAGAAAACGAGGCTGGTGATCTTGCACAGTCCTAACTCACTTAAATACAATTCATTGCATGATATGGAATCACCTCCCTGATGCCATGATCCTCTGCGAAAATGAAGGACAAACAATAACAATATGTCTTCACCTTAAAAGGACATTGCCCGGAATCATCATGTAATGTTCTATACTGCAACATGAAGCAGAATCTGTTTACTGTAAATTTAATTAATATTCAGCAAATAGGATTCTCTCATTTTACCTTGCAATGTCTGTATTTACTTGGTCTCATTCTTAGAATATATGCTATTTTTTTCCCTGCAAAACAATGGCTGTTTCCCCCTTCAAAACTGATCTTCATGAGACCTTTAAAAGATTATTCCACAGTCATTGACTATTCAATTGAATGCAATTCAATATACCATTCTTAAAGAGTGAGATTTTTTCTGATTTCAGATACCATGCACTTTCCACTTTACAATGATATATCTTTCCAAAGTTATCTATTGAAGGTATTCAATTGGGAGAATCTTAGAGATTACTTTGTTCTTCAGTTGCTTGATCAACCTTCCCAGTTTGTGACAATAATGATTAATAGTATGTCTTGTTATTTGTTTCTGTTATATATGGCCACATGAATTTTTTTTTGTAAGTCTGAAGATCTCTGAGGAAGAGATCACACATTGATTTTCTTCTCATTTCCTTTCTCATTTCATCATCAGCACCTCTGTTCCTAGCAGTGTTCCTTGGCCGATGGGCAGCTTGGTTTTCCTGAAACTTTCTTTTTTAACATTTTACAAAACAAGATTTTATAAAAATGAAGAATTGTGTTGACTTTGGTTTAGTTTGTTTATTTCATTTATCTACAAAGTGTTTCATATATACTAACTCATCTATTTGTATAATAAAATATATGACTATAATAAATTTACAGAGAACAGACACATGTCTATTTATAGTAACAAAATATCTAGAAAACAAAAACTCAGATAAAGATATAAAACTTTAATATACAACTCTATAAAATATTATATGGGATGTGTATATAAAATAAAGATGAAGCTAACACATTATACAGCCATAAAGCTAGAAAAAGCCTTGAATGTCATCCTTTCGATCTCTCAAAATATAATGATCCCAGAGAAGAGTGTCTCCTATTTTTTTAAGATAAACAAGAAATGATTCCACAGTTTTTCTCCATGTCATTGACTATTCAATCTCCATTAAAAGGAAAATCTACTTATGAATGTCTACCCACAACTGTTCTATTCTTCCAATTCATAAAATACCATGAGCTATTCCTATTTCTTTCACTGAGTATTTCAATGTTATTTCACTTGGCAACCCTTCTTTACAAATGGCTATGCCAAGCTCTGTTCCAAAATGGTGCCATGACTCTCATTGCTGTCATCAGCAGCCATCAACACTGCATTTAGTTGACATAATTACTTACTGTTACAATCAGTGACCATTAGGTTAAAGCTAAATTATAGTCCCAATCATAGGGAATTGCCTGTTACATCCATATAAATACACAAAGTTCACCATTCATGATTAACGTTATTAGTCTGGATTCCAAAGGAATTAACAAGGAGCTGTCCTTGATTGTAAAAATGCTGCCAGAGAAAGGTATAATAAAAGATGCACAGACTAGTAAAACTCAGTTTGCTTAAATGGAATACCCATGATTCAGAAGTACAGATGTCAAAGACCTAAAACTAGAAATGGTATTGTTTCTCTAACTAAATTTGGCCTTTTCTTAATTACATTTTCTTTAATTTATCCCCACAGATCTTATAATGCAACTCTTTTTGTCATTTTATGATTTTTCCTAACTAGATGTGAAGTCTTAGATTCTACTATTGGGAATCATACAGTAAGTAGAAATGTTTGCCTCCAGCATTTGAAGGTACACTCTCTAACTCCTGTCCTCATGCTGAGGGAATTCAACATACATATCAATATTTCCTGAACCATCCTAAGCAGTTTTTCAGTTTATTCATTATCTATGACCTCTACTTTCACCCTACCTTAGTTATACATAGTAGTCATAATCTTGATTATCATCACCCACAAGTGTCCTACTTATATATTCATGAACTTTAAAATTACTTTTTCTGCTCATGGTCTCTTATTATCCTACTTTTCTCTGTCTTGCACTAAACCTGTTCTTTCTCTTCACCAAAACTTCTAATCTCTTTGCTCCAGTTCTTTCCTAGGCCATCACTCCTATTCTGCTTACATTCTTTTTCTTTCACCTCTTGGTAAACCAGTTCAACTCTAACCTTTTCTTTTAAGTTTTTTCATCCCTTTTTCCTATTTCTGATATTTCTTAGCCTTTTATTATGTTTGTCGTCCATTGCCTTTGCTCCTATTCATGTGGTAATAAAAAAAAGACAATGAAAATCACAAAATCATGAGCTCTGGGCCCAACAAATTAATGTTACATAATCACAATTAGACTCTCATTGTTTCAAGGTAATTCTTTTATTTTTCCTGATTGACTATTCACTAAAGCAGCTATTTCAAGGGCTCATCTTCCCTAAACCCTCAGTTAAGAACTTTGCCTCATATTTCACTGAAAAAAATTAAGGCCACTTGCAGAAAGCTCTCTGTTCCTTCTTTCTCCTCAGTTCATATAATCAGACTTTCTCCATTGTTTTCTCCTTGTCCCTGACCCACATGAAGAAGTTGCCCTTCTCTTTGCAAAGATAAACCTGTCTACACGTACCAGTTACAGCAGTCTATTCTATCTCCTCTACTAGATTACCCCTTTATCACTTTTCTCCCCAGTCTGGTCCATCCCTCACTCAACTAGCAAGATGTTCTTCCTAAAGCACAAATCTGACCATGTTACTTACCCTTCTACTCAATAAACTCCACTGGCTTTTTATTACTTAGAGGATCAAATATAAAATCCTCCATTTGGCATTTAAAGCCCTTCATAATCTGGCCCCTTTCTCCCTTTTTCAGTTTTTTTATAACATTCACCAGTGCCACTGGATTCCTTGTTGTTCCTCACACAAAGAACTCTATTTCCTGCTTTATAGATTTTTCTTAGTTGTTTCCCATGGCTAATCTCCCTTCTCATTTCTTGATTTTCCTGGCTTCAATAAATTTTAAATTATTTTCTCCTTCTCCAAGGAGTCTTTCCTAACTCTCCCTTAATTTTACTGTCTTCCCTCCAAAATTTTCTCCAATTTATCCAATATAAAAAGTTTTTACAACATTTCTTGATTTTTTTTTTGTTTTCTTTACTAAAATGTAAATGTATTCTCAACTCTTAGCATAGTGCCTGGCACATAGAAGGCACCCAATAAATTAATTGATTTAAATAGACATTTAGGTGATATTATAAATTATATTTTAATTCCATATTTTTAGAAATCAAAAATTTGATGTGATACCAACAAAGAGAAGACATTTATTCATTTCCCTCAGTAGAACATAAGCTTCTTCTTAACAGGAATTATATTCTTCTTCTTCCTTCTTCTTTCTTCTTCTTCTTCTTCTGTCTTTTTTCTGTCTCTCTGACTCTGTATTTGTCTGTCTTTATTACACACACACACACACACACACACACACACACACATACATACATACATACACACACACACATCTTCAGGGCTTAACACTGTTTTTCACACAGTCAGTGCTTAATAAATGTTTTATTCATTCCTTTTTTCCGTCCATGGATGGTAATATGTTATAGATAATAATCTTTTCACCCAGGGTTCATTTCTGTGAGTAGAGGTAGGAATATCCCAGAATTCCTATAACTTCATTTTGGATAGAGATATGATTAATTTATTAATTTTAATGTTACAAATTAACATTTTTCATCCTTTCTAATTTTTCCCTGACTCCTGCAGTTATGCTCTGATTAGAAGAAAAAAATGGGAATCAACCAATATCATACCTTAAATTCATGTGACTTCTTTTGGGTGAACTAATAAATTGGGTAATTCTAACTTTGGGCCAAAGACTTTTATTGATGGTTTTGAGTTTGGCCATTGGAAAATATTAGCCTAGGTTTCTTAACCCTGCCAATTGGTGAACTTAACGCTTTTTAGTATTTCTTCTCTTATCTGCTATCTTAAACCATCTCTTTGTTTAGGACAGGTAAAGATTCCATCTTCTAAACTGCCTGACCTAGACCAGTAGAGCTGTCAGATCACAGAGTGTGACTTTGCTGTTGCTCTGGTCATAGGTTTATAACTCAGGCTTCTCTTCGCAAAAGATCATCAGCATCAGCATGTTGTTTCCAGGGTCATAAATTTGCAATGTGATGAGACATATCCAGATGTTGCCAAACGTGAACTGACTCACCAAGCAGTCTCTCTTGTGTTCTAGTTTTCTTTACAATGGATAGAAACTGGTGGTCCATTTACCATAACGTTGGTATTTCACATGCAGCTGGGGACGTGACGTTGGTCCAGATTGTAGGTGATCATTTCCTGGAAGCAATTCTATTTTTCAAACCAAACCGTGATGCCCTCATTCTCATCTGATCTTGGGAAGCTATGCTATTCAAGGACATAATGAAGTAGTGACTACCATGACTTTTCACCACAAGATGAAGAAGTTTCTGGACATTATCAATTGGAAAATACTGCATTAGTATTCAGGATCTATTGCCATGTATGGTCTGATATAAAGCGAAATGGAAAGACTGTTTAGTTTTAAAATATTCATAGAACTTTAGATTGAATGAATAAAAATCATTTATTAAGCACTTTTTGTGTGTTGAGAATTGAGAATACAAATATAAAAAAGAGAGTTGGAGAAGACTGCAGAAATCAATTAACCTACTTCCATTATTTCTTCAATGATGAAATCATTGGGGCCTAAACTTATGATCATATAACTTGTTATTGATAGAGAGAGGACTAAATCTTATTTTTCCCCATTCTAATCCAATACATTTGCCACCAGTCTTATTTAAACTAAGATGCATTGGGTTGTGATCTTTCTGAGAGAAAGGACTATCTTTTGAACACTTTTTGTATCCTCATCACTTGCCTCAGTATCTGGACATAACAGGTGTCTAATAAATATTTATTGACTGGCAGACAAAACAAGTTATGTATATGCTTACTATTATTATTATTAATTATTTTTAATTTTTTTCTTAATGTTAGATGAGCATTTATAGTCTGGTAAGATCTGTAAAGAAAGGGTTTTCAAACGAGAAAGAATCTTAGAAGATTTCTAGATCAACATCTTCCTCTTACACAGTAAATAATTAGTTTTTATTGACTTGACTTGATTTTGTTTATAAATAAGGGGAAAACTGAAGCCCAGGGAGATTGTTAGTTTTCTGCGTTCTCAACAGTAGCAAGTAGTAAAATAAAATCCTTGCTGTTTGGAAGGCAACCTAGCCAGGATAAGAAATACAATTAAATAGGAAAAAAAAAAAAAACATTTCATTTAAAGTCCTTCCTTTGCCATGGACCTTAGAGACCTAGACATAATATCACTCCTCTTCTATGCAACAGTTAGTTCATTAATAAAATGTCATTAACAATACCAACCTTTTAACTTTAGAATGCTGGGGGAAAGTAACATCTAGGAATTCTCATGAATTAATGGCATCTTCTATAGCCATGTCCTAAAATTCAAGCTAATAGTTTATTTATCTGGATTCTATAATATTTCCCCCATTTTAATTTTAGCTAGCTCCTTGGCTATAACTTGGGAGAAACTGCTTTGTCAGGCTGTAGTTCCCACTAAGTAGTGAGAGACATTCCCAAAGACATCCAAAGATGGCCCAGGCAAACAAAGCACAGGGGTTGTCATGACAACAAGGTATCGATGCGTCTTTAAGTACTAGGAAATTTTGTAAACTCCACATCCTCACTTGTTATGTGATTTTGGAAAAATAATTTCTAACCTCTCTTGGCCTTAGCTCCTTCATCTGTAAAATGAGAGTTTTGGACTAAATGTTCTGTGGATCATATTTCTAGGTAACTTGGTGGATAGATTATAGGATCTGGAGTCAAAATAACTCTTATTGTTATTAACTCTTCAAATGCAGTCTGTCATATTAGCTATGTAACCTTGGACAAGTCACTTAATATCTGCCTCAGTTTCCCTAGCTCTACAATGATGATAATAATAGAGCCTACTTTCTTGGATTATTGTGAGAATTAAATTAATTGCTATGTGTATAGTGCTTCATAAGCATTAAAGTGCTATATTAATTCTAATTCTAATTATCATTAGTATTTATTATTATTATTATTATTAATTACCATACCTGACAGAGTCAGTGGAATTTTGGGAAGGGAGGAGAAACCTACATTAGTTCCATATTTTAGAGAGATTCTAATGAATTGGCATTTAATAAATTAAGCCATTTTTAATTTCTGCAGGTATGTTATCTTTAAAATAATTTCCTTAGTTAAACACCATTTCAAAGAATGCTCTCAGCTTAAGGGCTACTTTTTAGATCTTCCTATTCCAGCAAAGACTTGTCTAGTGATTGGTGTAAAATGTTTGAGATGGAAAAGACCTTAAAATTCAGTTGTACTGCAAGGAAAACAAATAAACAAATACTACTTCCTAACAATTAGAGTAATTCAAAGTAGAATGTATTTCCTTAAAAGACAGTAAGTTTTCCAACACTGGAACCCTTCAAGCTAGTATTGAATGACAATCAACAGTGATACTGTGAAAAGGATTTCTGTTCAGGCAACAGGAACTGGGGTGAAGCACTGGACTTGAGTCAAGAACAGCTGAGTTCAAATCCTGCTTCAGATACTTATTAGCTGTGTGATCTTTGGCAAGTCATTTCACATTTCTCAATCTCATTGTTCTGATTTGTAAAATGTAGATAGAAATAGCAACTAAATCCAAGGGTTATTGTGAGGAGCAAATGAGACAATATTTCTAATGTACTTTGCAAACCTTAAAGTACCTTGTAAATGTTTGTGGCTGCTAGGTGGCGCAATGGATACAGTGTTACAGTGGATAGAATGTGGCATCTGGAGTCAGTAAGACTTCTGGAGTTCAAATCTGATCTCAGACACTTTATGTTGTGTCCTGGGCAAGTCATTTAACGCTGTTTACCTCAGTTTCCTCATCTATAAAATGAAATGGAGAAGGAAATGGCAAACCACTCTAGTATCTTTGCCAAGAAAGCCCCAAATGAGGTCATAAAAAGTAGGGCATGACTGAAAACAATTAAACAACAACAATTATTATTAAATACAACTAGGACTAGATGATTGCTAAGGTCCTATCCAACTCTGAGATTCTGTGCTACTATGAAATTAGCTAAATTATCTTTTCATTTATAGCTCAAGAAGCAGAGTTTCATAGAGTTCTCCATTTCACAGAGAAGATATGACTTGTTCAGTCTCCCAGTTCCAAGCATATCAGTGACAGACTCAATAGAAGGTAAGATTCTTGAAGGCAGAGACTTCCATTCTGATCCTTGTTTTCCCATACCTAGTACAGTGTCTAACTTAAAGCACATGTCGATAAATGTTTATTGACTTGAATTTACTAAAACAGGCCACTCAAACTGGCCTGTTTTAGTAAACAAACTGAACTGTTCCTCAATCCATGGTGGATAATCCAAGCTTAATTCTTTCTGCCATGATTTTTGTCCATTATCTCTCACAGTAGCAATCCACCATTTGTAGAATCTTGTTTGTGGGTCCCAGGGAGTTAAAGTGCAATGAAAGGGGAGGAAGGATCTGTAGAATGAAGCTAAATTACCAGGAAAAGAAATGAGTCCCAATATACGCATAATACCTTAGGGTGTCCAAGCAGAATCAAGTATGTTTAGATTTCAGAGCAGGCAAGAAAGTAAGATAGTGAAAAGTCATTGATTTTAGCCTCAAGAGGTCTGTGTTCAAATGTTAACTTTGCTACTTATTATTTCTTACGACTCTAGATAAGTCATTTCATCTCTCTAACCCTCAATTTTTCCATCTGTAAAATGGCGCCAAAAATAATGCTTATACTTTCTCCTCCAGAAAGTCTTCATATAAAATCCTTTTCTAAATCTGATAGCTCACTATAAACATGGGTTATTGTCAGAACCCAGTTAAAGACTGGAGAGCCAGGGAGAGGTAGCTCCCCTGGTAGCTGAATATTCACTGAGGACTAGGCCAGAGATAAATATGGGGAAGGAGAAAAGGCCAGATATCTAGGATCAGAAAACCAAGTCATTTCTGTGGCTCCCAGGGAACAAGGCCATCCTATTGTGTGACTGCTAATCCGACAGAGTCTGGGTTAAAAGGGGTTAACAGTGCTCTGCTGTAACACATGATTGGTCTTTATGAGGTTGAAGCTCTTGTCTGTTTGAGGCCTACAGATGATGCTAAAGAGCCAATAATGACAGCAATTCAAAGCAATCTAATTATGCAAACGGGAGGCTAAACAATTTCATCATCCTTAAATTAGATTGTCCTAATGAGATAAAGACACCAATTAATCCTGAATTAATTTCAATAGCCTATTTCAGGCAAACACTTTAATATGCAAATGTAAATGAGAAACAAAGCCTACTGTAGAATGCCAGAGTTCAGAACCTCTCTCTTCGCAGCTGCAGCGGGTGTAAATAGTGCCTAATGAGTTTGCATGGAAAGACACAACCAGTTGAAAATTTCAGACTTCATAAAGCACAGCCGGTGCCTCAGGTAGACAGGCAGGGGGTGGACATGGTATGGAGCCAGGACTCAGAGGAGGGAGAACTGGGCAAGCCAGGGTATGAGGAAGGAGGGGAGTGGCGCCATGGGGAGGTCTTCCAGTTCTAAAGTGATAGGCCTCCCTTACCTGGGCACAAAAGGATGATCTGTCCAAGAGAACTGGGCAGACACTTAGGAGATGATACTTGGAGAGCCGAACTGTTGCTCTGCACACCTGGACAGAGGCCTCTCCTTGCTGCCAAATTGATTTTAATTAGTATCTGATTATTTTAAATTAGTCATTCCCCACACATTTCATACTTATAAAAATAATAAATTTACTAACAAGACATGGGAACTGATTGGAAAATGGCAGCAAGAAGAGTCAAAGCAGCATGTTCCTGTACTGTCTTAAGACCAATGATTGTATGGGTATCTGGCTTGGGTAGAAGTCTCCCCTTATCCTATAAAAGATTCCTAAGAATGGGGGCAGCTAGGTAGTGCACTGTGTAGAGCACCAGCCCTGAAGTCAGGAGGACCTGACTTCAAATCTGCTCTTGGATACTTCCTAGTTGTGTGACCCTGAGCAAGTCACTTAACCCCAATTGCCTCAGAAAAAAGCAAACAAACAAATAAATAAACAAAAACCCCTCCTAGGAATGCCCATAACAGCCTCAAATATCTGGAAAATATATGTAATTGCTAAGAGTTCAATAAATCCAAATGGAATTTAAAAATAATGTTTCTTGGCTCCAAATGGCTTCAGAATCAGTCTGGTTTTTGATAGTAAAAAAAAAAAAAAAAAAAAAAGTACAAACTTATTTTCTTCTTCTATTCTGTCACTTAAATTTAAGCTAGACTAAGAATTAGAAACTAAAAGCTATGATATCTTTTTAAATAAATTTTAAAAAACACTTAATAAAGAACTTTTTTCTAATACTTTTATATGTGGTGCTTGTCCCCATTTTACAGACAAAATCATTGAGGTTCAGGGATAGCAGATGAGACTGAGTCTTTAACAAGACTCGGTGGAGTTCCAAATCCAGCTTCTCAAATTCTGACTCCAGTCCTCTTTCCATGTTACTATGGACTATTTCTACTGTTAATGCTAAATTCATATGATTACAGTGGTTTAATGCCATTTAAAAAAAAAAAAAAAACAAGGAAAAAAAACAACCTCAGCAATAGTGTCAGAATTATTTCAACACTTACAGGAACTCATAAATATTCTAAGGCTCAAAGATTTAATATGACAGTAAACCATCTTTCCTGACTATACTCTATCTCAGGGTGTTCTTGAGCCAGGACAAGTAGATTGTATTTGTGACTACAGCTGGCACAGGTAGATGGTATAGTGGAGAGAATTCTGGGCCTCAAGTCAAGAACACTCTGAGTTCAAATCTGGCCTCAGTAACTTACTGAATGTGTGACCTCAGACAAGTCATTTAACCACTTTGCTTCAGTTTCCTCATCTGTAAAATGAACAAATGAGCTAGAGGAGAAAATGGCAAAACCATACTAGTATTGCAGCCAAGAAACCTCCAAATGGGGTCATGAAGAATCAGATATGAGTGAAAAATGCCTGAACAATACACCATTACTAGAGCTATTAAGCTGAAAAATAAATAAATGGTCATAGAGTTCATTGCCAACTCAAACATAGTTGGTGGAAGTATATAAAAACTTGTTCTAGACTACTGAAAATAAAAATCAAACCTATTTAGCACAATGGTTCCTCTACATCTCATGTGGGTTATGATGATAGCTTTCTAATTGCCTCCAGTACCTCCTTTTTCTAATCCATTCTTCACACAAATGGCAAAATAATCTTTTTTTAAAATAATCTTCTTAATGAACAAGTCTAACCAGGCCACTCACATACTCATATAACCTCAGTGTCTCTTTCTTGCCAAACTCTTCTAGTATCTTTTTGCCAAGTAAACCTGAAATGGGTCCCGAAGAGTCAGACATGAACAACAACATTGTCTTTAGGATAAAACATGAGAGCTTGTGTCTTATATCTACCCTTTTAGTTTATCCTGATTCTGCTTTCTGTCACCCATATGTCATGTTGAACACATAGATGAATGACTGGAATGAATTAATGAAAAGACTTTTGTTAAGTACTTACTGTGTGCTCAGCCCTATGGATAAAAACACACAAAAAAATTAAAATGGTCCTTATTCTCAAGGACCTTATATTCTAATGGAACAGACAATATAGTTTTCTCTTCCACGTTGTAGCATTAAGAGCATGGCACTCTCAGGATCTGGAAAATCTATGTAAATTTTTTTTTTTACTTCACTTCATACCAAAGAAGTCTGAAATATTATGGTATTAAAAGATAAAAATGTGTTGATATTGTATAATATATACATATATATATATTGCATTTCTGAATTTCTAAACTTTTTCTGTGTCATCTTCTGGTTTTCATGTATTATGTGAGGTTTCCACAAAACTCCCCTCAAATTCCTATTAAATTTCTTATGCTGTCTGGTGATATATCAAAACCATGATGGAGAAATCCCATTGTGGGAAGGGTAACTAAGTGCAACAGAGTAGCTGCCTGGCAGGAGGGAATATTTTGACTTAGAAAGTTACAGAGAGAGTGAATTGAGTCACAGTCAACTCAATTCAACAAAAATGTGTTGTTGTTATCATCATTATCATCATCATAATTTTGCCAAGCACTTTGCAAATATCTCATTTGACCCTCATGACGACCTTAGAAAATGCATGATATTATTATCCCTACTTTATAAATGAGGAAACTGAGGCAAAATGAATTGCCCAGGATCACATGTGAAAGTCAGGTTTTGAAGCAAGATTTGAATTTGGGTTTTCCCAACTCCATCTGTTATGTACCAGACACAGTGCAAGATTGAAGATATAAAAAACAAAACAAAACAAAAAAGGCAAAATCAGTCCCTGCTCTCACAGAGCTCAGAGTCAAATGGAGGAGATTACATACAAATTATTCTGAACACATAAGATATATAGAGGGTAAATTGAAGATAAACTCAGAAAAGAAGACCTAAGAGATTAAGAAGGACTAGAGAAAGCCTCTGGAGAGAGAGATGCCTGTTGAGTCAAAGCCATAGTGAAACTGAATGACACATTCTTTCCAGGAGCAAGAATAGGATTGATTTGCTTTTGATTAAAGAAGTGGGATGTGAGGGGCAAGAAGACAGCTGGCGAGAAGATCACCGGAAAGAGAAGGGAGACATGGTAAGAGCTTAGAACTCAATATAGTGGATGACCGAGACAATTGCCAATCAGGATAGATAAGTGCAGGAAGGTAGTTTTATGCCTTGTGGTTCTCATAGCAAGCTGGGTTCAGTCAACCTGTACTATAATTGCTCTGTACAATGTTGTACAAAAAGGTGTCCCAAAACTCTAAGCTGTTATTGTTGTCCTTCATACTCAAAATTGAATCTAAATAATATCACTTTGTTAAAGTAGAGTTACAGTTTGTCTGCCTGTGGCTGATCAGACCAATACAAGCTTGGAAAACTCTGCCACAGATAGGACTCATGTGAACATTTTGGGGGGATTGCGCTAAAATTTTCACATCTTGAATTTCCTTTGAGCTACTACAATTCTGTTTTTCTCATAGCAGTTTCTCTGAGGAGGGCACTCCATGCTACATGCTCCTGTGCTGGTTCTAAAGTTTTTAAGAGAGGCTTTCAGAGTGTTCTTCTATCACTTTTTCTGACCACCTTGTGAATGCCTGCCCTGTGTGAGTTCTCTATAAAATAGTCTTTTTGTCAAGCACAAATTTGGCTTTCAAACAATGTGGCCTGCCCAATAGAGGTGCACTTTCTACAGTAGAGTTTGAATGCTTGGCAGTTTGGTTGGAGAGAGGACCTCAGGATCAGGTAACTTATCCTGTCAGGTAATCTTCAGAATTTTTCCAAGACAATTCAAATGGAAGAGGTTCAATTTCCTGGCATGGTACTGGTATACTGTCCAGGTTTCACAAGCATACAATCATGATATCAGTCCAACAGCTCTGTAGACTTTTAGTTTGGTAATCAGTCTAAATACTCCTCTTCCATACTTTCCTTCGGAACCTCCCAAATACTGAGCTAGCTCTGGAAATACACGTGTCAACCTCATTATCAATGTGGACATCCCTGGAAGTACATTGTCAAGGTAAGTGAACTTTTTCACAGTATACACAGTTTCTTCATTTGCTAAAACCATTGGTTCCACATATGAATGGTGTGGTGCTGCATTATGGAGCACCTGTATTTTTTTGATTTTCATTATTAGGCCAAAATTAGCACAAGCAGCACAGAATCAACCCATACTTTCTTGCATCTCAATAGCTTATCAAAGCTTTTTAAAAGTTTTTAAATAGATGTAAGCCATTGAAATTTAGAGCTGCACTAAGACTTTTGGAATAATATGTCTTTATATTACCTCCCTTAAATCCTCACTTTCACCTGTGAGGCAAACACCAACATTATCACCATTTTATTGATGAACAAACCTGAGGGGGATCAGTGACTTAACAAAAGCTATCCAGCAAATAAAAGTCTTATGTAAGATTTGAATTCAGGTCTTTGTTCACTGGATAGTCAGTACTCTATCCATTAAATAACATTTCCTCTAACATTTACCCATCCAGCTTAGTCTCAAGGCCTGGAATACAGGCCCCTCTTCCACCTTTTAAAGTCCTTCTCTTCCTTTGAGATTTTAGCTCTCACTGCTTGTTTCATGAAGCCATCCTTATTTCTGCAGTTGAACAGAACCCCTCCATCTTCCTGGGAGCATTTAATCTGGATCTCTCCTTTGCCCCCATCATACTCTACCTTGTACTGAAATGTACACATTTGTTGCTTGTCATATTTGTATCCCCCACAGCAAAGAGCCCAATGATAGCACAGGATAGGTGTTTAATCAATGTTGGTTGAATTGAATAGAATACTATATCATGCTGCTAAATAGGCTATAATTTTGTGGCTCCGGTTTCCACAAATTGTTTCCTTGATTTTCATTGTCAGAAAAGCCCACATTCAGTCTGTTTCCCTCTAGATTGACCTTGCTGGTTCTGAGGCATCCTGTAAAACATTTATTTCATTTGAACTCTCAAGGTTCTAAACACTCCTATGGCCCACAACCTTTGGATCAGAGATTTGGAACTTGAAGGAAGGGACCTTAGAGAGAACATTGAGCCCAACCCCTCACTTTTTTTAAAAAATAAATTTTTATTGATGTCTTTTGTTTTCTTTTACATCACCAAATTTTTGCCAGCATCCTTCCTCCCACCCCTCCCAGAGAGTTAACTTCTATGACAAATAACATTTTTAAAGACAAAAAAAGGAAAAGAAATGAAAACTGATCAATGCATGGAAAAAGTCTGAAAATATGAACAATATATGATAGTCGTGGACCTCCCGCATCTGCCGAAAGGTAGAGAAGTCTTTTCATGTCTCTTCTTTGCTTCCATGCTTACTCATTTTAATTTCACAACATTCACTTTTGATTTTTTTTTAAGTTTTGGATTTTTTTAAAGTTATAATGTGGAAGTTATTGAAGACATTGTTGCGCCTCTGTTTATTTCACTCTGCATAAGTTCATTCAGATATTTTCTATATTCATCACTTCTTATAACATTAATACTTCATTATATTCACATCACAATTAATTTAGCCATTCCCCAGTATATTTCATTTCCAATTTTTTTTGTTATCACAAAAATTGGTGTTATACATTTTTTGGCATATATAATGCTTTTTTTAAATCAAGAGTCTCCTTTGGGGAATTAGCCTAGTGATGAAAACTCTGGGACAAAGTTATGAAAATTTTAATGACAATATTTGTATAACTTCAAGTTATTTTTCAAAATGGTCATACTAGCTCCACTAACAATTTATGAGTGAGTCCATTTCCCCACAATCTTTCCACATAATCAACTCTTCTTATGTTTGTAGGATGAGGTGAAATCTCAAATCAAACTCATTTTACAAAGAAAGAGACTATAGCCCCATTTTACAAATAAGGAAATTATAGCCCCAATTTACAAAAAAGGGAGATAAAACTAACCAGACAAAGAAATTTGTCCAAGGTCACACAGATAGTTAGTATTAGAGCTAGGATCTGATTTTAATTGAGCAAAATTTTCTACTGCATAGTATTGCTGCCCATACAAGCAATGATTTAATGTAATAATGAAGAATTACTACCATTTTCCTTCAAAAGACAATTTGAACATGTAAAACTCCTAAACAAATTGTAAAGCATTGCATTGTAATTCAGTACTTAAGAAGATCCATTATTTTCATTGATGTGTGTGCACGTGTGTGCATGCACACATATAACATGTGGATATATTCCCTCCACAGGCACCCATAATTGCTTCTCCAAATGGTAATAGTTGATCATGATGACTTTCCATACCTATTATTATTGGGAGGGTGCTCCCACTCCAAATTCTTGTCTATTTACTACTTTTCTAATAATGAGTACCTTGAAATTTGTCATGGCTGGTCCTTCTTCAGCAAGGTAGTATTCAAGGTTGTGCTGAAACCAGTTTTTCCTGGCTTGTGAGAATCAGTTGTTAAATTATCATTGTGAGCATTTATAACTTGGAAACTGACAAAGCTACAAATCAGGGCTGTGTGTGTGTTGTGTGTGATAATCTACATATAAAACATAGTGGAGAAAATGTTTGTCAGGCAGATTGGACTTTAAAAAGTGTTTTGTGTCCTTTACCCTCCAGATAATTAGCCACTAAATAATTCTCAGCATATTGCTTTCATGTAGTCCATGGGTATTATACTAGAAAGAATCCTGTTGAGTTTGGTAAGACCTCAAAGACTTTGGGGCCTCTTTCTGAATCTTCGAGAATCCATTGCCAACTTCTCCCACATATTATAAGACACTGAGAGGCAGTATGGTTTGGTGAATAGGCCACTTTACTAGAAGTCAAGGAAGATACCCCAGTTTGATAACTGCCCCTAATTCTTGCTAGCCTTTTGACCCTGGGCAAGACATTAACTTTTATGTGCTTCAGTTTCTTCATGTCTCTAACTGAGAAGATTAAACTCTACAACATCTAAAGTCTCTTTTAAATCTAAAGCTAAGACGCTAGGATTCTAGCAGAGGGACTTTTTAGACAAAGAAAAAAGATCAAAGACCTTCAGTGATGTTATAAAAAGGAGCTCAAGATCAAAACATGTCAACACAAATAGGGAAAGGACAAATTAGGGTTACAGATTGGGTCTCTGTCAATAAAGATCAAATTATTGAAGATGTAATGCAAAGAAGAACCTATAAATATCTAGGAATATGCAATTAAGAGGAATTATCTAGCCAACAGTGAAGAAAAAAAAATTCAACTTATATGCAAGAAAAAAAAAGGAAAAGAAAAAACATCAAAAATTTACCCCCACATAAACAAGGAGATTAAGATGATAGATAATTTCTAAAACCAGTTGCCATACATTTCTTTGGAATTATGAAATGGTCAATCAAATGAAATTGAACGAAATTAGAGACCATAATGAGTAAAATGCCTTCATGTGTCACAAAAAAGTTGAGAATATCCTCTTGCCCAAAAATACAATATCTAGATTTAAGAGGGATCTTAAACTTAATCCAGTCTACTCCTTCCCCCTTTTTAATATTAGGAAACTGAGGACCACAGCAATTAAGTGACTTCCATAATGTCACAGCTATAGGAAATGGCCAGGCCAAAAATTACTGTTACTTGGCCAATGTGGTTCACAGTCAGGTTCCATGATTTCAAAGTCAGAGGTCTTTCCATTGAACTAATAGTTCCTCCTTCCAAAAGTGTAAATATACATTTATAGAGCTTGTTTTGGACTCTCATCCTGATATAATTACAGAAAATCTTATTTTGTATCATTGCCCCTTTAGAAGTCTGGTGAAACCTATAGATTATTCAGAATAACTTGAAATACACAAAATATAATACATAGAATTACAAAGGAAATCAGTTATATTGAAATCCAGTTATCAAAATATTAAAAAAGAAAAAAAAATAATCACAGATCTCAAGTTAAGATCATTCAAGAAAGATCCAATAAAACAGATACTATTCAAACACTATGAAAGTTACACATTATTCAGTATTAAATCCAGTCATGAAAACAAACAAATTAAAGAAAAACCCCTATAGATGGTGGTGTTCTGATTAGAAATGACTATGAAATTTTCAGGTGCACATTTCAGGTGCACATGCCTATCGGTGAATGCTACTAATAAGGTTTTTTTGCTTTTGTTTTGTTGAATGTCTAGACTTAAAAATGTGACAGGAAAATTGTTAATAATATAGATTTAAATAAAAGGAAGTTGTGACTATGTCCCTTCCCCCCTGAAAGCCAGTTGTTAAACATTTACCAGCCCATATTTACCGGTTTATAAATTATCTATGTACACCATTAGCTTGGATGATGCAATTAAAATCGCTAAAACAAACTGACTATGTGTCTCTTGGCAAGTCACTTAAAAGTCAGTGGTCAAAGAACTCTATGAGACTATATATATTGCTAAGAAAGAATCCATTTGCATTGGCAGAGTGAGTTTACTTACTTGAGGCTTTCCTATATTTTTTAAATACATATGTATTTTTTCCCATCATTACATGTCAAAAATTCCCTATTTCAGGAGCTCGGTTTCCTCTCTCCTATTAGCTGCTTCCATATTTTAAAAGGCTTTTTCAGAGATCATCCAGTACTGACCTCAGGAAGAGAAGAAAGGCTGGTCCCTTTGTTACTGATTTTTCAAATGTAAAAAAAAAAAAAATGTATAGTATTTTCTGATGAACTGGTGGGGCCCTCTGCTAGTTTATTTTTGTTTATTTAAACAGCATCCACCAGTGCTTTAATGTAACCCTGACATATTGCAAGCGTGACTCCAAGGCTGTTTTCAAAAGCAGATGTTTTAAGCTGTATGAGGATGAAGCTAGGATACCAGATCCCCACTTTCTGGCCAGCAGACCAGATCGACTGCTGTTTGATAAACCTAATAAAACAGCAGAACCTATTGATATTGATGTTCTGCTAAGTAGGAACATCCCAAGAACATATGCAGAGGCCATAAATAAGTATGTCTTCTGGCAGAAGGGTAGAAACAAATGGGAAGAGGAAAGGACCACAGAGTAAATCTGGCTGTCCTCTTAGTGACTGTGGAGCACCAGCACTGTTATGTACACCAGCTAAATGCCATGACCAATCCATTTTCTTCAGCCACTAAGTCTGAGGTAAGTTGAGGTCACTTGATTAAAGCGCTATACTGAGACCAAAGTCATGATTTTCAACCATCTTTATAGTCCCTTTGCTAGCTGCTGCAGTGGAATGGGAGAAGTTTTCTATTCAGTGTTAAATCACCTGGTTCCAATTTTTGCCTTTGCCACTTATGATCTGGGTGACCTTGGGCAATCAATTGAATATCTCTGGGTCTCAGTTTTCTTATCTATAATATGTTGGGGTACAGAGGATGGACTCTGTGATCTTTTTCCACTCTAAATCTTATGTTCAGATAATAGAAAGTACCCCCATTTCTAACTAAATTTCCTCTAGAAACGGGCCTTTGGTCATAATGAAAGAGATTCATCAGCATATACCCATCTCTAAAACTAAAACACAGGTCAATGCATATTACTTCTTGGGGAAAATTATATCTTCCTATTTCTATATGAAAATAATTTATCATTATTACTGTTAACATTATAATATAGCTGAACTGGAAGAGATCTCAGAGACCAACTAGCCCGAGACTCTTCTAGTTGCTGAGTCCCTTCTTTATAACATATAAAAGTGATTATCTACCCTTCTCTTATAGATCTCAACTGAAGGGGAACTTATTACCTCCTAAAGTAAAATCTACCTCTCTACTGACATCTAGCTATTTGGCCTCTGGGGCCAAGCAGAATAGATCAAGGCCTCCTTCGTAACAAAAACTCTGTAATTATTTAAAGTTAGTTATCATTTCTCTCCTAAATTTTCTCCACTACAATTTTAACATCTGACATTCTTTCAATCAAGACTCATATGGTGAAATCTCAAGGCCCTCCACTATTAGAGCTAGCTTCTCCTGAATGCTTCTCAGTTTATCAGTGTCCCTTCTATAATATGACTGGTCTAGAGGGTCCCACAATTCTATTACTTTCCTCTTTGAGCCTTTTTATTCAACCAGTTCCAAATCTTTCTTACTTCATCTAGCTCACTTCATCTTTTGAACAAGGATGTTTGGAAAGTATTAGAAGATTTTGTTCTTTTCTTAAACTTTTATCTTTTATTATTCTTAACTCAACAGAAAAAAAAAATAAACAGGGACACTGTCATGCAAAAAGTAGAGCAGAGAGGAACATATGTGAAATCATGAATAACTATCACCTATAGCTTAAGTATTTAATAAATTCAAGACATTAATTTCAAAGCTCTTCTTAAATGTGTTACCCTCAGAAATACCTTCTGTTCTCTTCCATGAAATTTTGAATGATACTTTTTCCTTCTCTTAAGAGTCAGTTTCACTCTCTCTATCCCAAATTCCCTTTTCCTCAGGTACATAGATTTTTTCCCCTGATACCTTTTTTTTGGGGGGGGGGCATTTATTCATGGGCTATTATGTATTTAATATGTATTTTAACTTTTCATATAAGTAAATCTTTTCTATCCAGTTTGTAAGCTTCTTTATGGCAGTGACCATATCTTAATTTTGTTTTGTGCTCCACAATCATGATTTCTTTGTGCTTAATAGGTATTTGCTAAATATTATTTATGTCAATATATTAATAGCCATGCCAATAATAATATTAATAATGCCCATTGACATAACACTTTAAGATTTACAATGGTTTTTACAAAGTTATCTCATTTGATTCTTACAACTGTGGGAGGAAGGTATTATTAATATTACCATCTTATGTATCAGGAAACTGAAGTAGACAGAGATTCAATGATCTAAGATCATATAGCTAAGAAGGATCTAATGCTGCTTTTGAATTGATCTTCTTGAATCCAGGTCCAGTACTCTTGGGTCAGTGGTCAGATTTAAACTCAACTCTACTCCAGGTTCAGTACTGTCCACCTTGCCAACCGAGATGCCTTTGTTAAAATTTTAGTTATTTGAATTTACCTATTACTTTAGCCTGTTGAACTGATTTTGGATCCTAACTTTGGCACCAAATGTTTCAGTCTTCCTTTTCATATTTGTATCATTTGCATATGTGATCAAGGTACCATGTAAATATATGAAAAATCTGAGACTCAGATCCATAGAAGGAGAGCTTGTCCTTATAACCCTCAAGGCAGCAATTTTAAGGGATTTGGAATCACAAGGCATTCTAGAAATCCAAATTATCATCTTCTTATAAACAGGATGTCTTAAAAAGGGACTATCCCTTAAAAAGGGACATTTTAAGATTCCAGAGGATTCTTCTAAATCCAGTATGTGCCAGATAGCAAAACATTGAACTAGCTTTTAAATTTTTCTGATTTCCTGAAGTTCTGAATTTAACCAGCCTCTTTGTATATATGTGCTATAGGCCTTTCAAGCTCTCACATTGAAAATAACTTATGTTTATAGTTTCCAAAGTAATTTTTTTTAATTTTTTAAGTATTTATTTAAAGTTTCTAAAGTACCTAATATATGCTCTTTCATATTTTAATAGGATTGAGTGTTATATTTCATCAAATATTTCCTACATCTACTGATATAATGATATGATTTCTGTTTAGTTAGATTTTATTAAATCAAAAAAGATTTTATACAAATAAAACCAATTCAGTAAAGGTTAAAAGAAAAGGAGAGCAGTGGGGAAAACTTTACATTGAAGGTTTCTGCTCAAAAATCTCATTTCTAAAATATATAGAGAATTGATTGAGATTTATAAGAATTAAAGCCATTCTCCAATGAATAAATGGTGAAAGGATATGAACAGACAATTTTCAAATGAAAAAATTAAAAGCCATTTCTAATCATATGAAAAAAATACTCTAAATCACTATTGATTAGTGAAATGCAAATTAATGACCCAGCTAGTGTTTGAGGCTGGATTTGAACTCATATCCTCCTAACTCTCTTGACTTAACCTCTCTTGCTTATCTTGAAATGAATCTAAGCCAGAATGAAAGTTCAGTGTATCTGAGATACTACCTCACACTTCTCAGATTGACTAAAATGACAGGAAAAAATAATGATAAATGCTGAAAAGGATGTACGAAAACTGGAACATTAATACATTGTTGGTAGAGTTGTGAAATGATCCAATCATTCTGAAGAGCAATTTGGAACTATTCCCAAAGGGCTTATCCATTGTGCCTACTCTTTTATCCAGCAATTTCTCTACTGGATCTGTATCCCAAAGAGATAATAAAAAAAGGAAAAAGAACCCACATGTGCAAAAAAAAATGTTTATAGCAGCTGTTTTTGTTGTGACAAGGAACTAGAAACTGAATGGATCCCATCAATTGGGGAATGGCTGAATAAGTTATGGTAGATGAATATACTAGGATATTATTATTCTATAAGAAAGATTCAGTGGGATGATTTCAGAAAGGCCTGGAGATATTTGAATGAACTGATGCTAAGTGAAATGAGTGGAATCAAGAGAACATTGTACCTGCAACAAGAAAATTATGTGATAATCAACTGTGATAGACTTGGCTCTTTTCAACAATGAGGTGATTCAAGCCAGTTCCAATGGACTTGTCATGGAGAGAGCCATCTGCATCCAGAGAGAGGACTATGGGGACTGAATGTGGATCACAATATAGTATTTTCATTATTTTTGTTGTTGTTTACTTGCTTGTGTTTTTCTTGCTCATTTGCTTTCCCTTTTGATACTCATATTGATATTATGAGACAGTTATTTTAGGGTTTTTTTTCCTCCATTTTATAATCAAAGAAACTAAGGCTAATAAAAGTAAAATGTCTTACTCATGATATACTGCCTGGAACAGTTCAGAGGCTAGAATCATATCCAATTCCTATAATCTAAAAATTAAACTTTTTCTCCTAGTCTTGCTTCTCAACTAATTAATGATAGGAATGAAGCTGATTTCACATATGTAAATATATACATACAAAGATAAATAAATAAACGTGTATGGTTGATGAGGTTTTCCATTGGCCAAAATATAACACTAAATTAACCACGGTTAGGCTTTGTTGCTGATAAAAATGGTTACAAAAGATAAGAATTCTGGATAGGTGGTTATAGAACACTAAACTTGCCTCCTTGGATTACCTTTCATTCTGGTTTAGATTCATTTCCAGATAAGCAAGAGAGGTTGTCAAGAGAATTAGGAGGATATCAGTCCAGCCTCAGACACTAGCTGTGTGATTCTGGGCAAGTCACTGAACTCTGCCTCAGTTCCTCATCAGTAAAATCAATTAAAGAAAATGCAAATCACCCTAATATCTTTGCCCAGAAAACCCCAAATAGGATCACAGAGAGTTTACCAATAACCCAGCAAAGAATAGGCCTAGCAAAAACAATACAATGATATTTCCAAATGACATCAAGTTTCCAGTAGAGTTAGATAGGGAAATTGCCTTGTTACATGCTTTCCAACATATATATGATAAATGCATATCTGCATCCATTATCCCTATATATGCTCATTTTATTCTTTGACGTTTTATATATATATATATATATATATATATATATATATATATTAATTTAAAATACTCTTACTATTCTATTTCCTCAAATTCTTTTGTGTTGAACTAATCAGGTCTTCTAGATGACTAAAGAAATTGAAAATTCATTAATGGGAGCTCACAAGCTATTGTTTTGGATATATGTGTATCAGTGGATACTTTGAACTGAGAGTAACTGTCCTAAGGATTCTACACAGAAGAAGAGCTGAAGATAAATAAAATCCAGCTTTTTATGTATAAAACCTTCAGGATAACTGGGGCTTTACTTCAGGTTATCAAAATGGGCAACACATATTCCCTGCATTGCTTCTCAAGACTAAAACCTGAAGTTCTTCATTTGTTCCTTAATAATGTTGAAACCATGTTCCCCTTACTGCCTTCTCCTACCTTGTTGGGATTGGGGTTGATAGTGGAGCAGCAGAATATGGATGGACACTCTGGGAAATGAACAAATCCCTCTCCTAAAGCACACTGTACCTTATCCTTGAGATAGATTCACTTTTTTAGTTAGAGAGACCTTGATCCCAGGGTACTAGAACTTCTACTCAAGTTTCCCAATAACTTTTGACTTTAACTTTAAATAATCAGCAGTCATTGTCTCCTTCACATTCTGTCTCTCAAATTATCCCAGAACTCCCTAAAGTTTATTTTTTTATCCAAAAATAGTAGCTTTTGGGAACCTGTCCCAAAACATCTCTTCCTCCTTTGAAAATTTCTCAGATCCTCTAAGAGATCAGTTTTATGTATGCAAACAAATATCCCCTGATCAATATAAATGAGAAACATCAACACTAAGAGAATGACTTTGTTGAAATACAATTTGATTCAGGGGACTGAGTGACCGCTACCAAATTCTACACTATTATCTGCTTGGAAAAAGCAGATATCATAAAAGAGGCCTCCTGATGACTGTCATTTTCAAGTGGGGTGTTCTTAAGTTATAGACTCCTGCCACCTCCAAGATAAATGACTGGCTGCCCTTGACTGACCCTGTCTTTTAAAAAGGAAAGGCTGTCTTTAAAGACACACTGATTTCTCCTGGAAAACTTTGAAAGACATTCTATTTAGAGACAATTTTGTTTCTTTATCAACTGATTTCTCTATTTCACTTTCTCAGGTTTTTATCACTCACTGACGTTTGTGGGGAAATGAGATCTTAGCGTCTCAGCCTCCCCACCCCCACCCCCTACCCCCAGTTCTTACTGTCTCTTTCTACTTGAAATTGCAATCTTAAGCTCAGCCCATGTGGCAGTCTTTGTGATGTCATGCCTCAAGGACTGGAACTTACATCAGTAACTTGATAACTAGTCAGAAAAAAAGAAAGAATTTAATGTGTTCATTATTCTCTTTTCTTGAAAATTCCACAATTAATTGTGAGTATGTGTGGAGGGTGAGGGTTAGGGGAAAGAAAGCTGGGTTGCGAGCAGTAAGTATTCACTGATGGAATTGTTGGCAATCTTTTGCATTTGTGATTACACAAGTGGTTGGTGGAGTGGATCTGTCCTTCAGGGTTTACTGAGTGTTGCTGACCTGTCTGTTGATGCTGTCATGTGAGGAGAGAAAAAAAATCTCTTTACTCAAATTAATTTCCTGTTTGCATGTAAGTTATTCATGAATATCTGACCATAAAACTGCTTTTTGTAAGACAAAAATGACAACAACCCCTGAGTTTTAAACTGTATAAACACTCTGGGCTCTCGAAAGAGGACTTCATAACTAGTCTTTGGAGTATGACTTTGGAACACCAGGCACTTTTGAACCTATGACCTATGACCATGGGAACTGAGAGTGACCATATTCTTGAAGATTATTACAACTATAACTTAATTCAGATTTAGTAACTTCATAGCATTTGAATGGAAAGTCCTATAGTATATAAATGATATTAACCTTCTATAATTTTTATACCCATTTTATTCACAGTGTACTAGAGCATGTCTCAAAAATCTTAGTACAGTTATAAGCTTTAATAAATAAAAACTGCCCCAAGATTTTTTGTGACACCCTAGTTCCTTATATATGCCTAAAACAAGATCTCACATTGTCACTTCCATACTATATATATATATATATATATATATATATATATATATATATATAACAGTGCTTCTTGATTATTTCTAAAATAAAATACGAACTCTTCAGTTTGTTTTTAAAGTCTGGCTCCATTTTACCCTTCCAGGCATACTCCCTTTTACTCTGTCCTCATTCAAAATTAACAGACATACTTGTTGTCCCTGTTATAAGAGTGTCTCTGAGCCCTGAGAGTTTGTTTTCCTTGTCTAGAATGTACTTCATCATCTTTTGTGCCCCTGGTTTTGTCAGAGCTTAACTCTGGTAGCATCTTCTGCATGAGAGCTTTCATTCCAGATTGTATCAAGCTGCTAAATTCTCAGTTCTCTCATCCCTAGCTCAGTGACTTTCCATTTACTTTCTATTATCTTTTGTATTTGCTTATATATGTGTATATTGTTTCCCATCGTAGAATGTAAGCTACTTTGGGACAGGAACAGTTTTATTATTGTAATTTATATATTCAATGCCTGATACACACTAAGAGATTAATAAATGTTTATTGGCTGTTTGATTCTTTTGATCTTTTGATACTCCAAAGCAGTATCTAGATGTGCTGGAGTATCAGTAACAACTCCCTCTTCCTGGCCAAATGGAGAGAATCAAGTTGTAGAATGTGGCAATCAGTATTTTAAAAAATTCATTCTTCTTGCCCTCATGCCAGGTCAGACCTTGGGGGCTCTGTACCACCAACATTAGGGTCATCAGACAGTGCCATAGGGGCATTCAATCTATTTTTCTCCCTTTCTGGTCCTTACCTCATGTCTGGTAATGAAGATGGAAGTTATGATTGGACAGACAGCTACATTCTTAGTGCACAGGGCAACTTGGGTTTCAATTCCCATTTATTTTGTCAGTTATGTAGGGAAGGTATCATTTTTATACAATGACTATATAGATACTATCTTGTTACTTACTAAATTGAGTAACTGGTGTGCACTTGATAAATTACTTACCTTTTGTGTCTTTTGTGACATGTCTAGTATGATGAATAATTGGTAGTGTAAAAAGTACAGTGAAGAAAGAATACTGGACTTGAAATCAGGAATCTGGAGTTTGCATCTGTACTCCAATACTTACACATTTTGTGATGATGGACAGGTGAAAATGTCTCTGAGCATCAGGTCCTTCATCTGTAAAATGGGGACAATAGTATTTGAAGTAAGTAAGTATCTTCTGGGTTTATTGTGAGGAAAAAATATTGTTGCTTTTATTCATTCATTTTAGCATATTATTTGAGCATATATTTACTGTCCTGTACGTCCTATATACATAGAAAGAGTGTTTTACTCATGGGGAATAGCATTACATCATGGAGAGAGAAAAACCCTAGATGTTTACAAGTAATGGTAATAATATTTTTGATAAATATAAAGAGGAAAAAGAAGCTAGGTGGCTTAGTGAATAGAGATCTGGTCCTTAATCAGGAAGATCTAAGGTCAATTGTACCCTTAGATACTTATTAGCTGTATGTGCAAATTATTTAATCCTATTTGTTTTAATCCACTGGAGAAGGAAATGGCAAATCACTCCCATATCTTTGCCAAGAAAGCTCCACATGCAATATTATGTGGTCCATGGAATCATAAAGAATGGGACACAACTGAATAGTAAAAAGAGAATAGATTGGAAAGAGCTGGAAAGATGGGGACAACCTAATTTGTAGAGGGCCTTGAGTACCTGAGTTGGAAATTCAATAGGGAAGTGAGAAAGAAATAAACATTTATATAGTAGCTACTATGCATCAGACACTATGCTAAGAGCTTTGCAAATATTATCTCATCTGATCTTCACAACAACCCAGCAAGGAAGGTAATTGCTCTTATCTCCAATTTATAATTGAGGAAACTGAGGCAGCAGAGGTTAAGTGTCTTTCTCATGGTCCCATACCTATTAAGTGTCTGAGATTAGAATTGAACTTAGGTCTTTCTAACTCCAGATCCACCGCTCTGGGCACTACAATATCCACTTGAGTAGTCATTTATATAGTCAATCCTCTTTGTGACCTTTTTGGGGTTTTCTTGGCAAAGACACAGAGGTGTTTTCTCATTTCTTTCTCCAATAATGCCCTCTAGGTGCCTCCAGTAGAGAATAGAGAACCATTGTAGAATTCTGGACAGAAGAATAATAGAATCAGATTTTTGCATAAAGAGGATTAGTCTGAGAATTATGAAGTTTCTAATAGATTACCCTTTAGTTTTGCTTAGAGGGGCTATTTCAAATAAAGAATTGTGCATCTTCCTGGTGGGGATATTTGTATGAAATCATGTGAAATGGGGAGTTCCCTTCCTCTTGTCTCTGAGCTCTTTTTTTCATCTTGTTTGTTTTGTAGGTACACACACACACACACACACACACACACACTTTCCTTTGGTTAAACCCTTGCACCTCCCTTTTGTCAGTTTTTTTTTTTTTTCTGGGTAGAAAAATCCTTTAATATAAAGTGAATTGCGTAATATAAAGAAAAGGAAGAAAATGAACATATACACACATAACCAAACTGGTGTTTATGTTAGGACATTAACTCTTTCATCATATGCTCATGGGTTCAAAGGTCTTGGTGGGTAATAGACTCAGAATAAGGCACCCTTTGGTACCAAAACCCTCTCTCTGTCTAGATATCCACCTCCCATATTTAGAATCACTTTTGAATATTCTTCCTATGCTGATAAAAACCTTCTTTGCGGTGGAGTACTGCCCCACCCTGGGGCTACCAAATATATTAAGCATTCAGTTAAATATTTTGTGTTAAGTAAAAACCTTTCCTTTTTCAGAATTTCTGTCTGAGGCACATCCTCCACCTCCCTTGAGGCATTATCTGTCTCATCCTTCTGCATTCCATCCAACTACTCCTTTGCATTTAAATGGTTCTGACTCATAATGAATAGTAATAATATATTATTATCATTACAATGAATAATACCCATCAATAATCATTTGAATGTCAATGAGGTGAGGCTAGGTATTGTTCAAGTGCATGGTATCATCCCTGTCTCATTGCCTTACAGATCTTGATGATAATGACTAATTCTCATTCTAGAACAGCTATGTAGGCAGTTATTTTCCCTATTATTTTTGCTTATTAAATTAAAAAAAACTCCTTGTTTGTCTGTTTTTTATTGTTTTTCTCCCATTGGCAGGTGTCAAGAATGATCCAAGAAGGATCATGAGGATAGAGAATAGGGGATAGATAAATAGAAGATCATGAGGATAGAGGATAGATAAAAAAAAAAATAAACTGCATAGATTTGAAGTCTCAGTATTCCATCTTGCCTTATCCCCTGCTATTAGGAAAATGCCATTATTGTGATTCATTTGTCCATGCATTTATCTTTTAATTCATTTAAAGATTCACTCAACATCTTCTCAGCCCAGTTCTTTCATACCAACCCAGTGCCTTCCCAGGTGAGTCACAATGTTTTAATCTCAAATAAGTTAGTCAATAAACATTTATTAAGCACTGATCATGTTCTAGGCACTGTGTGGTAAAATAAAAATATAAAATGAAACCAAAAAAAAGTCTTTATTTTCATGGAGCTCTCAATCTAATAGGAGAAGTAACATGTAAACCATATATAACAACAAGGGACATTGCAATGGACAATCAAAACCTGGCTCAAATTGCTTTCTGATCTTTATGAAATGATTTCACTTTGCTGGGCTCTATTGCTCTATATATAAATTTGGGATAATCATACCTGTGCAATTTATTTCATAGAATTGTTATAAAAGTCATGGTGTGCAGAAAATACTATGAAATTGTCAAGATGCTTTGTAAAATAAGTTGTTGTGGTTGTTGTTATCTTCCACAAAGTCTTGTTAAAATGTGGAAAATGACAGAGAAATTGGAGACCCAAACTGAGTCTCACATACTACTATTCAAATAAAGATTTGCATAGTTACACTATTTGTATCTTTTCTCTCTGCCCATAGCAATGGTGGTGCTTTGTACTGATGCTGGCCTTTATAAATATGCTATCATAATAATAATAATGATTAGAATTATATAGTACTTTGAGGTTTATAAAACTTTACAAATATTATCTTATATTATCTTCAAACAACGCTAGGAAAAAGCAGATGATATTATCCCTATTTTATAAATGAGGAAACTGAGGCAGAGTAACTGAGGTTAAATGACTTGTCCAGAATCATAGCACTACAATGTGTCTGAAGCAGAATTTGAATTCAAATTTTCCTGACTCCAGATGAACATTATAAATGAATCATGAAATCTGATTTTGAAATAAAAGAAACTAAAATCATGAAGGGAAAAGAGTGCCCTAACAGAGTTCAGGAGAGGCAAAAAGGAGAAAGTCAGGAATGGTCTTAGAAGAGCAAGTAAATGATAAGTGAGATCTCAAAGGCTAAAATTCTATGAAAAATTGGATCAATATGAAAAGCTTCCAAAAGTAAAATGTTGGCAAAAATCCACACATGATGAAGGAAAGAGAGAAATAAATAATATATATATGTATGTATATATATATATATATATATATATATATATATATATATATATATTAGCATTTGATGTCATCACACAGGGAACTTGCTGATAAATGTAGGCTTTAAACCCCATGAAAAGTAGAAGTAAGGGAAAGTAACAGAGTAAATATCTCAAAAAGCACACCATCCTATACTTATGTTAGGAACCCCAAAGCTCAGAATAAGTTGAATAATGTAATTATACTCAAGATCACAATAGAAGTCACTTCTTGTTGTTTGTTTGTTCTTTAGCAACATTTGAGGCAAGAACTTCCAAGAAGGGAGAGGATTCTGCTTAAAGTGAATGTGGTAAGAAGCTGTGACTTCATGAGAGTTGGAATTTTCTCCAGTGAATAGATCAATAGTCATCTTTAACTAATAGACCTAGAGAATCATGGGAGGTCCAGAGAAGTTAATTGACATACTTGGCCTGGTCATGGAGCTAGTAAGTATCAAGAGGCAAGTTATGAGGCTGTGTCTCCCTGGATTGAAGTCTAGAATGCTAATCATAGTGCCACACTGCCTTCCTTTTTGAAAGGGAAATAGGAAAATAACAATGGGCAAAAATAGGTAAAAGTAGTCAACTCTTATGTTATTTCTGTTTTCTGTGATGAAAAGAATAATTCTTTGAATAGTCAATATAGAACCAAAATACTAATAGGAATTGAAACCCAAGAAAAATGAAGTCATTGGAAAAAAGCATATCTCAATTCTAAATAAACCAGTCAGAAGTAAAAAAAAAAAAAAAAAATCAGAGGATGCTATAATAATGTGTAACTGTAATTGCTTAATTACTGTCTATAAATTTGAAAAATCAATAGGTAGGAAAGAGATTTTAAAGGACTCTAAAGGATTCTGATGAGCAAAATTTTGTTGTTTTAATTTTTAAAAGAGGAAAAGATACATTTTTTAAGGATTAGTCCAATGATTTTGACTTATTCCTAGGGGAAAATCAAGCACCAACATTAAAAGGATGATACATATCCATTTGAAAGAGAAACAGTGGCAATTCTAGGCCAGCATGGTTTCATAAAAAAAAAAAAAAAAAAAAAAAAAGGCATTCCAGCAAAACTTCATATCCTTTTCCTTTTTTCCCCCTTTTTTAAAAAGGGTTATCAGACCAGCAAATGAAAATTTTATAGATATACTGTTTAGAGATTTCAGCAAGACTCTTTTTCTTATTCTTTTATACAAGTCTAATACTTAATCCATCTAAAGAACTTTTTAAAATTTTCTATTTTATATCATTGGGTACATAAAGACATAGAATTTCTTTTCCTAAAATTACTTTGTTTTAAGGGCTTTTCTGAGACTTATTGTACCCACTTATATCAAAGGGCTTTTCTCCTAGACCTATGCTAACACTTCCTGCCTACCATCCCTGTCTTTTTTGATCATTCTCTACATTCTAGTCTTTATAGTCAAAGTCTCATTGGCCAGTTCTCAATTTCCACTGTTTATGATGCTAATGATGGGAAACCAGACAATGACTGAAGAAAACCATTTTTTTCTCTATAAAATGTATATTCTTTGCCTGCCTTAGAAAGCTTTCCTACTGTGGCAAAGATGTGACTCCTGGACTAATCTATCAATGGGGAGATATAGTTATATCTAACAATAGAGTTAGATGAGGAAAGTGTAATGTCCAGGATAGCTGTCTGGATCCTTGGTCTTTAGGTGGAGAAGTGAAGGAGACAGGAAAGCCACCACGTGGTTAGTCAAAGATGGAGTCTGTACTCTTCTTAAGTTCAAATGTGCCTTAAATTCTTACTGGCTGCATGATACTAGGAAGCTCATTTTGTTTTCCTCAGTTTCCTCATCTGTAAAATGAACTACAGAAATAAGCAATAAATTACTCCAACATCTTTGCCAAGAAAATATCAAATGGTGAAATAGAAATTGAAAACTTCTGAACAACAAAACTGTGAAATTAGTGTCAAAAGAGTTTAATGGCTTTTAGTCTAGGTTTCCTTTTCACTCCATTCATTTGGTATCCCAAGACTATTAATAGATAGTTATCTAAAAACAAACAAACAAACAAAAAACTAGCTATGGCTTATTTGAATGATTATTTTAGGAAATTAAAGTTCAGAGACAAATCTGAATAATCCTATTTGACCCTATGAGGAGTTGAGAGAACTCTTTGGTGAAGCACAGTGTCAGGAAATAATTCATACTTCATTTCATGGTTATGTACTTTTCTTTGCTATGAATTCATGTCACCAAATTTACTAAATGATCCCGAAAGAAAAGGAAAAAAGCAAATATACCAACAAGCAAACAGACCGTGTTTGTCAGAAAATATTTTGAAAGATGTATGATAAGAGAAAAAAAAAGAGATAATTCATATCTTGAAAGTTGTTTTTTTTTTTTTTTCATTTTGTAAAGAGGGACATTGCTCCAAGGAATCACAGAAAAGGACAAGTCCTTTATGACAGACAAGTTGGTGGCAGAAAGTGTGCATGCCCACATGTGATTGTGTGTGTGCATGTATCTGCCTTATGAGAAACAACAACTTTGAATATTGATGGAGTGGAACCCAAAATCTGCTGTGTGCATTGAACTGGAGTGAGACAGAAAAATACAACCGTTTCATGACCAAGGCGAAATATCCAGGGATGTTGACGAAGCAATTTTTCTGAGCCTTACGAGGAGGCAGCAGAAACCAACATGAATGAATATGGGTAAAACGCAAATGGAACAAACATAGAGGATGTGTCTTCCTGACTCAGTGGCAAGCAGTTTTTAGATTAGCCTGGCAATGAAGAGCGAAGAAATCTGCATAAAATATTCTGAGCAGAGCACAGGGAGCTGATTCCAGACCAGATAAACAATTTGACAAACACCAAGGAAGAATGTCTCTAACCTTCATAAAACTGAAAGGACAGGCAAGAAATGAGATGGACGGCAGTGTCATGGAAATTACAGTCTCAGCGATTTGGAGACATTTCATTCTGCAGAGGCGCTCACAGAGTGGAGAAAGAATAAACAGGAAGTTTGAAATCTGTCTGCCATGGGATGGCACATTTTTCTTAGGTTATGGTAATAGATGAGAGTAAAATTTTCTCCAGAAAATAATATTGCTTTAAGTTCCACTCATCTGATGAGCAATATATGGGCATTATGTGTAGATGCTATTGCCTTAAGCTCTTTAAAGTTCCCAGAAATCATCAAAAATAAAGTTTGGGAAAACATTGGTATGGGGTGGATATAGATTGATCTAGAAAAGATACTGAAAGGAGTATAAATGCATTATCATTTAATCATTGAGCATAAACCTGACTCTAGGCAAGGATCTCTCAGTGCTAGACAAGTAGAATTTAAAAATAGATAGTATTATTCATAATCCTGTTCAATTATATCTGATTCTTTGTTATCTATTTGGAATTTTCTTGGTAAAGATATGGAGTGGTTTGCTATTTCCTTCTCCAACTCATTTATAAATGAAGAAACTGAGGCAAAGCAAGTTAAAATACTTTTCTAGAGGCACATAGCAAGTAAGTGTCTGAAGCCAGATTTAAACCCTTGAAGATGAGTTATCTTTATTCTAAGCATAGTGTTCTAGCCATTGTACCACCTAACGGCCTGTTCGTATTAATATTATATAGTTGTTCATGGTTGAAAAGTCATTTTCTTATCACAATCCTCTTACACAGATAATACAATTATTTTTATTTCCATTTTCAGATGGGGAAACTAAGATTTGGATAAGTTAATTAACTTGTTCCAAATTTGACTAATTGATAATAAATGCCAGAATCAATGCTCTTTCTTAGAGTGTTGATAATATAGTAGGGTAATATAGGTATATATGGTGTCATAAATTCAAGAAAAGTATAAAATTTACCATCTTTCCCAAGGCATTAGGGTTCCCTGACCTCTGAGTATCAAAATTCCCCAACCTCTGAGGCAAATATATCCAAAGATTCTGGAGATACTACCAGACCCAACTGTTACTGGCCATGTGACACAGATTCCTCACAGTTTAATCATTTATTGTTTTCTGTGCGCAAAATCTCAGTCCGTTTTCAGAATAGGCTGGTACATAAGACTTCATCATGTCCACTCAAAGAAATATTCATGGAATAAGAGGAACACATAGAAACAAAGAAACACACCAAGGAATGAATAATTGATCTCCATAGCATATTGTCTTGATATGACCTGCAAATTTCACTCTATTTTCTCTAAAAATCTTTATGTTTTTGTGCTAGCAGAATAATGTTGACCAGTTTCCATATACCATCAATGGAAATCCTACTTTGTTGACTAGTAGGGAAGCTAGAATATCTTTCAGGGATAACCATCACCATTGATGCTTTCTTGCTATTAGATTTTTCTGTTGTACTTTCCCAAATAAGTACAGGCTAGTCTTCCCATACTTAATTTTGACTTTCTTGAATTTCTGCCCAGGTTTGCTAATTCTGCTCTCCAGGTTTGATCAGAATAACCTTGAGCCCCTTTTCCATATTATAATCCTTCAGATACTTACAATCAGTGATTATAATACCTCTTCTCTCACTCAGCCCTTCCCCCAAATAACATTTCTGCAGACTAACCCTCTTATTAACATAAAGGAACTTAAAATGCAAATATACCCTTCCATCATTGGATCTGATGCTTTGGAGGTTTACAGACTTAGTGGGCAGCCAAGGCAATTGGTAGTGTAGTGATTGGAAAACAATGGCTCAAGGGCCAAATCTGGCTGTCTACATGAACTAAGAATGATTTGTACATTTAAGTGATGTTTTATTGTATTTAAGAAAATGTAAAAATCATTCTTAGCTTAAGGGCTATATAAAAGCAAGCTGCAGGATAGACTAATGGATTTCAACTAGTTGATTAATCATGGGTAGCACAGTCATGAGGGCTTATGCAGGACAGTAGTGGAGATTCCCAGCTCTTCAAAATTAACCATAAACACTTTGGGATATTTCTAGAACCCAGAGGGGAGGGATATTCAACTGCTTTCTGTGGATTTAAACCAATAGGAACAGGAGTTGAAGAAGTAAGCCTAAAGAAAACTGCTTTACAATTAACAGTTAAAAACCTTTTTTTTTTTTTTAATAGACCTTGGTTAGCTACCAGCTTTTTGATTCATCTCAGATAGAAGGGATCCTTACCTCTTTAAATCTCTTACAATGATTTTTTGAATCTCTACAATCCACTCATATTTTAATTTATATTATGAATATTTTGTGTTTTATTTCCTTTACAAAATTTCCTTATTTTACTCCATCATCATCCAGTGCCTGACTATGTACAGTAAATATTAAAAATATCTGTTGCATTGAAATAACATTGTATTCAATTTAACTTTTAAAAAATATATCTATACCTCTGAAAGTAAGCCCATACAATAAAAAAATTTTCAATTAGTCACATGAATCACAATCACAATCACAATGAATCACAAGTCACAAGTCACAATGTCACAATGAAGTAATAGAATAAACCAAGGAATAAAAATCAAGTTAAAGTCTAGGTGAGTTTGTTTGATCAGAAGCCAATTTATTCATTTAAGACCATCAGACCCACCAATAACTCCAAATCCTTGCCAACAGATCAAAGTACCTAAAACTTTTCTGTAATTAATCAGGAATGAACTGATCAATAGTAACACTGAGAGTAAGTATTATCAACTACCCCAGGGATGAGATTAGGCCCACTTTGAGTTCTAGAAGGGAATTCCCATGGCAAAGGATCTTATCCCCATGGCAGAAGCTGTTGGGGTTTGCCCAACTCCCTAGAGTGGAAATATAATGCCAGACACAGGTGAGTTCATCTCTTATGAATATTTTCCCAGAACATTTGCAGTCTCCATCCTTGTCTCTTTTCTATTTCTGTGTCTCTGTTCATCAGAGAAAATGATTACATATCCAGTGATCATTTTATCTAGGGGAAATGAAACCAGTGGAATAGAACATTTATTTCAGAATCTGTGTCTTGCCTTTCATTGGGTCAGCCACACAGAGCTACTATAGATTATAAATAAAAGGGTAATAGAGACAATTACCCTACAAAAGGAGATGAGAGCTTAGTTAATTTATATTATTCCCCTGATTTGAGCCTGGGTCAACCCTAAAAAACATGATCTTAAAAATTTCCAGGAGAAACGAATTTCTAACCCTTTAGTTCCCACACCTTTTCTCACCAGCTGCCTTGCTGTCCTGACCATAGAATATGGTCATTGGAAGCCATAACCCTGTCAGCTCCTGAACTCTTTCCAGATGCCCAGAAATCCTAATTGTTGAATGTTTCATATATGGCTCATAATATCAGGTGGATTATTCTAGCCATACTTCCCTTTATTTCCACTACCATCTTCTTTACTTGCTATCATGGGTATAACTACCACTCCATATATCCACTTTCCATAATTGAATGGAACCATAATCAAATCATTATTGCATTTAGTGATAGAAAATTTTGGCTTAACCCATAATCCTATGACAATATTAATGATGTGTGTGTGTATGTGCGTGTGTGTATGTGAACATCTTTCTATTAGAATCTGAGTTCCTATGGAGAATGATTGTGGATCAAAACATAGTATTTTCACTTTTTTGTTTGCTTTTTTTCTCATAGTTTTTATTTCTTCTTTGATCTGATTTTTTGCATACCATGATAAATATGAATATATGTTTAAAAGGACTATACATTTTAAAAACTATATCAGATTGCTTGATATCTTGAGGAGGGGATGAAATAAGGGGAGAGGGGAGAAAAAATCAGAAAACAAAGTCTTTTGAAAGTTGGAAACTATTTTTACATGTGTTTGGAAAAATAAAATAGTATTGAGGAAAAAAGAATCTAAGTTATCTGATGATAGAATGGGTTTTTTGCATTTATATTTATACCTTCAGTGTGTAGTACAATGCTTGATATAGAGTAAGCACTTAAATAATGCTTTTCCAGTGATTGATTCACTAATTTATTCCTGGCTCCAACACTCTATACGGTAGAAAGAAATCCCTTCTCTTTTATAAGCACACAATTTATTTAGTTGTGTGATTTACACAACTTTGTAACACAAGTAGTATATAACCCTGCCTTGTATTTTCTTTATTGCTATTTTAAGTATTTAGGTTAATTTTAATAATTTTAATTATTGAATTTTTGAATAAAAAATTAAATAAATTTTAATAAAAAGCAAAGTGCCATTCAGAGTAGGTTAAAATCAGATAAAGTTCTATAACATTCAATTTTTGTGTTTCTGAATTCATGACTCAACTTATCAAAAAAAATATTTTCCCCCTAAGAACAGGTTCAGATTATTTAACCAGGAAAAGGGAATTCAATAAAGTAATAAATAAATAAATAAAAGCTGAATAATTAAAAAAAAAAACTTCTATGATAGATAAAAAAATTAGTAGATAACTTTGCTGAATGACCTGTCAAGTTTCTTTACTTATCCATATTTGAAAAAAATGGATGTCAATAAACAATTCATGGCTTCAATTGTGTCATGTAGTAATATGATTTAGTCAATTATATTTTTCTATAGATACTACATGTGATTATATATATATATACATATAAACAGATATATACACATAATGTATGTGATATATATAAATAGATAAGTTTATGTACCCATATATAATTATTTTATACATAATGTATATGTGAAATATATATATATATATCTGTATATATGTGTGGGTAATTTTTACAAACTTTGTCTAGATTTGTGATTTTATTGGTATAGGAACTCCCATTGCCTAGGACACATATACAAGCCTAATTCAGAAGAATGCAAAAGATGGATAATCAGATGAGAGCAAAGTTGAAGAAAAAAAAGCAACATCAGAAGTGTTAAATTTATTTGAATGTACATCTGTACAAAGGGTTCCAAACTACTTAGTGCTTCAAAAGTTCATTAAAATTTAAAAGATAAACAAAGAAAATTGAAAGAATAACACTGAGTATAAGTGTGCAGCAGCTTTAATACCAAAAATGACTTGTACATGAGAAACAATATAAGGACAGTTAAAATTTAATACCTAAAATTTAGGGGTGGTAGAGATGTTCAATATTATTACTCCAATATCTTAGTTTTTTAGCTGAGGGTATTTTGAGTCAGAGTGGTTAACTGTATTGTCCAAAGGCACAGAAATTTCTCACTGGCAATGTGATGACTGGAAGTTTGATTTTCTTACTGTAAATTCATTGTGCTTTGTATTTCACTATGCCAGCATAATAAAGTGAAAAAGGAAATGATTTCATTTGGGGGATTTAGGGTTAAATTCTAGTGCTGCCAATTACTAATTGTAATTCTTTAAAGAGTTTTATTATTTTATAATATATATGACCACAAAAGAAGTGGGCTACAAACCAAAATTATGGAATGACAGATATATAAATAATTAGCTCAAGAATTAAACAAGAATCAACAAAATATTGAAAGATCTGGATGTTCTCTAGGGATTTATATGTGTTCTCTTGAGAAAAATACTGTATGATGTGATCAAAAATCTTATAAGACAAAAGGTAATGAATGAGCTATGATATACACAATATTTCATATGTTACATTGTCTGTTAAGACTATTTTAAATATTCTTTCTAATTTATTCATGAATAATTTGTACCCTAACTCATAATCAATTTTTGCAAGGGTGTTATTTGATGTTGAAAAGTAAATATACACTGTAGACTACTGTGCAATTATTCTTCGTTTTCAACATTCTATTTGGAGCAATAATTGCTCTCTCTCTTGTTTAATCTTTCTCTTAGATATAGAAAGGTCTAAATGAGATATGTTAAGGTCACTTAAAATTATTGTATTACTATCTGACTTTTTGCAACTCAGTTAGCTTTTTTTATTAGGTGTCACACCATTCTGTGTCTATGAATATAGACATATGTATGTGTGTATACATATATATGCTTATATATACATATATGTGTCTATATCTTATTAATTACATATGAATATGTAAAACCTATTTTTTCACTCTTAATTAATTGCAAAGCAGTGTGGCATGGTAGATAAAGAAGGAACCAAGAAAGTTTATCTTTGAGGTCTGACTCATATACATACACACTGGTTGTGTGACCTAGACAAGTTACTTAACCTTGTAGTCTTCTAGATAATTCACTAAAATTATATGTTGTAGAAAGGATACCAATTTACATTATTAGAACAACTTTTCAATCCCAGAAGTTCCCTGTACCAGTGAAATCACAGTTCTAGAATTAACCTCTTTCCCTCACCATTTTCTAATATTTCTTTCAAAAAAATCTATATCCTATGATGTCTTAACATTATATACTTTTATTGTTTCTTCTTCTAAAATATTAGTTTAGCTTCAAATTTTATAAGGTGAAATACAGTAAACATGTTTTAGTCCCCTATTTAAATCTGTGAATTCTTATACTTTAAATTTTTATTTTCTTATATATAGAATTTTAATAAGCAATTTAACTCTTCCATTTTATGGGAAAGTTTAACCCCTTAACATTCAAGACTACAATTATTAGACTTGTTTTTTTCCTTCCATAATACTCATTATGTAAACTAATTAAAAATAATGTCATATACCTTTAGCTATTTTTATTTGAAACAATCTGATCTATTGCATTGGTGATATACAATGTCAATTTGCTCTCTTCCATGCTCCCAAACCTTGCCCAATTTATACAATCATAATTTGTTTGAAATAGCATTTTATGATCCTTCCTTTAAAAACCTTCATGACTTCCAGTAATTTGTGCAGCGGTCTTACTGCTTTAGGAACTGTATTTCATTAATTTGATGTTTTTTCTATAAAATATACTGAAAAATAAAAAAAAAAAAAACAGTTTTAGATAAATGGAAATATGAACCAAATGTTCTACTTAGGCAATTAGAAGAATATGAAAGTTGGTTTTTGTTATGGGCCAGAACTCTGAAACAAGGATTCTTACAAGGTGTTAAGTTAGTGGAATTGATAAAGACAAGGGTTATCTAGTTTAGCAGGGAGCTTAATAGTTTTCTAATTCAGTCAATGTATTTAGTGCTTAATATAGTTCTATAAGATTCATACCTATGATAATGTAATTATAAGAGAGTATATAAGCTGGGAGCCTCAGCCTGAGTCAGAGCCAGAGAAGACTAAGTACTGGAAGTGGGAGTTCAAGCTCTCGGAGCCAAGGAGAAAGATTCATTCCATCTTTAGTCAGGCCCCTGGCGGCTCTCCTGGGGTACTCAGGGCCAGATTCATTCACTTCATCTCACACCACCATGGTGGCAGGCTCTCCTCCTTTGCTTGTCCACTGAAACCAAGACTAGAAGGCCTTCAAGAAAGATAGCCGGGTCCCAGGTAAGGAGGCAATAAAGAATTTGGACTTTGGACTTTAATACCTTGTTATTCTTGTGGTAATTACTGAACTGAAAATAAGGCTGCTCCCAGAGACCTCCAGAAAACCAACCCAGAACATTATAGGTTTTATTGCTTGTCTAAATGCAGTAAGAGACACCCACATCATGGGATATTTGGTGATCTTATATTTCCATGCTCATGAAAAATATTTGCAGAAAGAACTACCAAGAAAGTAATTTATTTTCACATCCCTTGCAGGGAATGAAGAAGCAATGGAATTTTCTATGATTATTAGAATTATTACACTAAATTATTTCCATATTAAATCTAAAAAATTAAATCTACATAACCTTTGATATTCCAATAATTCTAATAAAATACAGTCAAAGAGAAGAATCATGTCAAATATGCAGATTTCTTTTTCAGGAAGAAGAAATTGAAGAAAACCAGGCCTTATAAATTACCTGCACAAGTTTCATGTTTATACATCATTAATACCTGGTAGGTGAACACTAAACACATATACATATATACAAAACACACATACATATAACAAATACACACACTTGTATTTTCTCCTCTTGTGTGGGTATGTATGTGTGTGTGTGTATGTATATGTGTGTGTGTGTGTGTGTGTTATATAAATATAATATATAAATAAATATAAATAATTATATAAATAAATATATAAATATAATTATGACAGTGACAGGATCATTTCCAAGTCATTCCAAATATAGAAGAGAGGAAAAATATGCATTTTAAGTTATGGTGTGCTATTTTACATATAGCTTTTTATTGAAGCTTTTTATTTTCATATGCAAGATTAATTTTTTAACATTGACCCTTGCAAAACCTTGTGTTCCAATTTTTCCTCCTCTTCTTCCCAACTTCTTTCTTAGATGGCAAGTAATTTTAAAGGTATATATTAAATATGACACAGGCAATACTTGGCTTCTTTTGTATATTTTTCATTTTTTTTCCATGTTTTTTTAAACTTTTTGTTGTTGTTGTTAACACCATCTTTACCAAACAACACTGCCTGCCATAAAATTTCCTCTTTTGAAAAAATAATAATTCTTGCCTACAATGAATAAGTGTAGTACAAATAAACTCATTCTTCCATCATGTCTGAAATATCTCATTTAGTACCTCTAATCCATACTTCTCTGCCAAGAGAACATACAGATTCATCATTAGTCTTCAGTAGTCAGAACTAGTCATTGTTTTGATGAGAGTTTTTAAGTGTTTCAAAGTTGTTTTCCTTTCCAATATTAGAGTCATTGTAACAATTATTCTTCAGATTCTGCTCACTTTAATATGTTAGTTATTATGTCTCATGTTTCTTTGAACTCATATCTTTCATCATTTTATAATGTACAGTAATATCCCATTACATTCACATGTCATAATTTCTAACACTGCTTATACGCAATGACTTTACTTTTAATTCTTCCCTAAAATGAAACATACGGCCATATATATCTTTGTACTTATATGTCCCTTTCTTCTTTTCTTCAGCTCTTTGGATTGCATGCCTAGTCACCACACTTACATTATCCAGCTTTTGAGAGAGTTTATTTTGTTTCTAACCATTTCATTCTAGATTCTACCCTCCTTGTTACATACCCTTCTCCTCAACCTGTTCATGATGTTCCCATCAAGTTTTGAGTATGTGTGTTCAACAGTTCAACTCAATTTTCCAGTTCAATAGTAATGAAGTCCATGAGACATCCATTAACTCCACAAATTCCTTTATATTTATTTACCCTTCTTTTCCCATGCTCCAAACATGAAAAAGCTAAGTTGTGTCTTTCTTCCTCACTTTTTAACTAGTTTATTCTTTTATTTATTCCTTATCTTCATTCTCTTAAGAGCAATAAAATAGAACAAAATCTCATGATATTTGTTTTCTTAGTTCCCTCTATGACCCTTGAAGATAGGGATTTTGAAAGAACATTGCATTTCCTCCACTTGTTTACATATAAGCTCTGTTTCTCCACTTAATATTTTTCATTTACTCAAATATATGTTTCTGGATTTCTCTCTTGTGTTTGCGTGTCACAGATTCTATCTAATTGTAATTTTTTGTTTTCACCTAGCATGTTTGAAAATTACCTATTTTTTTTACTAAATGTTCATTTTTCCTTTAGGGTTTTACTTAGTGTTTTGGACATTCTTGCTCATTCCTTTCTACTTTGTAATATTGTTTTTCAAATTTTTCTCTTCTTTATGGTAGTTGTAGCATAGTTTTGTGTGATACTGAATGTGATACTTTGATACTAGAACTCGTTTCTTTTCTTTTTTCTTTTTTTAGCATTTTTTCTTTAACCTGGGCCTCTGAATTTGGTATTAAAAACAGTCATGAGTATTTTCAATCTAGGGTTTCTTTTAATGTGTGGCCAATGAATTCTTTCTCTTTTCACTTTGATTTCTTGTTCTTATCGACTTTATTTTCTCTTCTTATTTCTTAAAATACAATAGCCATTGTTTTCTTTCATTATAGTTTTCCGGGAGGTAGATAATTATTAAATCATCTCTTTTTTATCTATTTTTCCAAATCAATTGTTTGTGATAGTAGAAAACTTATCATGATTTTCTATTTTTTAGTCTTTTGGTTTTCCTCTAGCTATTTGCTTCATTTTAGCTTTCAGGGAATCCCTTACTAGGTAGCTTTCTGTTTTAATGATTTTGCTTCCACTTTTTCCCCTCACTCATTTTTTCTCACTTTTCAACTTTCTCTTGGTTGTTCTGGCATTAATTCTATTCTGGATTAACCATTTTCCTATATATTGGTCCCTAATATTTTCTCATTGTATTTGGTTTCCTTTTCTGTCTGTTCGCATGTTCTGTTTCATTTTATGGGCTGGTATTTTGTGTTAGAAACAAACTCCACCTCATCCTAAAATCTTGGAGGGGGTAGGTTGGGCCTATTTTCTACTGTCCTTGGTATAATCTGGATGCTATATTTAATTCCAGGCCATGTGTTCCTTATAATCTCTAGTTTCTTTCTTTTCTTTTGGTCCATTGGCTAAGACTTTTGGTCTTTTCTTTGCATAACATTAAACAGAATGTTGATTCTATCTCTTGCTGTGGTCCTTACAGACTATCATCTATTGATGGAGAACTTACTGATCTCAGGTTTCTTGTTATAACTTTTACTCTCTGGTGGAGTGCTTAGAAATCCCATCCACTTCCTTATCTCTAAGTTCATGAGTATTGTTTCTGTTGTCATATTCTTATTTAGAGCACCTGCAAGCTTAAACTCCCAATTGCCAGATCATTCTGGCTTGTGATACCATCCTGGAACACACTTACCCAGAGCGGGCAGGCTTCAGTCCAAGTGACTAAGATTCTCTCACTAGTTGGCTTCTGCCTCCCTTGTTACAACCTTCTCCATTCATCAGTAGGATTTTGAGCAACTTCTTGTGAAATCCTGGACTGGAGTGAGGAGCTTATTTCTATTTTTCTTTGGAATGTTCTTTTTGGGACTCATTTAGATATATTTCTAAAACAATAGAAAGTTTTCAGCTATGTGGTTATGTGTAATGGATTTTTTTATCCTTATGGAGAATCTGTGGAATCTTTCTCAGAATGATATTTTAAAATGCATAAAATAAAATACATAGAATTACAAAAGAAATCAGCCATATTACAAAGTGTGGTATACATATATATGTATATATAAATGTATATAGTATACATACACACATACATATATACATATTATATATATATATATATATATATATATATATACACACATACACATATCCTTTTTTGTTCATAGATTCCAGGTAAAAATCCTTATGATGGAGTATATATGAGACAACTAGACTTCTCTGTCAACTGTCAAGTCACCAACTTAAAAGGAAGTAAATAGATTATATTTTATCAGAAAAGAAGCAACTTGTAACTGATGATGAAGGCATTCCTGAATCAGCTATCTGTATACATTTGAAATGCTCATTTGTTAGAGAAAAAATAAAAATGATTATAAAGCCAGGAAAAAAAATAAATGACAAGGATATGTGGCATGCAGTTAAAAGAACTCTAGCATGACCTATTTAAACATGAGGAATTTTATGTAGAAAACCAGAAGGATAACAAATTAATAAAAAATGGGAATATATACAACCAAATCGGAGACATTGGATTCATGCTAGCCGTAGCATGCCTGATAATCAATAATAACTCATGGGATATCCAACACATTTTCATAACAAACATAGATAACCTAGCCCTTCTTGGACTGATCCTTGCTGCAACTGGTTAATCAGCCCAATTCGGCCTACACCCATGACCACCTTCAGCCATAGAAGGCCCTACTCCTGTATCAGCATTACTCCATTCTAGCACTATAGTTTTCCCAGGTATCTTCTTCCTAATCCGATTTAACCCTATTACACAAAACAACCAAACAGCCTTAACTATCATACTTTGCCTAGGAGGAATTACAACTCTATTTACTGCCATCTGCGCTATCACTCAAAATGACATCAAAAAAATCGTAGCTTTTTCCACATCAAGTCAACTAGGCCTAATAATAGTAGCATTAGGCCTAAATCAACCACACCTGGCTTTCTTACATATTTGCACACACGCCTTCTTTAAAGCAATGCTATTCCTATGCTCTATCATCCATAGCCTCAATGACAAACAAGATATTCGTAAAATAGGAGGACTACTTATACTTCTCCCCATCACATCTTCTGCAATCATACTAGGCAGCCTAGCTCTCATAGGAACCCCTTTTTTAGCAGGCTTCTATTCAAAAGATGCAATTATTGAAGCCATAAATATATCACACACAAACACTTGAGCCCTATGCATAACATTTATTGCCACTATACTCACAGCCTTCTACAGCATGCAAGTAATCCACTTTGCCCTTCTAAAAGAACCCCGATTCCTACCTTTATCTCCAATAACCGAGGACAATCCAAACATAACTAACCCTATTATACGACTAGCCCTCGGAAGTATTTTCGCAGGCTTCCTCCTCACAATGAACATCCCCCCTACCGCAATAATTCCCATAGCAATACCTACCTTAACAAAAATCTCAGCCCTAATAGTAACCATTGTGGGCATCCTAATCGCTATAGAACTTTATATACTGACAAATAAAATACCAATCACACCTCTAATCCATACACACAACTTCTCAAACATACTAGGGTATTTCACACACATTTTCCACCGACTAAACCCCCTAGCAAGTCTACAAATAGGTCAACACATCGCTACCATACTAATTGATCTAGGGTGATATGAAAAGACCAGGCCAAAAGGCCAAGCCAACTTACACAGTTCCATATCTTCCACCACTACTTCTATTCAAAAGGGACTTATTAAATCTTACTTCCTCTCCTTCATAATCTCCATAACATTAGTTCTCCTAATCTTATAACTAAAGACCACAAATAACTTCCAAAACTACTAAGATAGTAATAAATAAAATCCAACCTAATAATACCATCGCCCAACCCCCACAACTATACAACAAAGACACCCCATTCCAATCCTGACCCACACAATAATCCCCCAACGACAAACAGCAAAACAGCTATGACCACCTCAACCTCCCCCGACACCATAAATCAAATTATTTTGATTTCAACAAGGCACAAAAGTCTGGGATGTATATCTACTAGGAGTATTCCCAATTGCCATGGATGAGAGGCAAAGACAAAGACATATTTCCTATGGATGCTGCTGCTTATTAATGACATTGTGCTGATTTCATCAAAACTTAGATTATTAAAGGACCTCTTAATAAAGATATTAAATCTGTAATTGAAGTGATTTCTATAGATAAAACATTTTCCATTTCTATAGTATTTTACATTTTATAATAATTATCTGCAAACTATTGTAGTACAAAGTGTAAGTAATATTATACACATTTTACCTATGAACAAATTGAAGCCCAGAGTGGTAGATGATTAAGCAAAAGTAATGAACCACGTGTTGTAGAGACACATTTCAAACCCCTACATATTCTAACAACAAATTCAGTACTCTTTAGTCTAATACAATACTTTTCTTCTACTTTATATCAAAATTTCAGCAGATTTCACAAGTTCTTTTATAGTTTTATTAGAGAAGTATGGGCTAGATTATAGTACAATTAGTTAAATTAAAAATGATAAAATGAGCAGACTCAAAAATTGGTGATTAATAAATCCTTAGCAATTTAGAGAAATGTCTCTACGGGAATGATTTAAGGCTTACTCTACCTTTCTTTTTTCTCTATTCTATTCATCATTTTAGTCAAGGACTACAAAGAATGAATTTAAAGATTATTATGGTAAAAATGCTGCTGCTAAAGATGGTGATAATAACATATATTTTTATTTCAAGGTTTGCAAAACACTTTACATATATTATGAATGATTGATAAAATCCTTGTGAGATAGCTATGATTATCCTCTAAGGCTCAGTGTGTTGCTCAGTGTCCTACAACTGCTAAGTGACTGAGATGAGATTAGAAGCTTCATGATTTGAAGTCCAGCACTCTATCCACTACACTATTCTACTCAAAATTTTGTATAATCCAGATTGGGCTAGATAGCCTCTTTGGTTAGATTTTAGCACTCTTTTAAACACAAAGCCACCTTTGGCAAGGTATTGTGAACATGTTAAACTATTTCAATGACAGTGAAAGCTTGGGAACTGCCAAGTTCTTCAGATCTCTGGGATTCAGGACTTTCTATCTCTCAATCTATAAATATAAATAAGGTAACATAGCTTTTTACCAGTCAGCTCTTCAAATAACAGAGATTCTATTCTTATATCAACTTTCAGCAAAATTATGCCAGTTCACAGCAAAGCAAATGCAAAACATCTCCCCATCTCTCTGTTTCTCTCTTTCATTCCACAGCAAAGATCAGCACAACCTTCTGAGAGTTTTTCTCTTCTGTCAGGCTATTGGGCTAGATAACAAATTTAATTTTTTCCAAGCAATGAGCTCTTAGAAAAGTGCCACTCATCTTCCATTCAGTAGAGACTGTTGGTTTCCAATCAACTCTCTCAGCTATGTTCTATTTTCTGGCTTCCACTGTTTTTTTTTTTTTTTTTTTTTTTTTTGGAAGCAATGTCCATATATGTGATACTCAAAAAATCTACTCTTCCATCAGAGATAATCACAACAATCCCTATATAATCATCCAATACACCATGAACAGTCATTGTTTTATAGTTTATCAGATATATCCTTCAAAACTTTGAAAAACCATCATGTATAAATGAGAAATTAGATCATAATGTATTACATTCACTCATGTCATTCAGTGCTCAGTCTTCAAACAGATGTTTTCAAGACATTCATCTCAGGTTCTCAGAAAAGTCTACGTATCTCATCAGTATTTTAGTTGGATGGACTGTGTTTCTTTTCAAGATGATTTTTTCACTATACCACATATAAATTCTCCCTTTCTGTCCCTTTCAGCAGCCAAAATATACATATGACAAAGAAGCAGTTTTTTTACATATACTTTGTGAAACAGAACTAAAAGGTTCCCTTGAGTCAAGAGAGATCAGATTATCTCTTCAGTTCAACCTAGCAGAGCTATTAGCCTGTCGCAAAAAAGATTGAATCAATCTGACAAGATGAATTCTTTGGAAAAATCATACTCTGTATTTCTTAGAACCCTCTGTTTTTTTCTAGATAGTAGTTAATTGGTTTGGGAATTTTTTTCCCATTTTCCTAGGAATATGTCACCTAGTCTGAAATTTTTGCCCTATAGATATATTATCAAGCAATGTGATATAAGGGGAAATATGAGATTTCCAAAAACTTAACCTAGATTCCTGTCTTTGTTACAACTCAGTGATACTGGACAAGTCTCATAATCCTATAAACATAATTTGTCCTTTATAGAAAGAGTAGTTTTTGGAAACCTTAAAGAGTTATATAAGTATTGGCATTTATATAAATTTCAACTATTATATGATGAGATAAATAGTTATTAATAACTAATTATTTAGAGAGATCCAGAGTTCCTCCTTTTCTCCTTTGTTCCTCATTTCAAAACTCAGTTTCTTAAAGGACATTAAATTAACTCTCATCAGTCTTGCTCAGATCCCACCCAATTTTACAGGGAATTTAATCCTATTCTACTCCACTCTGGTTCTTTGATTATATTGCTCAAGGCTAAGGACAAATGAGGGTAAATCAAAGCTCATTTCAATAGGTGTAGCCCCTCATTGTAATATTCATTCACTCATTAATTGTTCATCAGAATTGATTAATCCTCTTAATCTGATTGATTTAACCAGAGCAGATTTACCTTTAGGAATCCCCTTTTTCCAAGGAATATAAACTGTGAACCCAGCCATCCTGATATTCTATTGACCCTTTTATCATTAACATCCTAGACAAGATACTTAAATTACCCAGAAACTCTATCTCTCAAATTTTTTAAACATCATATAGAATTATGGGGAAATATATATGGAATGCCATTATCTTCAGAATTATCCTCAGTGTTATATATGTCAAAGAAACTATTTGCTTATACTTCTTATAGAAAGGTTTATTAAATGACTTGTGAGTTTTGTCTATGGCCAGGAAATGGAGTTGTAATGCAACCAATGCAGAAATTTAAGAATTTTAATTATAAATATGAGTTGGTTTCATTGAGTTGTGATTGTTAAGATGGGTGATTAACATGGTCAGTGAATTACAAGTGCCAGTCATACGCCATTCAATCCACTCCAGACAGTTTTTGAACCACCAGTTACTGATGCAACCATCATGTGGCATCAGGTCAATAAATAAGTGCAGAAACAAAGCCATAGCAAAGCAAGTCATAGACTTTTGTCATTAATATAGCCTGCTTAAATTATTCCAACTTTATCCATTTCCCACAGAAGATTTCCAGAGATGATATGTGATTATCAGTCCTTTCTTTAGATTAAAATGTCTGTGTATTTATACTATATGCACAAATATAAACAAATATATGTAAGTATATGGGGTGTGTGTGTGTGTGTGTGTGTGTGTGTGTTTGGATAGAGTATATATTTGTATGTAGGTGAATAAATGTATAGACAGTCAGAGAAAGAGGTAAAGAGAGACCATGACAAAGAAACACAAAGAGTGGATCCCCCCTCCCCAACATAACAAATTTTCACAGATGAACCCTGCTGAGACTTGGTTTTACAAAGAAAAGTAATTGTTCTAGAGAATTGCCCAAATGTATTAGAAGGCAGAACATCTGAATTCAATTAATAACCTTTTTACTTCCTTTTCATGTGACACTGAACAAAGCATCTAACCTTCAGGTTCCTCAGTTTCACAGTTTCAAAAATGGGACTACATGTACCTATTTCCCCCAATCTTCTTTCCTCTGAAATGCTAGAAAATTGATGAGGTTTTGATTATAATATGCTCTTGGAATAGGGATGGTAAATGGAAATATGTTACCAAATAAGTTATTATTATTATTATGAATAGGTACTTCATGTCTTGACTATATTTTCCCCTCCTCCACTGCTGCTGCAGGATGCACAAGTCTTGTTGCCTGCCTGGAGGTCTCCCAGAGGTGGTTGCATTTCATTGTGAGGCTGTATTAGTGAAGCCCCTCAGCTCCTGTGGGAAGAAAGACACTATATAAATGCAAAATAGTATATTTTATTCATGCTGTCATATAAATAGAGATCTACTTTATGCCAGCAGGTTTTCAAGAAAATTTGCTATTCTAGGATCAAGCCACTCCTTCCCCAGGCCTTCCCAGATCATACTTGAAACTCATTTCCCATTCCAGTTCAACAAGTGCCTTCTTAATTCCAGAGCAGTCATTTAAATGATCATTTTATTCCAGGACCATGCCACAGAGAATTAGATAGGTAGTTGGCTAATTTAGATGGGAGCAATGTTGATTTTGGCTTTGGCTAAAACATCAGATTTCTTCAATCCAAGTTAATGTAATAAGCATTAATTGGATATCTACTCTATGTTATGCACTATGCTGGGTTCTGGGGCAAAATGAAATAATTTCTACTTTCAATTTCAATAGATTATAAACTTCTTGAGGGCCCGGGCTATCTTTTGCCTTTTTATCCCCAGAATTTAACAGTCTCTAATCCTGGTAAAAGTTTAATGAGTTTTTATAGATTAATTATTCTTTGAACTTAACATTCTACCAAAACGTATACAATAATATACACAGGTAAATAGATATGATAGCTATACAAAGTAAATACAAAATGATTTTATGGAGCAAGAACAGCATTAAGAATTGGGTATGATCTAAAAAGTCATCCATGGATGAGTTGGCACCTCAGGGGTGCTTTGAAAGAAGCTAAGAAATGTAAGAGCAGAGGCAAAAAAAAAAAAAAAAAAAAAAAAAAAAAAAAAAAAAAAAAAAAAAAAAAAAGACAGTTATAGGTATGGAAGTACAGCTTTTGAAAAAAATGAAGAAAAAAGATGAATTATCAAAAAGTATGTGGACCAAAAAGAAGACCAGTTTTGTTAGAAAGTAAATCAGATGCAGAGATATAATGTATGATGAAACTGGGAAGATAGGTTAGGCCCGGAGTTTACTCTTAAATCTTTTAACAACCAGCTTCCCCCCCCCCCCCCCAAAAAAAAAAAAAAAAGAGTGTGCATAATGCTCTTTTACATTTTATTTGCATTTCTGACATTTTCTCCCCCACTGTCTTTTTGTCTAGACAATGAAAAAAAAAAAGAATAAATCATCCCTGATCTGTAGTGTTTTTTTATTTCTGAAGTACAAATACTTATATTGAAATTTTAACAATAAGCTTTTCTAATATGGTATAAGCTGGCTCTCCAGCTTACATGATCTTTTGGGAACATTTTTTTTTTTTAATTTTTATTCAGTTGTTTCAGTCAAGTCTGACTCTTCATGACACCATTTGTGATTTTCTTGGGAGAGGTATTAGAACTAAGGCAAACAAAATTAAGTGACTTTCCCAGCGCCATATAGTTAGCATCTGAGACCAGATTTGGAGCCATATTATGAATATCCTTAAATGTCAGATAGAAGAGTTTGTATTTTGCTTTAAAAGCACTAGAGAAGAGGGAGGGCTCTGGAGAGATGGGCGAGTAGGTCAGTAAATTTCTAGTTCTCCAGATTTCCCTTATAAACAGAAAAAATTTGTGCCTCAGGGCAAACATAGATTGGTGAAAAATCAAGAAGTCTTGGAGCAAAACAGGGATCCTCTGAGTAAAACTCAAGAAAAGCCAAAGACTTAAGGCCAGGATTAACCCATGTGTAATGCAAACACCTCTAGGCTAGCTTTGCAGAGATAACCAAAAGGGACTCCTGGAGCTAGCTGGGTTTAGCTTAAGCCTCAGCAGGAACCATAGAGACTTTCATTTCCTGGACATGTGTGGAGTCTGGAGTCTGTGTCCAAGCAGAGAGAGGGAATCTTGATTGGTCAGGAACACTAGGTTCAGCTGTGCTGGAGAGGCATAGTCCTGGGTGAGAAGGAAGCGGTATAGAGGAAGGAGTACAGAAACAATGGAGCAGGTAAGCTGCTGGTTGCTGGCAGTTACGAAGTAGAGCTCTTTATTTGGGGTTACAGGTCAGAAAGGAGAGCTGAAGTGAAGCTAGAGCCACCATTCTTCCAACCCAAGATTAGAATAGTTTACACTAATACTTCTCATTTAAAAAAAAATGACTCAAGAAAGAAGAGAGATCCCAACCATTGAAACTTACAGTAAGAAGAGGGATGACTGGAATTTGTCTTCAGAGGAGACACTGAAGTAAAACAAAAAAGCTACTCCAAAGAGTAATATTAAATAACTTCCTTCCCAGAATTTATAGAAGAACTCAAAAAAGAATTTTAAAATCAAATGAGAGACATTGAGGAAAAACCTTAAAAATTTTTAAAAATCCAAAAAAGAATACAAATAAAAAGTTAGCCAACTCAAGAAGGAGATATAGAGTCTTAAAGATGAAAACTCTTTGAAAATTAGAATTGGGCAAAAGGAAGGCAATGAAGTTATGAAACCAAGAAATAACAAAACAGAATATAAAGAATGAGAAAATAGAATAGAATGTGAAACATCTGATAAGAAAAACAACAGATCAAAAAGAGAAAATATAAGAATATTTGGACTGCCTGAAAACAGTAATCAAAAAAAGAGCTTTGACACAATAATGAAAGAAAAAAATCCAAGAAAATTGTCCTAGAATGATAGAACAGGAAGGGCAATTAGAATTTGAAAAACACCACTGATCACTACATTAAAGAGAGCCTTTGTGGAAAACACATAGAAATATTACTACCAAATTTTGCAATCCCATATCAAAGAGAAAATTCTGCAAAAAACAAGGGAAAAAATTCATATTTGCTGGAGTTACAAAGCTTGTAATTCTTTATATTCTGTTTTGTAATTTCTTGGTCTTTTATAATTGACCATACCAATAAAACAAAAACAGAAATCATATAGTAATCACAATAAATGCAGAAAAAGCTTTTGAAAAACTATAGCATCCATTCCTACTAAAACATTAGAAAGCATAGGAATAAAAGGAATTTTCTTTAAAATAATAAACAGTATCTATCTAAAACCAACAGCTAGCATTATTGGTAATGGGGAAAAGCTGGTTTCATTCCCAATAAGATCAGGGTGAAATAAGGATACCCATTATTACCACTATTACTCAGTATTATACTAGAAATGTTGGCTTTAGCAATAAGAAAAGGAAAAGAAAGTAAAGGAATTAGAATAGGCAATGAACAGATAAAAGTATCCCTCTTTGCAGATGATATGATGTTATACATAGAGAATCATGGAAAATCATGCAAAAACCTGTTGGAAACAATTCACAGCTTTAGAAAAGTTACAGGACATAAAATAAACTTACACAAATCATCAACATTTCTATATATTACTGACAAAAACCAGCAGCAAGAGATAGAGAAATTCCATTTAAAATAACTGCAGACAAAATAAAATATTTGGGCATCTACCTGCCAAGACAAACTCGGGAACTATTTGAACAAAATTACAAAACAATTCTCATACATATAAAGTCAGATCTAAACAAATGGAAAAAAAATATCAATTGTTCATGGGTAGGCTGAGCTAAAATAATAAAAAAAATGACAATTCTACCTAAATTGGTCTACTTATTCAATACCCTAACAATCAAACAGCCAAAAGATGTTTTTAAAACTCAGAAGAAATAATAACACAATTCATCTGGAAGAACAAAGTTCAAGAATGTCAAGAGATATAATGAAAAAAATTGACAAAGTTTAAAGCCTAGCAGTATCCAACTATATTATAAAGTAGCAGTCATCAAAATCATTTGGCACAGTCTAAGAAATAGAATGGTGAATCCGTAGAATAGGTTAGACACACACGGCACTATATTCAATAACTATAGTAATCTTGTATTTGATAAACTCCCAAACTCCAGCTTCTGGGATAAGGACTTACTATTTAACAAAAATTGCTCCAAAAACTGGAAAATAATATGTCAGAAACTCATTGTAGACCTATATCTCACACCCCATACTAAAATAAAGTCAAAATGAGTACATGATTTGGATATAAAGGATGATAACAAAAGCAATTTAAGAGAACAAAGGATAATTTATTTACCAGATCTTTGGAGAAGGGTACAAATTTATGATCAAATAACTAGAAAACATTGTGAAGTGCAAAATGGACAACTTTGATTATATTAAACTAAAAAAAGCTTTTGCATGAGCAAAACTGAGACAATATTAAAAGAGAAATATAAAGTTGGGGGAAAATTTTTACAGCCAGTTTTCTGAAAAAGGTCTCATTTCTAAAATATATAAAGAAATGTGTCAAATTTATAAGAATTCAAGTTATTCCCCAGTTGATAAATGGTTAAAAGATATGTACAAATAATTTTCATTTGCTGAGATACCACCTCTCATTTTGGCTAAGATAAAAAGGTTTAGAAGGCTGAAACTCTGAAAAAGTTGTGCTTGAATCAGACAACCAAGCACTTAAGACTAATTATCTATTCAATATAAGATAATGACTCTGAATTAGCATATGTTTGGATAAATGGCTCTTCTCACTGTTTGGTGCTTACTGAATGTTTGGTGTTAAGATAATCATTGTAGACAAGAATTTGAGGATGGGATGAGAGGGGGGCCAGAAAGTCATTTTGCAGCAGGATGAGGAGGAGAGAGGATGGTGGCTCTGGACTCCAGAATCCAGAATTCTGCTTGGATACCTCTTTCACTTCATCCCCAAAGACCAAGGACATTAATTTATCCTGACTCTGGCTGACTCCAAGGCTCTCCAAGCAACAAGCCCATACTTCATAAAAAGGTAATGATAAATGTTGGAGAGAATGTGGAAAAACTGAGACACTAATGCATTGTTGGTGAACTTGTGAAATCATCCAACCATTTTGGAGAGCAATTTGGAACTACATACAAAGGGCTATAATAAAACTATGCATAACCTTTGATCCAGCAGTGCTATACTAAGTATCCCAAAGAAATCATAAAGGATAAAAAAGGATTCACATGTGTAAAAAATGTTTGTAGCAGCTATTTTTGTGGTATTAAAGAACTGGATAATAAGTAGATGTCCATTAACTTAGGAATGGCTGACTAATTTGTAGTATATGAAGATAATGAAATATTATTGTTCTATTAAAAATGATGAACCTGATTTTAGAAATGCCTGGAAAGATTTACATGAACCAATACCGAACAAAACAAACAGAACTAGTAATACATTGTATATAATAACAGCAAGAATATATGAGGATTAATTATGAAAAACTTGATTCTCAGTGCTTCAGTGATCCAAGGCAAGACCAATAAACTTTGGAAGAAAAATGTCATCTGCATTCAGAAAGAGAACTATAAAGATTGAATGTAAATCAACTCGTGCTTTGTTCACTTCTTTTTTCTAATTTTTGTTCCTTTCCTGTGTTTTTTCCCTTTTATTCTGATTTTTCTCTCTCAATATGATTCATAAAGAAATGTGTATTTAAAAAATTAATATATATGTGTAACCAGAAAAAATAAAATTAAAAATAAGAAACAAAAAAAAATAAAGCACAAAATGTAATTAGTAAATAAAAAGCATTTTATTATTCCCCCCCCCCAAAAAAAAAAAGAGTTAGCAGGACTAAGAAAGAAGAGGTATGCACACACTACAACAAGGATCAGGAATAGAATTTATTAGAAAAAAAATTAGGTCTAGTAATCACCGATCTTAGACAATCAAACTTAAAGTCAATTTAAGTTTATCCTAAATGTGCAAAATTTTTTCTTGTCAGAAATTTAAGTATAGGACAAGGGCCCTACACTCAAAGGGATAAGAATTTAGAAATGTAGGATTTTCAACTTCAAAGGGTTAGCATAGGTATCAGGTCTAATCTTATCTCCTTAATCACAGGATTTGACTATGGGAGGGTCAACTAGTCCAAATCTTCATTTGACTATTGAAGAAATTAAAACCTCAAGAAGAGAAATTCATTGCCCAGGGTCACACAGGTAGTAATGGGGTGGTATCTAGATCTGAACTTGGAATCTCTGGCTTGAAACTCAATACTTTTCCCATTATGCCAAATTTAAGATTGTGAACAAGGCCAAAGGCTAATGTATTGTCTATTTTGCTCAGGTTCCTGTGAATTCCAAAGTCAAAAACTCTTGCTTGTTTTTTTGTTTTTTTTTTTAATAGCTTTTTATTTACAAGATATATGCATGGGTAATTTTTCAGCATTGATATTTGCAAAACCTTTTGTTCTAATTTTCCTCCTCCTTCCCCCACTCCCTCCCCCAGATGGCAGGTAGACCAATACATGTTAAATATGTTAACGTATATGTTTAATACAATATATGTATACATGTCCATACAGGTGTTTTGCTGCACAAGAAGAATCAGACTTTGAAATAATGTACAATTAACCTGTGAAGGAAATCAAAAATGCAGCCGGACGAAAATAGAGGGATTGGGAATTCTATGTAGTGGTTTCCCTCAGTTCCCAGAGTTCTTTCACTGAGTGTAGCTGGTTCTACTTATTACTGCACTATTGGAACTGATTTAGTTCATCTCATTGTTGAAGAGAGCCATGTCTATCAGAATTGATCATCATATAGGATTGTTGTTGAAGTATATAATGACCTCCTGGTCCTGCTCATTTCACTCAGCATCAGCTCATGCAAGCCTCTCCAGGCCTTTCTGAAATCATCCTGCTGGTCTTTTCTTACAGAACAATAACACTCCATAACATTCATATGCCACACTTTATTCAGCCGTTCTCCAATTGATGGGCATCCACTCAGTTTCCAGTTTCTGGCCACTACAAAGAGGGCTGCCATAAATATTCTTGCCCATACAGGTCCCTTTCCTTTCTTTAAGATCTCTTTGGGACATAAGCCCAGTAATAGCACTGCTGGATCAGAGGGTATGCAGTTTGATAACTTTTTGAGCATAGTCAAAAACTCTTGTTAAAGGATGTTTGATGAATTGAAATTTTGTATTATCTTTCTAGCCTTCCTCATGACTATAATGGATACCTCAGAATTGATTATAATTGTTCTTGATGTATGGCTTTGGGTACTTTTGTATCAAAGTGAAATATACCTTTTAATGCATTAAGTGACACAGTGGATAGAATGCTGCACTTGAATTCAGGAAAACCTGAGTTCAAATCTGATCTCAGATACTTACTAGTTGTATGAGCCTGCATAAGGCTGTTAGACTCTGACAGCCTCAGTTCCTTCATTTATAAAACAGGGGCAACAATAACATCTTTTCAGAGTTTTTGTGAAGATCAGAAAGATGATATTGGTATGGTTCTTATCTGGCATGTAGTAGGTACTTAATAAATATTTTCTTTTTTTTTCATTCTTCTATGCAGAATGGGCAGGTAAGAGAAATTGGTTCTAATAGCCATGAAAGTGACTGAAGTAGGCACTGGGTTGCACTTAGAGCTAAGTCAAATGTCCAAAGTCATCACTGAAATGTCAAGATCATCACTGAATCCCAGGACATCACTAGTTATCTTGACTTTTGTCTCTCTAAAAAAGAGTGAGACTAAGGACTTCATACATGTCCAATTCATATAGAAGTCAATATATTGCCCTATAATGTCATTGATCATCTTTGAAAACTAAGGACAAGGATGTGAAATCAGAATCATTCTTCATAACTTTTAACTTTGTGGTCATTTAATATCCTTTTGCCCTTATCTTCACATTCTAAAGTAAATATCTCTTTAATATGTTTCCTTAATATCACTTTTATAACAGGATATTGGGCATATTGAACTGCATTCCATGGGAAAACCTTGCTCCTTCTTTGCTACTATTCTGGATATTCTGAATTAGGAACCCATGGAAACACAGTATCCCTTATAGAATATAATAATAACAATCTAGAGGCAAAAAGATATAAAGCAAGTCCTTTCTCCCACTGCTGTTTCTTACCATTCTTTTCATTTCTTCTCACATTCTTGTCATTCTTCCCACAAATTGGGCCAAAGTCAAGTGCCATACCTTTTCATGTTCTTTTTCCAAACCTCCACTCCAGCCATATTTCCAATCATATAACAAAAGATTTCTGTATTACAAATCTAATGCAGTAGTACTGGGTTCAATCTGTCTCAGTTATTGACAACCCAGTGCCAGTGGGGTCCTCAAACTACGGCCTGCAGGACAGATGCAGCAGCTGAGGATGTTTATCCCCCTCACTCAGGGCTATGAAGTTTCTTTATTTAAAGGCCCACAAAACGAAGTTTTTGTTTTTACTATAGTCCGGCCCTCCAACAGTTTGAGAAACAGTGAACTGGCCCCCTATTTAAAAAGTTTGAGGACCCCCACATAGACATTCAGAGATGAGAGGAAGATAGAATTTGTTGCCTTCAGCCATATAAAACTGACCCCATAATCTCTATAGTATCTATTTCTCTTTTTCAGAAGCACATACAAGGGCACAAAAGCAAAAATGGTAGATGATGTTCCAGACTTAGTACATTTTAATTGAACAGGATCATTTGATTAAGATGATTATTTTTATTTCTGACTCTGTTCTTGTCTTACTATGTTAGACTTGTAGCTAGTGATCTCTTTTTTGTAAGTCTTTTCAAGCTGAGATATAGACACATGCAATAACATTACTATCTATACAAATTTTATTGCCAGATGATGGCGTCATCTATTCACTTGATACTGTTCAGCCAATAGGATCAGGGTAGTTCCATGTTCATCTTGGCAGTAAATGAATATTCATCCAGACAGTTCTAGTAAGTATCATGATCTCTGTGGTTATCAGAGGATCAATAGTCTTTTTCTGACCCTCTTTGAAGAGCAGTGATGACTCATTGTTAAGGGATGCAAGGATTTCAATCAACCAATAAACATTTATTAAGCACCAACTATTTGCTAGGCATTGAGATAAGAATTGGGATTTTTGGATTTACTAGATCAGGAACTATCTTTTTGAGTCTCAGCACATGGGAAAATCCCATTTCCATATAGATCTTGCTGTATTTCAATGAATTATAATCATTGTGACCATAGAAAAAGGGACTTGGATCTTCTTAAAAGTAGACAAAACTGTTTAGATACTTCACACAGCTGTTTTATTCTTAGAATAGAACAGATAAGCAATGTATAATAAAATCCTTACCAGTTGTCCAGAAGCTGGAAATCATTCAGAGACAGTAACAAAACTTTATTTTCAAATCAAGGCGTGAATAAGGTAAAAGCAACAAAGCTTCCATAAAATCCTAAGAAGGACTGTTAGTCATATGCAGAGACAAAAATTAAGGCCTCAGGATCTTTGTTCAACCAAAGTATGAAACCTAGGATGCCATGTAAACTTAATTTTCTAAGCTTGGTGGATCCCTTATTGGATCCTTCATTGCTGGTAGGGATTTCCAACCACTAATGATCTCAACTAACTCAACACAAAGGAGAGTAAATGGACTCAGCAGTCATTCCTGGCAAGGAGTCATGCCACTGAAAATACTTCCCTGGCAACTCTTTCTATAACCTTCCATTCAAAATCCCTCTCCTACAGCTGCCTCTCATCTCTTTGGCCATTCCACAACCAAATCTCTACCATTTAGTACATCAAGATGGGAATGGGACAGAATAGAGGGGTGCCACTGGAAATAGCATACAATTATTTTCTAGTGAATAGTAAAATACAATAATGACATAATAAGGAGAAAGGATTACTTGATTTGAAATCAGAGAACTATGGTTTTATTCCTGGCTTGGCATATTTAATACTTCTGTGAATTTAGACAAATCATATGACTTCATCTGAACGAATGAACAGATCAGAGGTCCTTTCTAACTCTAAACCTATGTAATCCATGCTCTACAGCCAATAAGAACATTTCTTAAGAAGTAAAATTTAGGAAAGAAAATCCATAAAACTATAATCATAGGGAATGAGAATTAGATATTAATCTAAAAGACAAGATTTCATGGAATGAAATTGTCCCTTCCCTAGAAGAAAGGAATGTGTCTTCTTCTAACAAATATTAGAAAAGGTGGAGGGACTGATGCACTAATGGTTTCAAATTTGTTTAAATTTCTTTAAATTTTTTTCCTAATGGTTAATCTAAATTTTGTTTCCTTAGCTCAATGTTAGCAAGCTATAAGTTCAGAGATTTCAAGGCTAGGAAATGATTCTTTTTTTATTATACCTTTTTAATTATAAGATATATGCATGGGTAATTTTTAAGTATTGATAATTGCAAAACCTTTTGTTCCAATTTTTCCCTTCCTTCCCTCTATCCCCTCCCCCAGCTGGCAGGTTGACCAACATGTAAAATATGTTAAAGTATAAGGTAAATACAATATATATATACATGTCCATACAGTTATTTTGCAAAAAGAATCAGACTTTGAAATAGTGTACAATTAACCTGTGAAGGAAATCAAAAATGCAGGTGGACAAAAATAGAAGGATTAGGAATTCGATAAAGTGGTTCATAGTCATCTCCCAGAGTTCTTTTGCTTGGGTGTAGCTGGTTCAATTCATTACTGATTGGAACTGATTTGGTTCATCACATTGTTGAAGATGACCACATCCATCAGAACTGATAATCATATAGTATTGTTGTTGAAGTATATGATTGTAATGGGCTGAAGCTTGTTGATGCACTGAGGTCCCAAGCATGTAAAGCTAAACAGTAATTGGACTATACTCTATTAATATATGCTTGGAGAAAGAAGGGCCCCCACCCACTCTTTGTGCAAGTTCTGATGTATTGTATAGGAAATGACATAGGGACAATTTTGGTGGGTGGAGAGAGACGGGCAGAGAGAGAGCCAGAGGGACTGCTGGCCAGGTTCGTGTTGCAGCTGCTCACATTCCTATCGCCATCCCCCTTCATCTCCACAAAGAATAAAGATTGAAGATTTTCCCTTAACCTGAATTCCTGACTCTGGTTGATCTTAAAATACGTGGTCATCACATATGATGATCTCCTGGTCCTGCTCATCTCACTCAGCATCAGTTCATGTAAGTCTCGCCAAGCCTCTCTGTATTCATCCTGCTGGTCATTTCTTACAGAACAATAACACTCCATAACATTCATATACCACACTTTATTCAGCCATTCTCCAATTGATGGGCATCCACTCAGTTTCCAGTGTCTGGCCACTACAAAGAGGACTGCCACAAACATTCTTGCACATACAGGTCCTTTTCCCTTCTTCATTTTATTTTTTTTTAAATTGTTATGAAAATATGTTTTTATTATTACTTAATCTCTATTTGACCAAACACTCCAATATACTATATTCTTTTTTTTTTTTTTAATAGCCTTTTATTTACAGGATATATACATGGGTAACTTTACAGCATTAACAATTGCCAAACCTCTTGTTCCAATTTTTCACCTCTTACCCCCCCCACCCCCTCCCCTAAATGGCAGGATGACCAGTAGATGTTAAATATATTAAAATATAACTTAGATACACAATAAGCATACATGACCAAAACATTATTTTGCTGTACAAAAAGAATCAGACTCTGAATTATTGTACAATTAGCTTGTGAAGGAAATCAAAGATGCAGGTGTGCATAAATATAGGGATTGGGAATTCAATGTAATGGTTTTTAGTCATCTCCCAGAGTTCTTTTTCTGGGTATAGCTAGTTCAGTTCATTACTGCTCCATTAGAAATGATTTGGTTGATCTCGTTGCTGAGGATGGCCTGATCCATCAGAACTGGTCATCATCTAGTATTGTTGTTGAAGTATATAATGATCTCTTGGTCCTGCTCATTTCACTTAGCATCAGTTCGTGTAAGTCTCTCCAGGCCTTTCTGAAATCATCCTGTTGGTCATTTCTTACAGAACAGTAATATTCCATAATTTTCATATACCACAATTTATTCAGCCATTCTCCAACTGATGGACATCCATTCAGTTTCCAGTTTCTAGCCACTACAAAAAGGGCTGCCACAAACATTCGTGCACATACAGGTCCCTTTCCCTTCTTTAAAATCTCTTTGGGATATAAGCCCAGTAGTAACATTGCTGGATCAAAGGGTATGCACAGTTTGATAATTTATTGAGCATAATCCCAAATCACTCTCCAGAATGGCTGGATGTATTCACAATTCCACCACCAATACATCAGTGTTCCAGTTTTCCCACATCCCCTCCAACATTCCGCACTATCTTTCCCTATCATTCTAGCCAATCTGACAGGTGTATAGTGGCATCTCAGAGTTGTCTTAATTTGCATTTCTCTGATTAATAATGACTTGGAACACCTTTTCGTATGGCTAGAACTAGTTTCAATTTCTTCTTCTGAGAATTGTCTGTTCATATCCTTTGTCCATTTATCAATTGGAGAATGGCTTGATTTCTTATAAATTAAAGTCAATTCTTTATATATTTTGGGAATGAGGCCTTTATCAGAACCTTTGATTGTAAAAATGTTTTTCCAGTTTATTGCTTCCCTTCTAATCTTGTCTGCATTAGTTTTGTTTGTATAAAAACTTTTCAATTTGATATAAACAAAATTTTCTATTTTGTGATCAATAATGTTCTCTAGTCATTCTTTGGTCATAAATTCTTTCCTTTTCCACAGGCCTGAGAGATAAACTATCCCATGTTCTTCTAATTTATTTATAATCTCAATTTTTATGCCTAGATCATGAACCCATTTTGACCTTATCTTGGTGTACAGTGTTAAGTATGGATCAATGCCCAGTTTCTGCCATACTAATTTCCCATTTCCCCAGCAATTTTTGTCAAACAGTGAGTTGTTATTCCAAAAGCTGGGGTCTTTACATTTGTCAAACACTAGATTATTAAAGTTATTGACTGTTTTGTCCTTTGAACCTAACCTATTCCATTTATCAACTAGTCTATTTCTTAGCCAATACCAAATGTTTTTGGTAACCACTGTTTTATAATATAATTTTAGATCTGGTACAGCTAGGCCACTTTCATTTGATTTTTTTTTTCATTAGTTCCCTTGAAATTCTTGACCTTTTGTTTTTCCATATGAACTTTGTTGTTATTTTTTCTAGGTCATTAAAATAGTTTTTTGGGAGTCTAATTGATATAGTGCTAAATAAATAGATTAGTTTAGGTAGTATTGTCATCTTTATTATATTTGCTCACCTTATCCAAGAGCATTTCATATTTTTCCAATTGGATAGATCTGACTTTATTTGTGTGGAAAATGTTTTGTAGTTTTGCTCATAAACTTTCAGATTTTCCCTTGGCAGATAGATTCCTAAATATTTTATATTCTCAATAGTTACTTTTAATGGAATTTCTCTTTATAACTCTGTTGGATTTTGTTAGTGATATATAAGAATGCCAATGACTTATGTGAGTTTCTTTTGTATCCTGCAACTTTGATAAAAGTGTGGATTATTTCTAATAGCTTTTTAGTAGAATCTCTGGGGTTGTCTAAGTATACCATCATATCATCAGCAAAGAGTGATAATTTGGTTTCCTTATTACCTACTCTAATTCCTTTAATCTCTTTCTTGATTCTTATTGCCAAAGCTAGGATTTCTAATACAATATTGAATAGTAATGGTGATAATGAGCGACCTTGTTTCACTCCTGATGATACTGGGAATGGTTCTAGTTTATTCCCATTACATATGATGCTTACTGATGGTTTTAAATAGATGCTACTGATTATTTTAAGGAAAAGTCCATTTACTCCTATACTCTCAAGTATTTTTAATAGGAATGGATGTTGGATTTTATCAAATGATTTTTCTGCATCTATTGAGATAATCACATGGTTTTTGTTAATTTGGTTATTAATATAGTCAATTATACTAATAGTTTTCCTAATATTGAATCGGCCCTGCATTCCTGGGGTAAATCCTACTTGATCATAGTGTATTATCCTGGGGATGATTTTCTGTAGTCTTTTTGCTAATATCTTATTTAAGATTTTAGCATCAATATTCATTAGGGAGATTGGTCTATAATTTTCTTTCTCTGTTTTCAACCTATCTGGTTTAGGTATCAGTACCATTTCTGTGTCATAAAAGGAATTTGGTAGGACTCCTTCATTCCCTATTTTTTCAAATAGTTTATATAGCATTGGGGTTAATTGCTCTTTAAATGTTTGGTAGAATTCACATGTAAATCCATCTGGTCCCGAGGATTTTTTCTTAGGGAGTTGATTAATAGCTTGTTCTATTTCTTTTTCTGAAATGGGACTATTTAAGCAATTTACTTCCTCCTTTGTTAATCTGGGAAGCCTATATTTTTGGAGGTAGTCATCCATTTCACTTAGGTTATCAGATTTATTGGCATAAAGTTGGGCAAAGTAACTTATTATTGTTCTAATTTCCTCTTCATTGGCACAAAGTTCTCCCTTTTCATTTTTAAGACTAACAATTTGATTTTACTCTTTCCTTTTTCTAATCAGATTTACCAAAGGTTTATCTATTTTATTGATTTTTTCATAAAACCAACTCTTAGTTTTATTAATTTAATAGTTTTTTTTACTTTCAATATTATTAATTTCTCTTTTTAATTTTAGAATTTCAAGTTTAGTATTTGATGGGGGGGGGAGTAATTTGGTCTTTTTCTAGCTTTTTAAGTTGCAAGTCTAATTCATTGATCTTCTCTTTTTCTATTTTATTCAAATAAGCTTCTAAAGATATAAAATTTCCCCTTATTACCACTTTGATTGCATCCCACAAATTTTGGTATGATGTCTCATCATTGTCTTTATCTTAAGTGAAATTATTAATTGTGTCTACAATTTGCTGTTTCACCCAATCATTCTTTAAGATGAGATTATTTAATTTCCAATTATTTTTGTTCTATTTATCTCTAACTTTTTGTTGAATGTAGTTTTTATTGCATGGTGGTCTGAAAAGAAAGCATTTACTATTTCTGCCTTCCTGCATTTAATTTTGAGGTTTTTATGTCCTAATATATCGTCAATTTTTGTATAGGTTCCATGAACTGCTGAGAAGAAAGTATACTCCTTTCTGTTTTCTCCAAATATCTATCATACCTAATTTTTCTAATATTTTATTTACCTCTTTAATTTCTTTCTTATTTGTTTTGTGATTTGATTTATCTAAATCTTAGAATACAAGTTTGAGATCTCCCACTATTATAGTTTTGTTGTCTCTTTCTTCTTACAACTCTATTAACTTCTCCTTTAAGAAGTTACATGCTATACCACTTAGCATATCAATACTAAATATATATTGATATTGCTTCATTGTCTATGCTACCCTTTAGCAAGATATAGTTTCCTTCCTTATCTCTTTTAATTAGATCAATTTTTGCTTTTACTTGATCTGAGATAAGGATGGCTACCCCTGCTTTTTTGACTTCACCTGAAGCATAATAGATTCTGCTCCAGCCTTTTACCTTTAATCTGTATGTATCCCTCTACTTTAAATGTGCTTTCTGTAAACAACATATTGTAGGGTTCTGACTTTTGATCCACTCTGCTATCTGTCTCTGCTTTATGGGAGAGTTCATCCATTCACATCTACAGTTAAGATGACTAATTCTGTATTTCCTGCCATCTTATTATCCCCAGATTATGTTTTCTTTTTCTTGCCCCTCTTTACCCCCTTTCCAAGTATTAAACTTATGGGCACCACTTGTGTCATGCAGCTCTCCTTTAGGATCTCTCCCACACCCTTTGAATCCCTTCCCCTTTCTTGTCCCTTTCCCTTATTACTCTTTTCCTTTTCCCTTTTCCTCTCTCACTTTTAATGATGTGAGAGAAGTTTCTCTGTAAACCAAATGTCAATTATTTTCTCTTTGAGCCAACTCTGATGAGAGTAAGATTCACACAATGTTCCTCCCCCTCTCTAAATTTCCTCAGACAGGATAGGTTTCCTTTGCCTCTTCATGGGATGCAGTTTCCTTTTTTATCTCCCCTTTTCCTTTTTCTGACATTATCCCCTTTCCATTTCTACTTCCCTTTTTATGTTATATCAGTAAAATCAAATTATACATGTACTCTTTATGTATATCTACAACAGAAATACCGTTCCCAAGAGTTTTTTTTACCTTTTTCTGCTTCTCTTGAGTCCTATGGTTGGAGATCAAATTTTTTTGTTTAGTGCTGATTTTTTCCTTAGAAACAAATGGAATTCGTCTGTTTCATTAAATGTCCATCTTCTTCCATGAAATAAAATGCTCAGCTTAGCTGGGTAGTTTATTCTTGGGCTGCATTCCAAGTTCTTTTGCCTTTCAGAATATCAGATTCCAGGGCCTTCGATCTTTTAATGTGGAAGCAGCTAGATCTTGAGTGATCCTTATTGTAGTACCTCGATATTTGAATTGCTTTTTTCTGGCTACTTGTAATATTTTTTCCTTAGTCTGATAGTTCTGAAATTTAGCCACAATATTCCTTGGAGTTTTTATTTTAGGGTCTTTTTCAGAAGGTGTTGGATGAATTCTTTCAATGTCTATTTTACCTTCTGATTCTATTACATCTGGGCAGTTCTCTTTGATGATTTCCTGTAAAATAGTATCTAGGCTCTTTTTTTATCATAATTTTTGGGAAGTCCAATAATCCTCAGAGTATCTCTCCTAGATCTATTTTCCAGGTCTATTGTTTTTCCAAGTAGATATTTAACATTTTTTTCTAATTTTTTATTTTTTTGGTTTTGCTTCACTGATCCTTGATGTCTCAATGAATCATTCATTTCTATTTGTTCAGTTCTGATTTTTAATGAATTATTTTCTTCATTAGCTTTTTTTACTTCTTTTTGTATATGTCCAATTGAATTTTTAAATGAGTTGTTTTGCTCTATGGAATTTTTTTCCATTTTACCATTTTTTTTTCACTGAGTTATTTTCTTTTCCAAATTCACAAATCCTACTTTCTTGGGAATTCTTTACCTTTTCCAATTCGCAAATTCTATTTCCCTGAACTTCCTGGGAGTTCTTTACCTTTAGGAAATGTCTTTAGCATCAGACATTTGTTTCTTACAACCCCAAATATCTATAGATGTCAATTATGTGCAGATTTTTACTTTTGAATTTTTTCTGTCATAAACTAACTTTTATCACATGTACACTCAAAGAAGATGCAAGAAATCAACTTCGTTTAAAAGGAGAGGTAGTAATATTCTTTGTGAAAAAATATTATCCTCATTTCCTACCTTCTGAAGGAAAATTTTGCTACAATGCCCTTTATTTTGGTTCCATACTGCTTTGTTGTGCAATAAACAATAAAGCATTTATAAATTGCCTAATATGTAGCAGCCATGATCCTAGACACTTGGACTATAAAGACAAAAATAAGATGGTACCTCTCCTCATATGGTTTATATTCTATCAAGGTACAAAATGTGAATATAATTAAATATATTCAAAATAAATATAGATAAATTTTTCATGGAAAGGGAACTAGAAATTAGAGCACAAATTTTTTTTCATGTGTATGACAATCAGTTGTGTAGACTTTTGTAATGAATAAGGGATTCTAAAAGGCATTCTAAGCATAGACGATAGCCAGTACAAAGATAGAGCTCAAGAGTGTTATAGGTGACAGCCAGTAAGATCTATTTTAGTTGTATTGATAATGAATGAAGAATTATAATACACATAAATGTTGGAAGCATTGCTTAGGCTCAGGTTGTGAGGGGTTTAAAAGCTGAACTAAAAAGTTTATAATTTGATCCTAGAGATAATAGAAGTATATTTGTTTCTCTATTATTCAAATGCCTTCAAATTGCCTAAATTGAACCATAGTAACTATTCCTCCATTCCTCACCATCCAATGCCACCAAAATTTTCAAAATTTTATTTTTTCAGAACTGTAATGTTGCTGTGTGTGTGTGTGGATGCGTGCGTTTGCACATGTGTGTGTGTATCTGTGTTCAGTTCTTTGGCATTTTGTAATGATACTAGAGGCCTCGTCTATTTTCTGTGGAAGAGGCTAATAGGTCTTTTAAATAATATAACTATAACTCTGTGAATTCAAATGTATATATGAGTCTTCAAAATTCATATGAATCAACAATGGAAAAGGAAGAACTCTGTCATCAGCAAGTATTTTTGCAAGTATCTTTTAAAGAGTGCAAAATCACATGATGAATCTCAGCTATGTAGACCCAGAAAATGTGGGTTTTGTTTTTATAAAAAGATTAAAAAAAGCTCAATGTGTGAGGTGGGGAAGGAAGGAAAAGACCTGAATTTAAATTCAGCCTGCAGATGTGGGACTCTGGGAAGACACTCACTTAACCTCTTTTTGACTCACCATTCTCAAATCTAATATGGAGTTAATAATAGTATGTATCTTCCAGGAAGGAAGATACAAGGTAAAATTGGTAAAATACTTAACATCATCCCTGACACATAGTAGGTCTTTTAATAATATAATGTTAAATATTGTTGTATGTTGTGATACTGAAGCCACCTACCACTGGCTGCTGGAGGTCTAAATCAGACCTGTAGAATGGATCTCTTCATATGAGAGGATGATGATGATACAAGAAGACTGAGAGGCAGTTGTGTTGTCTGACCTTTTTTCTCTTCCCTCTTGCCTCCAATTTATTTCATTCCAATGCACAAGGAACATCTGCCTTAGTAAATGAAGGCTGCTTTGCAACTTCTTCAAGTGTTATGATTTACAGCTGTGGAGGCTCTTAGAGAACTGACCTGCCCCTTCACTTAGGCATGGTCCTGAACAGTTGTGATGATGAGATATGGGAGATACTGGCACAGGACCTCAGAGCAAAGCAGAACAACAGTAACCTAACAGAAAATGAGATCCAGTTTAAACTTTATATGAACTATTGTTTCCTGAACTGTGTTTGAGCCTTACAAACTTATATTGATCTGATCAGCCACATTGAGTCATTTTAAAGAATGGAGGACAACTATTATTATTATTGCTATTGTTATTGTTATCATTATTTCAAGATGGAGCATACAGCACAATTAGGTGGTACCATATTGCATAGAATACTGGGCCTAGAGTCAGGAAGACTCATCTTCACTTTCAAATTGTGTGGCTCTAGGCAAGTATTTAACCTTGTTTTTCTTTCTTTCCTCATCTGTAAAATAAGCTGGAAATGGAAATGGCAAATCACTCCAGTCTCTCTGACAAGAAACCCTCAAATAGAGTTCTGAAGAGTTGGACATGATTAAAAAATGATTAAACAACAACAAAAAGAGCGTCCTTTCAAATAGCCAAAAAAAGAAGAAATTACAAACATGGAATGCTGATGTGAAGAAAAAGAGAACACTAGGGATGATTTTTTCCCCCTGAACTTAGAAAAGAGTTTATCTGATACCAACTAGTACTTACAACTAGACAGCTCACAAAGACAAAGCTGTAAATTCCCAGTTGTATGTTCACATCTAATCCTTCATTTGATATAAAAGGAAAAGTATCTTCAGGAGAGGATAGACATCCAGAGGTGAGAAATAACTTAGAAAATGGAAAGATAATTTTTAAACATATGAGCTGCCTTTAAATTGAGGCCAGATTAAAAAAGAGACCACTGACTTAATTTTAGTATGACTTATTAATCAAAAAATAGCTGAAAAAGCACTGAATCTGGTCAAAAGAGCTGAATTCAAAATTTGTTTCTACATATTGGCTGTAGTGTCCTGTTTGAGTCCATTCACTTATCCAAGCCTCAGTTTCCTCATATGTAAAATGAGGAAATTGGACTAATTGATCTAGAAGATTATTTTCAGTTTGAAATCTATGAACCTATGAATTATAAATGGACCAATATAGGGACAATATAGACCAATATAATCCTAGTCTCCCCAGACAACTATACTGGATAAAAGCCTACCTTAGAATATAAGTTGGACCTTCAGCTTCTATTGAACTCTAAGAGTAATTGAAAAGTTTGTTGGGATTTTTTGTAGTTGTTTTTGCTTTTTGGTTGGTTTTTCAATACAACCTGTCCCTTCATTAAAGAGTGTTAATTGTTGGAAGCTTTTTTCTTTCATATTAAGCCAAAGTATGCCTTCTCAGAATTTCTACCCATTGCTTCTACTTCTGTCCTCTGGAGCTACAAAGAATCAGTTTATAGCTAGATTCCCAATTTGTGTGAATAATTGATTTTATGAAATGCTTGCTTTATTTAAATTCACAGTCTTTGAAAAACCCTTATATGTAAAATATGGTAATTGGATATAGTCTAATGGAAATATTCAACACAATTTTCAAAAACAAGTTTTTATCTTTTTCTTAAAGAAATATAACAGCAAATTCAAATCTATTGCAAAGTAATATATGTTACAGAAAGCTAAATTCAAAAAAAAGTTTGAATATCATCTAAAGATAGGCCTTCATTAATTATATGGTGTAAACATTGTTACTATCATTTAAAGTAGTTTACTAGCATGAAACAAACTGTCTTTATTTCTTTAAATGCTCAGACCTCTGCTGGTAGATACAGAGTTTTATCCAAATTTTGGTGCATTTGCATACTAATATTCTCACATAATGAACCAAGTAAAGCTGCATTCGTTACTTGGGAAATTATATAAAATCTGAAAGATTTTAAACAATTTATTGCTGTCTTTGAAGCATTTCCCAGTGATTAGGCTAACAATAAATTGAAACTTATTAAAATAACATGAATATGTGTTCAAAAAGAACAATTAAGTGGCACAGTGAATAGAGTGCTGGGCCTGAACTCTGGAACACCTGAGTTCAAATTTGGTTTCAGAAACTTAGTAGCTGAGTGACTGTGAGAAAATCATTTAACCCTATTTACTTTAGTTTCCTCAACCATAAAGCAGGCTGGAGAAGGAAATGGCAAACCATTTCAGTATCTTTGTTAAGAAAACCCTCAAATAGGTCAGAAGAGTCATATGTGGCTGATATGATTGAACAATAACAACAAGTCTTCAAAAGCTACTTTAATCAGCCATGCTTTCTTATTTTATTGCCAAAGAACTGGAAACATTTGACAGATATATAGCCTCTTAGAATGTAAAGATTTCAAGACCAATCAATAGGCATTGGTTTTAATTTTAAATTCTCTCTAGCATTACTTTTCAATAAGGTCTCAGGTGACCCTTAGACATTTTAAATCTATAATGATTGTTTTTTCCTTCTTAGAAATCTAAGGTCTGGAAAATATCTTTTCCCAGAATGAACTTGCTTCATCATTCACACTAAAAATTTGTTAGCAGTGTATCTGCTTTCTTGGATAATTTTCTTCAGAACATCAGGATATTTAGCTTCTACCAACCTCCCCATTTGAACTGGCCACATCTCCAAATGAACTGTTTTGAAAATAATTGAACAAAATGCTTGCAGGAACACTTTCTTCACTCATCACTTCAATTTCCTTCTCTGCTTTAAGTAAACTTGAAGTTTCTGCCTAAACGTCTGTTCTACAAAAAGTAATACATTCACAATCTTCTATCCACACAGCTAAAAAAAACTCTATATTTCTCTAACTTTAACATTTCTATTCTTTGTAGTTGTTTGCAAATCTTTATAGACACCTTAAAGTAAAAGAGTCAGGCTAACAAAAATATCCAGAAAAGGTAAGTTTATTTTTTCCTTCCCCTACCCAAAGATGGGGCAATGAAGTCCCAAAATCAACAAGAATGAAGTTCCAAATTAAAGAAATTAAATACTAAGATTTGAGTATTTGGGGTTTCTAGTCAAGCCAATAAGCTATATTCTATGAAAGAGAACAAGATCATAACAAGATAAGCAGTCTCTTTCTAAACACACACACACACACACACAAAAAAAAAAAAAAGAAAAAAAAAAAAAAAAAAGAAAAGAAAAAAAATTTTCTCAACTAGACACTAGAGTTTCAGTGATGGAAATTCTAGACATTTCTTATTTATCCTAACATTAAGACTTGCCTTGGACTCAATAAGGACAAGAATTGGGGACTTTTTTCCTGTCAAGGGCCATTTGGATATTTGTAACATCATTCCAGGATCGTTAAAAGTTATCAAATGATAGAACTCAAGCAGGGGAAGTTGTTACACCTAGTTTTTATCTCAACATAGGCTGTGGTTGATTATGCAAATGATTTTGCAGGCATTACTCAGCCCAGAGATCAGAGGTATAGAAAGTAACAGTACTTATATAGACAATAACAGTACTTACATAGAAAGTAACAATACTTCAAACATTCAACAAACTGACAAAAGCAAAAATTGCAAAAGCAACCTTACTCAAATGAGAAGCATACACCAGAAAATCTGAATGTAAAATTAATCATAAAAAATTGTTTTCTTTTGTTATCAATTTCTGTACGATTTTGAAAACTAAATAATTTAATAATGAAAGTCCTTAGTGATTTATCTCTCTAGGAACCGTGGCAAATACAAAAGACCCAATTCTATGCTTGACAAGGCCTAACATATAACAAAACCTCTTTGACTTCACGATTTCAAAGCAAAGATTTCTTCTTTCTAGGGTCATAGGGTTTTTTCTGAGGGACTGGAATATCATTCTCTAATGCCAACAGTTTCAAGATTCCATTTTGTGTGTGCTTCCTCCACTATTAAACTCTTATGATGGGCATTCTAGCTGCATTTAATATCAATTAATTTTTACAAAGGGATATTTACATCAAAGATATGGGTAAAAATAGAAATACAAATATCTTTTCCAACTATACTATCTTCATTTGTATGGGAGTGTGAACTCAGACTCAATGAAGTTTCAATATGGCCTTGGTCTCACCAAATTCATATCCAAATAAACCACTTTGCTGGATTAGTCTATATAGCTACTTCAAGGCTAGCTCCTGGAGGTCATTCTTTACTCCTTGAGTCATTTATACTAAACTGACTGGCCACAAATCATTCTGGAAATTGACACAAGTTCATGGTAATTTCTAATCTCCTTCACCTAAAAATGAAATAATATACTCTAAGGAAAATAATAGAGGTTTTCAGTCATAGTCTACATGTGGGCTTTACATAGGAAGTGATAAAGAATCTCTTTTAAAGAATCTATTTTATCTCACCAGAATTCTATAGGACTTAAATCAAAGAGAAGGAAAAGGTTGATACTTGGGGTTGTTTTTTCTTTTTTTATGTAATACTCCAGTTCTGGCCATATAGCCAATCATAAAGCCCTTTTTTCCTTACATAGTTCTATATTTTCCTTTTTGATTATATTTCTGTTTTGTTGTTTAGTTTTTTCATAGTAAAAATATTTTAATATTTCCTACATCCTTCTCCAGATCATTATACAGATGAGAAAGTGAGGCAAACAGAATCTTGTCACTTGATGTGACCCAGGTCACATGGGTAGCAAGTATCTGAAATTGTATTTGAATTCATAAACAAAAGTCTTCCTGAATCAAAGCCCACTGTTTTATTTATTGCACTACCTAGCTGACCATTTTTCTGTTAAACTTATCCATAACCAATAGAAATATTAAAGACTTCTATAATTACTATATTACTGTCTATGTCTTCTTGAAGCTCAGATAATTTTCTCTTTGGATATTAACACATATTGAAGATACAAGTTTATTACTCATTTTGGCTTATTGTCTATAATTCCTTTTAGCATCATATAATTTCCTTGTCTATCACTTTTTATTTTTTGAATTTTTTTTGTCTGAAAACCTCATGGCAACTCTGTATTTGTTGGATCCACTTGATGCATAATAATTTTCCGCTCATCTCCTTCCCTCAGTTTTATTTTGTCTTTTTCCTTGCTTTTTAATGCATTTCTTACAAGCAATAGATGTAGGTTTTTGTTTTCTTAACTATTGTCTTTTTAAAATATTTATTGGATTGTTTAATACATTCATATTTAAAATTATAAAAGTTAGATTTATATTTTTCTCTATTTTCCTGGTGATATTTTCCTCCCATGTATTTGTCTAGAAATCTCCTTCCTGTGTCAATTCTTTCCCAGCCTATAGGAGTCAGTTATCACATAAATTCAAACTTTGCCTCTAGAACAAGTAGATTTACCAGTGCCTAATATTCCAAGCCTCATCAGTAGAGGGTCCTGATCTTCCTTTATCCATAGTAGAATTTAGCCATCATATCTCCTTACTTTCAAAGTAAGGTCTCTTTTCTTTCTACTTTTTAATTTTCCCCTTCCATTCCCTTTAAATTCTTCTGTTTTTGAGATCACAGAGGTTACCTTCTCCTAATTAGCAGTTATTGATTTGATCCTGGCACATCAAGTACTTTATCCCTGTGCTTCTCCCTCCAACTTTCATGTACCTTCCCTACAATGTTATCATGTAGTACAACAACAACAACAAAAAAGCATTCACCAGTAGGCAAGGCACCTCCAGTTTCTGTTCATAGTGCCTCTTTAATTTTTTTTAACCATTACCTCAATTAGATCTTTTCCTTTATCCCGGTCTGTTTGTGTACTTTTATAATAAATTCTTACTGATTTTTCTCTTTTCACTCTGTGGCTATTCCTCTATGCTTTTATTTATTCCTCCTATAATTCTATTGTTTGGAGTGCTTAAGTAACCAACAATTTCCTTGGTTCTAGTTTTCTTTCAAAAACTGTTTCAAACTCTGTACTAAATATTCCTTTTTTTTTTTTTTTTTTTTGTCCTCTATAGCTAAACTCAAGTTTGCAAGATGCAATACCTTAAGAGCAATTTTAGCTCCAGTGGTCTTTGAAACACATTCTTCCATATTCTCTACCTTTTACTGGGGGGGGACAAAAGTCTTCCATTAATTCTCATTTTCTTTTTTTGGACGATTTAAGAATAATACATTATGGTTCTTTGTTCTCCTCAAATTCCACAGGATTCTTTGTCTTATCAAGTATTGAATCCTTTTTTTTTTTTTTTTTAATTTTGCACTATTTATTCATAGATGCCTAAACTCATTTGCTAGATCTAGAGAACTTGTTTCCTTGTTAGCATTTTTTCTTTTTATTTATCTATTTATATACAAGATCTTTGAAAATTCTTCTTTCTTGAAATCTTTGGAATTTGTCTTGCTTTTTTCCTTTATTTTTCTTATCACTCATTATCTGACTCCCTCCCCTCTGATTATTGTTTCCTTAGAAACTGGATGTCTGAGTGCCTTAGATTCCATTCTAGAAAGTTCACAGTTTACTAACTTATGTCTCTTACTCCTTCTGATTTTTATATAGTTTGAATTGATTCCCATTGATTTATATGGTCTTTTGTCAAGTTTGGTGGAGTGCTGCACAGCTCCACCTGCATGATATTCTGTCCGAATGACTTCTCCCACTCTCTCTTCTCTTTAATTCTCTGGTCCAGCATTAATAGTTCAAACCTTTGAAACAGTGGTGCTGTAGAGTCATAATCCTCAGCAAGCATTTGCTCCTTAAAAGCTAGCATTTGAGGTCTGAATGAACACCTCAACCTGGATTTGGGGTTTCTATAGCATGACAAGGAATGAAGGAGGAACTGGGTGAAGGGGTGGGTTTTGATATAAACCTGTGCCATATTCTTCAGTCTGGATAATGTAGCTTTTGCTGCTGGTACTGGGGGAAATGGAGGAGATGCTGCATGAGCATCAGATCTTTGTTTCCACATGTTGTTATTTGTTTGTTTTTATTTGTTTGTTCCACTTTTGGAATCTGGGTGTTCTAGACTATGACAACAACAGAAGTTGCCTTATGTTTGGCAAGTAATTTCTGTTTATAAGGAGTTTGAAGGAGTCTAACTCAAATGTCTGGTCTATCATCTTGTTGCTCATGTGATCTAGAAATTCACATTATGCAGTAAATGGACTGAAGCCAGTCACAGAATATCCATAAATGGTCCAAAACCTCTTCAAGCATTTTTCCATGTGGCATCATCATGGCTCTGAAGAAGCAGGATCCCTAGACTCTTAATGTGGGAAATGGCATCAACAACACTCAGGCAATGTTCAGAATTGAGGTCGATGACCAATTCTTTATTGCAATAATCTAGAAAATAAATATTTTTTCCAATTGTTTGCCCTGTCTAGATAACATAGCCAAACTCTCTTGTCTAAGAATTTCATTTAGGAGACTCTCCGGTGTTCCAGGACATAATGTAATCAACATGTTGTCAGTTGAAAATAGGGACATTTCTAGAACTTTATTACTTACTGGAAATCTCTCTTTGTTTTTTTTTTTTAGCAAATAATTTCCCTGAAGGCAAAAACTATAAGGAACATAAAAGATGTTATCAATGTGATATATGGAGAGAATGAAAAGTGAGTCAATCATTTAGTAAGAATTAGGCAGGACTGAGGGAAAGTTCACAAGCTGCCTTGGTACCTTGGTATTGTCGAGAGATCTAGTGGAAGGGTCTTGACATGGTTGAATAATTCTGTGTAAGATTTCTGGTAAGGCATAGATATGAGTCATATAATAAGAAAAGGGTTGTGATTTCCACCAAAGAATATCCATATTAGTGAAGTCAAAATCAAACGCAAAATTTCAGAATTGAAAGGAACCTTAGTGTGGGCCACTTTAATTCATACCAAAGCAAAAATATTCAAAGGATGGTCATTTAGTCTCAGTTTAAGCATATCTAGTGAGGGAGATGACCGTACTTCCCAAAACAGCCCATCACACTTTTGTATAAATCTAATTTTTAGTATAGTTTTGCTTACAGCAAGCCTAAATCATCACAGCTCCATTGAAGTAATAAAGTAAGTGAAATTTCATTAGCTTTCTTTTTTTAAAGCAAATATGTCACACTCTTGCCCTATGTTGAGTAAAATCAAATCATGAATCTCAGGCTCAGAAACTACCAAACTAATATAAGACAACAGAGTTGTCCTTTGATTCCATAATAAAAGGCTGAAAATGCTAAGATGTAGCTTCAGAAAGTATGAAAGCATATAATTTAAGAATAATTGAATTTAAAAAAACTTTAAGGACTTTTCCTCATAAACTATTATTAATTCAGATCTCTTCCATCTCCTACTTTTGCAATTGATTTGAGGACCTAAGTGAATGACATTATATATTTTATTACTATTAAATTGAACTTCTTACATTTAGTCAAAAGGAATCATTAAACCTTTGTATTGGAAGGGACTTAATATTTTAGTAACTAGATCTTTGTGACATCCATTCCAGATATTCAACATATTTACTATGGAGAAAAAAGAGGAATAAGAATTTATTTATACCCTATTATGTACCAGACACTATGCTAAGAGCTTTACAATTATTATGTCATTTGATCCTCATAACCTTATGAGGAAAATGTTATTATTCTCATTTTACAATTAAGTAAAGGCAGAGATTTAAGTGACTTGTCCAATATCATGTGTCTGTTAAGTGTCTGAGGCTGAATTTGAACTCTTTTTTTTCTATTTTACGATCAGAAATTTCTATTACCTCTGTCACTGACTGTCCCACTGGGATAAATCTTTGTAAAATCTATTAACCTCATAGGCTTTTAGGAGGAAAATCATGGAAAAGGAGTCTACTTCTTTTTCGTTATCACCAGCAAAAAATGTTGACCAATGGCTTCCAACAGTTGGGTAGTTACAGGAGTCCTGAGAATATTAGTACCTCCCAGCAACCACTGTTTCCAGTCAACCATTATAACCATCATATCAGTCAACTCTTATGGAGAAGAGGTCAGTTATTTCTACCACATACTAACTGACTGCCACCCACAAGCCAACCTAACTGAATCAGCAAGGCACCTGAGGCAGAGAAAGAATACAACATATTCCAGGGAAATCAGATTATCACCATTTCATATGTGACCTTGAAGGAAACAAACCTGAAATCCTGAACTCAAAAGCTTTGGGAATGGTAATAATTCCACAACAGTGCCTTCAAAAAAAAATCCTAGGAAGCAATCCCATAGAGATTTAGCCTGGTTACTGTTCCTGCAGGTATTACAGTCATAGCTACTGAAGAATCAAAAAGAAAAGAATAAATTCTTGTCACTAATGTCTTTAGCATTGTCAAATATTTCAATATCAGAAATTGGTATGATGTTTTATTTTTAAGTAAGAAATGAAATTAAAGAAAATGCAAGCTCATTTGTTTGGCTGTTATGCCCTAATGATGATGGGAACTTTCCATTGAACTTGGACTTGTTGTCTCCCTCATGAGAACATGAACTCCTGGAGACTAGGGCCTGTTTTACTTTTCTAGTTGAATCCCCCTGCTTAGCACATAGTAAATACCTAGTAAATTCTTTATTCATTCATTTATTACTTGGAAATATTGAAAGCATAAGAAATGTTATTCTGAATTGGACCAATCACATCAAAAGATAAGATGGCAGAAAACATGGTAGTTCCAATTGCTTTCTATGAGCTTAAACTCCTAGATTTGAAATTGACCATCTAAATGCTATGATCTTTATTTAGTGAAACATAATGACTCAATTAAGAGTTTGGTAAACTGCCTACTTATTCAATGTTACCAAAAATACCTTCCATCCACATTTTGTTTCAAGATGATAAATTGTCCTAAATATCAAACATAAAATGTATCCTGAGACACCAAAGTAATGTTCCATATTCCAGCAAAATCAATCAAATTATTTGAATTTTATCATGGGTCATTAAAGTGAAACAGACTTCACTTCTTCCAATTGATTATTTCTCTGCTAGTTGGGATTTTCTCTCCCTCCTATCTCTGTAAAATGCAAATCCCCTGCCCATTGCAGAAAATGGGACTGCCTTTTCTTTGTTTTGAAGTGGCCTCTTTCAAACTTCAAAGAGGTTCTCCTACTTTGACTATCCTAGGATTTGATAAAGAAATCTATATGCTTGTGATTCTATTAATGTTGATCATATTCTGTTTCTAGAAGCCCTCATATCTTCAAGCAAAGGGACTCCAATTTTCCCCTGTTGTTTTTTAGTCAGTTATTATAATGAAATTTTTCCATTCTTCCATTTCTTCCATTCCCTTGATCATTTCAGTTGCCCTCTCCAGACCAAATGATTAGTTAATAATAGAGTATTGCTGTTGGAGGACAGAAGGTTTTGGAAATTGTTTCCCATTTTCCCAATTCATTTTCTTTATCCAGAAACCTAGTAATAGTCACCTTGTTGCCACATTCCTTATGTTTGCAGAGTTATAAGAATCCAATGCAGAGGAAAGCAAATTATCCCCTAAATGGGTGACCCTGAAGTCTGGTAAACTAACTGTGTCTTCCTAGCTTATTAATAAGCATCTTTTCCAAGTAACCAAGATGTATTGAGTTGGGACTCCCCAAGTGCGAGCAGGTCCAAAAATAGCTTTGACTTTTCCTTTTTTTAATTTACCTTGTGGAGCTGTAGGGAATGAGCAATCCTTTAGTCTGTCAATATCACCAGTAGCAACACCACATGAAGGAAGGTAGATGTGTATGCTGTGAGAAGGTAGCTGGAGGGAGGCGAAAAACAGGAGGGGGTCCAGTTGAGGGAAAGGAAGAGCTATACCCCTCAGAACAGGACCCTCCCAACACATAATTAGAGTCAGCAATAGCAAAGTCTTGAGTCATCAGAATTCTGACATTGACAAGGAAACAGTACAACATGTGGTTTCTCATATCCAGTAATTGATAGTTCTATGGAACCAGAGAAATTCATTCTTTTCCTGTCTTAAGATCAGGATAGCTATTGCTATTGTTTTTCTTTTCAGACTCTCTTTTCTATAATCATTCATTCATCACTTCATTTTCCATAGCTTCTTATTGAGAATTATATGCTTCAATTCCTTGGGTTGAATGTCTCAACCTGTAAAATGAAAAGAATTTTCTTTTTCTCTGCCTCCTTAACTTAGTGGCTCAGAGCTATTCTAAGGATCCTATAAGGTAATACACATGGAAGGGCTTTGTCAAGAATAAAATACCAGATGAAAATAATGAATGAAAAAGCAAACATATAATGCATTGTCATTTTATTTAAAGACAGAGATCCTGGAACTTTTTTTACTTAGAACCTGAGGCTTCCTTACTTTGAAATTCTTCCACTAGGACAGCCCTTCTTTTTGTTGAGTTCTTTCTGGGGCCTCCATTCTGTGAAGGGGCCCAGACTGGCCATCCTCCATTCCCTGCCATTCTCTGCTTCACTGTTTCTGGACTTCAAAACTACAACTTTGCCCTAAATACTTTTATTCCAACTTCACCCCATCTTGTCTCTCAGTTCCCTCTTTCAGCTCCTTTTTGTGGGTTGTTCCCCTCATGAGAATGTTAGTGAGGACAGGGACTGGCTTTCTTTTTTGCTTGAATTTGAAATCTCAGCTCTTAGCACAGTGTTTGGCATATAGCAAACATCCAATAAATGTTTGTTGCCTTCCTTACTTGTGGAAAAAGAAAGGGTAACAATATTTGCTTCACTTAAACAATATTACAAATATCTCTACCTATCTAGCTATTGATCTATCAATCTATCTATTTAACTTCATTAATTTATTTGAAAGTAAATTCCTTTAAGGTAGGGAAATTCATACCCCTACCTCCCAAAATAGGATTTTATATTTACTTAATGAATATATGGTGAATTATTGACTTGAATGAATCCTCTTCTTTTTTTTATATAAGGGAACTAGCCCATCACCTCTATTAATACACCTTCTCTGTCCATATACATGTTTACTCCAGTCAGGGCTCTGCCCTTCACAAGTTGTTTTATAAGTTAAATTTGTAGTTGAATTGAAAGTAAATTTCTCAGAGACCAGGTAATAGTGACCATACTTCATTCTTTGAGAGGAGTCAATAGAGATATATGAAGGGCCGTGGTCCTTGACATTTCCCTTGTTTCCACTATATAGTAACTGTGTACTGGTCACTTCTTCACTGGATAATTGATGTTGCCAAAAGTACTCTTAGGAGAAAAGAGAGAAAGTACTATTGCTTTGCTCCAAGGATGGATTCCAATGACTTCTGATTTATTTCCTTTGGGTTTCTCGCTTTTCCTAAAGCCCAGTGTCCTTCTTTGCTCTGAAATGAGTGTGTTAGTGAGCATAAAGTCCAGTATTTATGTTCTGTGATAGTTTATCTGGTCATTCCTTTATTTTGAATAGATATTGAAAATGACTGGCTGGAATATGTGAAGAGGAAGGTAAACAGTATAAGGTGAATGTTCTAACCACTATACTGGGGGTCAGTTGAATCTCTTAGATAAAAGAAGACTTACGTGAAGGGGCATACAGTCACTGAGTTCAAATCTTCAAAGAATTTATCTGTAGCAAATGGATTAAACTTATTTTGCTTGGAGAGAGACAGAGAGAAACAGAGATAGAAAAAGAGACAGAAAGAGATAGAGAAGTGATAGATGATAGAGAGATAAATATAGATGATAGTAGAGCTAGATATTAGAAAAATAAGTTGAGATAGATGATAAATAGATATTAAATGAGGAAATAGAATTAAAAGATAGAAATGATAAAAAGAAAGAAAAATAATAGAAATATGATAGATTAAACAGAGATTAAAATGTATATTAAGTGTTTATTATGTTCTAGGCATTGTATTAAGTGCTGGGAATATAAATACAAACAATATTGTCACTGTCATGGAAGATCTTGCATTCTAATGGGGGAAGGCAAAACATAAAGGGAAGGCAAAAACTGAGATTGAGGAAATGATACACAATACCATTGTGCTAAGATCACTTTCCCTCAACCTCAGATAAAGCTAAAGCTCACTCATCAGTATCTAGGTACTCGAGTCCTAAAGAGAAAAACATGATGATAGGAGTGGGAAAAGCATGGCATGAAGGTACTGAGAAGAAAGAGCAGACAGAAAAACCTATGAACAGAAAATTCAAAAAGACAGATTTCAAGCCAGTAAAAGGAAAAAAAATTGCCTAACATATGGGAAAGGCTGAAATTAGAAGAATTTAGTTCCCAGTTACCAAAACATAAACAAAACTTTGAGTAATCTAGATGATCTCTTATTGGAAATGTACCCAAGATTTATACTTTGGATAGACATTAGACTGGTTGACCTCTCACTTTGGAATCAATCTTATAGTTTCTTGACTTTTTGATTGGCAAATCCAACCTCTTATGAATGAAGGCTCACACATAGAAATAAGGGAATCATTACTTTTAAGAGGATACCTTCCTCCCAGGGAAAATTGTGGCTTACTTTCTTTGGAGTATATAGAGAATGTTTTAAGAATAGGAAGTTAGCTTCTTAAGCATCTGCATTCTACAAAGACCAAATGGGTTTTGAATTTAGAAGAGACAAAAGATCATTTAACTTGTTTGTTTCAATTCTCTCAAATACAAAATTGAAGCAATAACCTATCTCCCAGAGTTATTGTGAAAATCAAATGATTTAATAATCATAAATAGCATAGTGCTTAACACATAGTAAGAATTATATTAATTGTTTGGTTGTTTCCGTCAAGTTCCTTTGCAATCTCATTTGGGGTTTTCTTGACAAAGATAAAAAGACTAATTGGCCATTTCCTCTTCTGACTTCTTTTGACTGAGGCAAATTTGATTAAATGATTTTCCTGTTCACACAGCTTATAAATGTCTGAGGCTATATTTAAATTCAAATCCTCCTAACTCTAAGTTGGGCACTCTATCCACTGTATCACTTTATCTACTATATGTTAGCGATTATTATTAATCGTCTTTTTTTTTTCTACAGACCTGACTTTCTCTATCAGAAGAGAAAGTTCCCTCTACCAGTTTTTACATTATCAAATATTTCAATAGTATATTTTTTACCAGTAGAAATGATGCAATAATCTATTTTGCTACTCTACCCTAAGTACTCTTGTGCCTTTCCATCTTATTTGCTGCTGAAATTTCTATGTATTATCTTTTTTATTAGAATGAGGATTCTTTGAGAACATCATGTATCTGGCTTTTGTATTTGTATGTCCAGTGCTTAAAAACAGTGCTTGACATACAGTAAGTACTTAATAAATAATTTTTCTTTCTTTCATTCATTGACTTGATATCTCAAAGCTACAATTAGCATTTGAGCACTATTAACTTCTTCAAAATGGTTTATATATAAGAATTGCTCTTCAAACCCTATTCCTCACCAATTGTGTAAAACAAAGAAACCAAGATATAGGGTTGGGATCCTTCACAGACACCTCAAGATCCAGGAGATCAGAAATCATATCCTTACTATCATTGAAGTCAGCCATGAGTCTAGCAGTAATTGTAATCAGTAATGTGCACATTACAATAGAAAGTAACCATTTACCTTATTATCTATCACTGGCAACTTGGCTCTGCTGAAACTGTGCACAGATCTCTCTATTGATTTGCTAGATAGCGTGTTAAAATCCCATTACAGAAAGAAGTTCATCTTGACCTCCTCCTCTCCCTGATGGAATCATAGGATGTTGAAATTCAAAAGGACCTTCTTGATTTTGCAGTTCACCTGCCCCACCTAAGCTCTCCCACCCTATATTATAAGTCAGATCTCAAAGGGCCATAAGTTAGAGCTTGGACTGTCATTGCATCTAGCAAATGGACAAAGCCAGCATTATAATTCAGCCCCCTCCCCTGCAACACAGTGATTCTCATACTATGCTCTATCAGCCCTTTACTTTCTTTATTGAGCACTGGCTGGGATGGAACAAACACTTCTGGGGTAAGGGCTTCAGGGAAGACATAAGACAGCTGAATGTTGCATCCTGAGCTGGAATCTAGCCAGGGCAATGGGGTTAACAACATTGCTCTTAAGAAAAGTGCTTGACCACTTAGACTCATTATAGCTCCTGTTTTCCTTCTCCTGCTGGGAAATTCCTGCAAGAGCATACTTTTAGAGAAGTCAGCCTGTGAGCATGGGATTATTCTTTCCCTCTAAACCCCAAGGGGAGGATGTATGTAATTACTTTTGGATCTATTCAGTGTGATTACACAATAATCCACAGCCACCTATAAATACTCTGTTATTACATGGCATTGTCTCAGTAAGCCTTGCTAGGTTTGCATGTCAGGTAATTATAGCTCTGCCACCAGGCATGGGATTAGAGGCATTCAGAAAATTTTTAGCATTGTCCTTTGTGTCTCAGTGGTAGAATACCACTTGCAGAAAGTCTACTGAAGAGTGACCACCCCATGAACTCCAGTGAATAGAGAGACACTTGGGCATAGAACATGAGCAAAGGATGCTCTTTTCACCCAAAAGTCATCTCTTCTGATTCAGTTAGTAGATAAGGATCAAAAGACTCTTTCTGAATGAATTTATGGAAATGATTCCACTTGTAGGATAAGCTCATAACTTCTAAATTTGCCCCTATGCTGCTAACTCAAATCTTGGCTGGCACCAACTTCCCCCATCTCCTCTCCTCTCTAAAACTCCTCCCAATGTCTTCCTTTACAGGGGACAGAAACTAGATCTTTGCCCATGCTACTTTGCACGTCCTGCTCAGCTTTGTGTCAACTGCACAGAACAAGATGCCTCTGATATTATGTTTCTCTGCTTTTCTTGACTCTTTTTGCATGTTCTTTCTCTATTTGGATTATAAGCTCCTGGAGAGCAGCAGAAACTATCTATATTTTTACCAGTTGTATCACCAGCATTTATCACAGTGCTTGACACATTATAGATGCTTAACAAATGATTATTGTATTTTCTTTCCCCTTCTCGTTTCTTATCTACTCCCTTTTCTTCATTTCTTTTTTTTTCTCTCCTCTCCTTTTCTCCTTTCTGCATATAACTTTGTTATGGATCTTTTGAGAAATAACAAAAATATGAAATATGAACATTGAGCTGAAGGAACTTGTAATCTATTTGGAGAACTGACTTTTGCGTACATGAAAAGTTAATTAATAATATAGGACAACAGTTTAAAAGGCCATCCAAGAGCATGTGTAATTAAATGTCAAAAGAGATTGTGGGGAAGAGAACTATCTCTTACTGCTAATGGTGGGAGTAATTTACTATTAGCTCTGGAACTCCTATTTTGGATTCATCCCAAGAGATGTCATCTTTGAGGATGAAAGAAGAAGCTATCAGGACAGCCTGCAACTCTTAGGAGAAATCTTTGGCAGGGTATTTTTCCACCTAAGGACTGAAGGATTTGAATAGAACTTTAAAGGGAACCAGATTCATCAAGACCTTCAGTGAATGCAAGGAAACAACTTTCAAGATTCTTGCAAAATAGCATATATTCCATGGAAAGAGTCTCTGAGAGCTAGATAGAAAAAGGATTTTTAAAGCCCTCAGCCAGAATCTTTGCCCCCCAGGGTATATTTTTGAAGCAATCATCTGAAAGATCAAGACACAAGCAACCCAAACGAACTAAAATATCTCTTGTTCTCAGAAACAGATGACTTGGATTCCCATTCATCTCAGAAAATGTTGAGGCCTCCTAAATTTAGGAAGACAGAGTAAATGAAGATGGATTGGTCAGAGAATGGGGATGAGGTAAGGCAAATCAATGTCTTGCTCTCTCTTACCAAATTTTCAGATGACAGAAAGTTGGGAGATATAGTTAACATTCTATGATAAAGGCAGAATCCAAGAAGATTTTGATAGACTAGAATCATGAACCTAATATATAGCATGAAAATTTTAAATTGGCACAGAAAATTAAGTGCTGAAATGAGGGAAAAGCAAAACACTGAAAGACAGTAGTTCATCAGAAAAGATCTGGTGGTTTGCCTATAATGCAAATAAGTATCAAGTATGATATAGTAATCGGGAAGTGTCAAGGACTAAGGAAGGTAGGTTCTCCTCTTTGTACTGTATTTAGAATATCATGCCAATTTTTGTGGCACATTTTAATCTGAGTAGAGTGGAAATTATCTAGTTTGTATCAGGGCCTCAAATGAATGATATATGAACATCAGTTTCAGGAATTGGGGATCTCTAAGCAGGAGAGGAGAAGACTTAGAGTAGACATGATGACTGTCTTCTTCATCTCTCTCCAAGTTACACTGTTGACTCTTTTTCAAAGAACTTTGTCTACCATGCCATAAAAACTTCTCTCAATAATCCCACATCACTCCTAGACTACTTCTTACATTGGAAGTTTCCTCCACCACTGACTCTTTATCTTCTAATAGGGTGGTTCCCCCAAGAACCTTCAATTAAAAGAGGAAGCTCAGGCCAAAGATGTCTCCATTCATTTCCAAGCTATATTGTCATCCTCCATACCTCTGGGTACCTTTCTTCATTCCCAACCATTCCCCTTTTCAGGTCCTTTTTATGTGTTTTCTTTTCCCATTGAACTCTACATCCTCATTTAGTTACAATTTTTGCCTCTAATTCCATCTATACTCCCATCAACACACCATTTATTCATCTGGTCACTCTCAAATTTCATCTACAATCCCAATTTCTTTCATAAACTTTAGACTTGCATTTCCAGCAGCCTACTAGACATCTTCATTTGAATGGTTCACTGACATCTCAAGTTCAATATATCTAAAATTGAACTCATTATTTTCTTCTCTAAACCTCTATTTCTTCATGACTTTCCTATCTCTGTCAATGATGCCACAAATAAAACCTTTACCAAGATCAGTTAATTAGAGATGTACAACATCTCTTGCATTGATATGCTTACAATTCCCATACTACCATTCTTCTTACTGGGTGGTAAACCCTATAAAATCCTGAAAGGCTTTTAGTATTTTATCATGATTCTTTCAATATCTTTCTAATAAGTCTTGTCTCTACTTCCTCTTCCATCCAATTCATTCTAGATATTGCTACATATTAATCTTCTTAATATATAGATCTCTGAATATCTCATCATTGATAAATAATAGTCAAAGTATCTTCATTGTTAATCAAATTTGTGAATTTCAGGCATTCAAGTCCTTAAACATTTAATCTTGAATCTATACTTTCTATCTTATTTCACACTATACCTTATCTCTACCTGTATTTTAGCCAGAATGAACTACTCATTCTCTTTCAAAGATTTCCTGTACTTTCCCACCTCCATACTTTTGTTCATGCCATACTTATGCTTGGAATTTTATGGCCCTTTTTGTTTGACTTACTACTATTCTACCCATCCATCAAGGCCTTGACTAATTGTTTCCTTTTCCACGAAGTATTTCCTCATTCCTCAGATGCTCATTTCACTCTCATTTAATCCTATTGCATGGAATACTGTTATTATTATCCTAATTTTTATTATATTTATTAATGTATAGGTCTGCAAAGTGGATTGGGAATAGAACAATAGACTTCAAGTAAGAAAAAAATGAGTTCAAATCCTGAACACTTAACAGCTTTGTGAACCTGAATGAATCATTTGCTGTCATCTCAGTATCTATTTCTTCATATATGAAATGGGGATAATAAGAGCACCCATCTCCCAGGGTTGATTTAGAGGTCAAATGAGATAATATGGATGAACTGTTTTCAATCTTTTAAATGCTAAATAAATATTAATTATTAGGATTATCTCCCTTACCAGATGCCAAGCTTTTCAAGGACAGGGATGCTGTCTTCCACACCTTTGTATTTAACACTTCTCACTTAGCACATTCTCTTTGTGCAGCATAAGTGGTTAAAATAATAATTATAGAATTAAGACCCAGTCAGGGTAAGATACTTCCTTGATAATAATTATAAGCTTTTTAGATGGACTTATGACTGATTTTCTCTCATTTGATGGAACAAGCCCAGAATTTGAAGCTGATGAATTTGGCTTCAAATCTCAAATCTACTACTTATTGCCTATCCAGCAATAATCCCAACATTTACTTTCACAATAATCCTCACAATGTTATTCCCATTTAACACGATAGAAACTGAGAATCATGGAAAGCTGATTACCCATTGGGATTGTCATTCCAGTTAGCAGGAGAGCCCACACAAAGACCCAAACTTCCAAAGGCTATTCTCTTATCCTCTCAGATTATCAAATCTGGATAAACTATCCTCTGCATACTGCCTACAAAAAGAGATAGTGGAAATATTTTGTATTTTGTGGTCAAGTTCTAAATTTGTCTTTTACATCCAATAATCCTCACTCCCATCACAACAGGTGGCAATCTCACACCAGTTGCAGGCTCTCTGGAAGGTCTTTATCCTAATCTGTTCTCATGGCTGTATGAAGCCTTCAGGTAAACAACATGGACCCACACGAGCTCACACACAAAAGATTCTGTGATGGTAACATTTATCTTGTACATGTTCCATTTATCTCTGGCAAAAAGCTTCAGCCCCAAACTATCTTAAGTGATCTCAAAAAGACAGTGATAAGTACCTTCTCCCATCATTATTGCTCCATTTTATCACAGTGGTGAGAGCAGTAATGGTGGTGCTAACCCCCATCAAGTCCATTTAACGGGGCTCATTTTCTAAAGCCACTCAATGCCTTGTGACAGTCTGGCCAAGCAGTATGAAAAGATCACTTAACCCCGATGATCTGAGGAAGACTCTGAGTGGAGGAAAGAAGGCCCTGCAGTCAGAGAGAGGCAGAGACAGGAGAGAAGGGGGGGGGAAAGACCATTGATTTTATGACAAGGGGCAGAACTACTGTCAAAACCGAGAAGCACAAATTGAAGGAATGTTTCAATTAGCTGTTTGCAAGAAAAATTCCTGAGAAGTCAGGAGGCCCTTGGTTCTGCAGTGGCTGGAAAGTGAATGAGTGAATGTGTGAGTGTGTGTGTGTGTGTATGTGTGTGTGTGTGTTAAATGGATTGGTTTTTTAAATTTTATTTTATTTGGAGGGAGAATTTTTAAATAGTGAGAAGAAATTCAAAAGTAGAGTCCTTATTAAAAATAGAAGGTACTCTACAATGATTCAGTGGCCTGGGATAATTCCACCAGTAAAATAAAAGACTGTCATTTCTTCCCACCCTCCTGCCTTGACATTTGGTTGAAGTTGGTACCTTCTGGGTAATACCTTCACTAAACAAACATGCTTTCCAATCATTAATCTTCTGTTGATTTTGTAATTGGGAAAGATGCCATTTAATTACATGTATGGGTTAGGTGAGTAGATTTAGTCCCCCAAATGTGGGAGGAAAAGTCATCTTTTTTTTTAAACATCTTAAAAAGATAATTTTATCTCTCTTTCTATCCATGTGTATTACAAATTCCCTTACTATAGATGGGACACCATTATCCACCCCATCACCAATGTTCCAAACCTCTGTGTCATCCTTCATCTCTCATGCTGACTCTACATATCTAATCAGCTAATAAATCTTGTTACTTCTATCTATCTGTCTCTTGGATACAACCCTTTTTCTTCACTCAATTAGTTAACAATCAGTTAAAATAGGAAGATAATTGATTGAGGTTTCCTGTCCTACCACTGCTTTATTTCAGGGAAGTTCCTTTCTAACTCAGATTACTCTGTTCTTTTCTCCAGCATCAATTCTCTCAGTGGTAGCATTGAAGTGTCCAGGGGTCTCCTAGATCTCTGTCTTCTTCCTACTGCAAGTTGTCCTTGCTGTTCTTATATCCGAAATCTCTTGTTTAGGTTTCCTCATTACCCCTTTGTCCAAGATACACCATTTCCTACTCACCCCCACCTACAATTCTTATCTAAAGCACCAGAAGTGCTAATTATAGCTCAGCTGAGGGTTTTATCTCCTTAAGCAAGCAGGATTGGATTGTATTTTTTTTCCTTTTGAGAAGAAAATCTTCCTTATGTATATTAAATATTTCCCTGTAGCTTTAAATAGAATATACTAAATATAATTTAACCTTTTATTTATATCTCAGGGTCACTGTCATGGAAGTCAAATATGGTTCCATCCCATAATAGAATAGAGCCTCAGGGAATTATTGAAGTTTATAAGGTCATTTGCTCTTATAGTAAATAAGTGGTCTCAGTCTGCTTTCCATATAAAGTTCTTGTGCCTACTTTTTTTATGTTTTCTATTCCCTCCTTTGCTTTTAGGTTGTTCCTTGTCTAAACTGTCCCCTTTCCCATCTTTGTAATTTCCTTTATGCTTTCAGATCACTTCTTATATATTGTTACTAATTTGCAATCACAAATTAGAACATCAACTTGAAAAACAGATGACCAAGCAATTAAAATGTGCCTAAAATGCAAGGAAATAGTCTCCCAGGAAGAGGAACAACTCAAATTTCCATAATATTAAAGGTTTACAAAGCATTTTCTTCATCACAACCTTATGAGCTAGATAATGCAAGTATTAATAGTCTTGTTTTGCAAATGAGGAAATTGAAGGAGAAGTGACTTTTTATGGTCACATAACAAGTTTTGGGTTTCAAGACTAGATCTCATACTCTTTCTACAGCCTATATACTTTCAGATGAGTACATGGACTTTTCAGAAAGATTGTTGCTTTTATTTTGATTTCTCAAGAGTGGTTTTGTTAAGGCTCTCCATTTTGTTCCACTTAGTTGAGATTATCTAAGAAGTCTATTTTGGAAAAATGAAGTGTTTATACAACATACAATTACTGTTGTTCTACTTTCTGTGTCTTTCGGTCTTTTTGTCTCTGTCTCTGTCTCTCTGTCTCTATCTCTGTGTCTGTCTGTCTGTCTCTTCCCACCCCCCTTTCCTTCCCCCCTCCCCCGTCATACACACACAGGATTGGATATTGTTTAAAAATATCCACAATCTATTTGATAAGTCTTCTTGACAATAGTCCTGGAAGTAAGGTTATAAAAAAAAAACCCTAAAGTACAGAGCTGTAGCACTTTGATGCCCTGGGAATAACAACCAATATAAAACAAATAACAAATAGTCAAAGGATTGATTTCTTGGTGATGTATGAAATAATCTTTGAAGGGTATACATTTGGGGAAAGTGAGTCCAAGAGATCCAGATATTACAAGGAAGAATATAACTGGTGTCATTAGATCTTTTAAATGGAAAAACTCCAAGAAGGAAGACATGATTGAAATCACCACAGATTTGATCAATTGCCTCCAAATACAAGAATGAAAAACACTGATTATTTGTACATTTTTGTGTGGTACATTATTGTAAACACTCAAAATTGACAAAATGTATCTCAAGAGATATGTTGTCATTATGAACTACTCAGATGCTTTTGGTGGTGGTCTGTATGCCATCTTTGGGGGTAGAGATGATGTAGTCATAAGTTGAGAGATCATTGAAAAAATTATCTGAAACAAGAATATCAACCATCTCTTTTGATATGAATCTGATCCTACTCTGCTTGCTGGTCTGCCTTGATGAGGTCCAGGTCATCTAGTCCAAACTTCCATTTTACAAATGAGGAAACTGAGACACAGGGAAATTAAGTGCCTATATGAGTAAGCTTCAGAAATAGAATCTGAGTTTAGATTCTGTTAAGAGGTAAACTCTTAAGAGTTAAGATTCTTTCCTTTTTCTGTTATATCATATGATTGTGGATATGGAAGGATGTTAGGGTAGTCTAGTCTTCCATTACCTCAATTAGCACCTTTATACAGAAGTATCTCTATATCCTATATCTGTATATCAGTCCTTAAACACTTACCCAAGTGTCCATTACATATTATTAATTGCCTCAAAATTGCTTTGTCATTTGCTACCAACATGACCTTGGACAATTTGCTCATCTTTAAAATAAGGGGATTGGGCTAGATAGTGTCCAAGGTCCCTTCCAGGTCTAAGTTCATTATTTTTATTAGTCCTAAGTTTCTTCTAATTCTGGACTTCTGATCCTAAGACCTTAATTGTTGTTAGTAATTGTTGTTCACAATATTTAAATGTGAATTCAGCTCCCAGGGGGCATCGTCACTAGTATGCTGAACTAGACATCAGGGATATCTAAGTGTGACTCCTACACTTTCTAGCTGTGTGAAATTAGGGAAATCACTTAGCCTCTCAACTTCAGCTTCCTCATCAAAATAAAAATGATAATAATAACTATAAGGTTGTTGAGAGTTATAAATAAAATTATATATATACATATATACACATACATATATATATACACATATATACACGTATATATATATATTTAGTGGTTAGTAAACCTAAAAGCTATGCTGCTTGAAGTGATCTCTATTTTGGAGGTGTTTATTTTAATTCTGATTTCTAACAGTGGAATAAAAAAAAATTTTGTCCTCTTCTCAAGGGATTTCAGGCATCAGCAAAATAGTCAGTGTACTTTCCCAATGCTCCTGAAATCATCCCCATTAAGCAATAACTTCTTTTTCTGTATGGAAGCAGAAACAGAGTAGGGCTGGGCCCATATGGGAAAAAAATGGTTGGCCTGATTGTTCTAGATGGAAAAAATCTATCAGCCTGAATAAAAGAGGAAAGCACAGGTAAATGAGAGTCAGGCCATGGGTAATGAGAGATGATCAGAGCCAAGCCCTTGCTAAGCACAATTGAGAAACTGAAACAAGCATCATTCCAATTTCATTAAAATGAAACTCAAATTGATTATTTGCCAAGGAGAAAATTGGTGACCTAAGCCAACATCATAAGAAGGAATATTTTTGACCATATAAAGCAAAGGCTGGGCAAGGAAAAAGATTAACTGATGCTGAACCAAGAGAAAAAAAAAAATATATATATATATATATATAATAATGGTAATCAACTTTGAAAGATTTAAGAATTATGATCAGTGCAATGACCAACCAGGATTCTAGTTGACACTCTATACCATTTACCTCCCAAAGAAGAGGTGATACAACTAAAATACATCATAAGACATACATTTTTGGATATAGATAACAGGGTGCAAATTTGATGTGCTTGATGGTGTATATTTGTTAAAAAGGCTATTTGTCTACTTTTTTTTCCACATTAGGGGTGTGGAACTAAAAGAAAATAATTGGCTCAATGGAAAGTTAAAATGGGGGAAAATAAAAAAAAGGAGGAATTGGAAGGAGAGCATGGTTAATTTTGTTTATTACTTATTATTATTAATTTATTTTTTTTGATTATAGCAATATGAATTATTTTAGTAGTCCCTAAATTTAGAAAATACATGTGGAATACACATTTTACATGTTAATCAATACATATATTCTCAAATTTGTTTCTGACCAACAAAGCTCTGTTTTCTTTTTTTATGCTATTTGTTTTCAAAATACATATATAAATAATTTTCGACAATTACCCTTGCAAAACCTTGTGTTCCAAATGTTTTTCTTCCCTTCTCCCCTCCACCTCTTCCTTAGACAGCAAGCAATCCAGTATATGTTAAATATGTGCAATTCTTCTATATATACTTCCACAATTATCATGCTATATAAGAAAAGTCAGGTCAAAAAGGGAAAAAATGAGAAAGAAAACACAAAGCAAGTAAACAGCAACAAAAAGGTGAAACTATTATGTTGTTCTCCACACTCAGTCCCCACAGTCCCCTCTCTGGACGCAAATGGCTCTCTCCATCACAAGTTCATTAGAATTGGCTTGAATCATTTCATTTTTGAAAAGAGCCAAGTCCCTCACAATTGATCATCACATAATCCTGTTGCCATGTACAATGTTCTTTTGGTTCTACTCACTTCACTTAGCACCACTTCATGTAAGTAAGTTTCTCCAGGTATTTCTGAAATCATTCTGCTGATCATTTCTTATAGAACAGTAATATTCCATAACATTCATATACCATAATTTATTCAGCCATTCCCCAACTGATGGCCATCCACTGAGTTTCCAGTTCTTTGCCACTACAAAAAGAGCTGCTATAAATATTTTTACACATGTAGTTTTTTTCCTCCTTTTTTATGATTTCTTTGGGAGATAGGCCCAGTAGAGACACAAGTATGGTTAATTTTAGACAAAAAATAAATAATGCTTTAGAAATTATCAAATATTAATCAAGTACTAAATTGTTCATTTAGTTAACACATGTATGATAATAATAATCAAAAATTTTAGAGAGCTTAAAATTTTTGAGGTGATTTAAACATATTCTCTCACTATATGAGGCATAAGGCACTGTGGGAGCTGCTGTGGATCCTATAATATTATTATTATTATAGCACCTGCTCTTAGAAAATAAGCAGGGTTCAGGATATATATATATATATATATATATATATATATATATATATGTATGTATATACGTATGTATGTATATGAATAATGTTGACTCGAGGTAGGATGAGAAGGTTCAGTTCAAAAGATACAAATAGTCACATTAGTTCAGAGGTAAAAATCACTTCCAACCAAAGGGGAAATTCTTTGGGTGAATTTATCTCCTGTTATTTTCTTTTCAGACTGTTTGGTGTGTGTAAACACAGCCTGATTCCTGATATTTTGCAATATCTGCTGTGCATCTCAAAAGCTTAGACAAATATTATACCCTTAGACTATAGTATATCTTGTATAGCCATTTTTCTAACCCTTCATGTAGTTAAAAAGGATAGCTAAAAAAAATTACTTCATGTCTCTCTATTTTGAGATGAGCTAAAGAAGAAAATGTAGTCACTAGTTACTATAATCATATTCAAAGTCATTATTTTAAAGAATTTGTAATGGTTTTGGGGGAGGTTGGGCAAAGTTTCTACCTTTACTCCACCATTTTGGCTCACCTGCTTTGTTTAAATGTTTAAATGTGCTCAGTTAATTGGTTACTTCATTGTAAGAGGCAAATTCAATGGGCACTTTACAATGAGTAATTTTAACTATGGCAATCTTTCATTGACCTTTGAGATGGACTCAAAGTGTTGGAGCAACCATTTTTCAGTTGAATATTTTTTCATTGTATAACAATCTCTCAACCTTCATTAGAAGAGGATAATCTAGTGTAGACTGTAATCTAACATTTAAGGACTCTTCTCTTTGTATCTCCAGGAGCAAGGTATTTAATATATGCTTCTTGGTTAATTGTGAAGATTGTACTATAAGTGTTAATGAATCAAGTGATTTGATGTATTTAGTCAAGGATATGAATAAATAACGGGCTATACTCAACCATAAATTTACTCCTATTTTATGGTATTCTAAGAGTCATTTGTTCCATATTAAGGAAAATGGAAGTCCTGATCAGAATACATTGAGTATTGTGGTCAGTACTGGGAAGGACATTGATAAGCTGGGGTGTTTCTTTGAAGGACAGAATATAGGAACATTTTATAAATTTTAGATCACTTGATTCTCATAACAACACTGGAAAATACGCATTGTTACTATAATCTCTATTTTACAATTAGGAAAATTGATATGAAGTGATTTACATGAAGTCATATAACTAATAAGTGTTTGAGGCTGGATTTGAACTCATGTCTTCTTGTCTCCAGACCCAGTACTCTGTCCAAAACACTACCCAAGTGCATAAGCTTCCTCTTTTTGTTTTCTTTTTACACTTAGCCAGGAGTATCCAGAAATACAATCATGTTATTTCACCCATATTTCTCTAAGATACAATTGATCTTTCCCAGATTTCCTCATTTTCAATGTATTTCAGCACACACAATCTCCCCCTTTGGGATTTTTTTATTCCTACTAACCCAGATGTATGCTTATCCATGACATGTGTATGAATAATATGTTGGCTTCCAATGGTCCATTAGGTAGGTTTCAGCATGAGTTTGCATCACTTAATCCACCTCAGATCATGGATTCTCATTGCAAACAAGGCTGCATGGTAATGAATGCTTAGCAAATAATGTGGATAATTATATCCATCAGATCATTTGATGAACTCCTCTCTACATGTGGAGGAAAAGTCAACCAAATTAAAGGAATTTTTTAAAATGTCTACTCTGTGAACTAATTTGTTTTTATTCATATTCTGAATGTTACATTATTGTAGATTTTTATGCCTAATACATACAGTTTTCTAAAGTGCTTTGGTCTGAAAGGAACTGTCGAAATGGAAGCTATCATTATTGTTTCATGTCTTTTTTCCTACAAGATTTTCTATTAGAAAAAATACCAATATATCCTCCAACATCACAGAAAGTGTTATGCTTTTATTAGGCACAAAACAAAACCCACATCAAGGTTTACTTTTTAACTTTTGCTGACAAATAGTATATCCATGTAATGTTCTTTTTGTAAATCATCTTTCTTTAAAATTCAAATAAAAATAAAAATGTATGTTCTACAATATTCTGACTAACATGCAAATGAAGAGAAATTCTATTTCATTAACCACTAGATTAGATTATTGAACCAAGCTTGGCTTAGTGTCATGATCATTCAGTCTAAGGATTAGAAAAATCCAAATGATCCTTCAGTTTGAGTAACAGAGAGAAGTACTTCACCATTCTTTGAATCAGCTAACTGATCTGCATCTAAATCCCTGCTTTGTCATTTTCTGGGTAACTCTGGACATTCTTCTTCTGCAACCTGAGCCTTAGTTTCCTTACCTGTAAAATGGTAATAATTATTCTTGTCTTGCCCAATTCACAGGATTGTTGTGAGGAAACCACTTTGCCAAGTCTCAAGCACTCACTATATAGACATGAATTATTGTTATTAGACATCTAAATCATTCCAGAGAGGCACAGATTTCCTAGGTAGCTTATTCTAGTATCTAAAAACTCAGGCAGCTTGGAAATCTCTCCTTATGTCCTACTAGCTCAAGTTCCCTCTGCTACAATATAAGTATTATTTGCACCTCTTCTAGCCTGAGTAATGATGTGGAACCACTAGCCATCATGTCTTAGGGAGAAAAAACAGAGAAAAAAAAAAGCTTTGTATTTCTGATGAAAATCTTTAAATCTCGGTAACATCTCCCATTATCCAGGCTAAATCCTACAAATTTCCTTCACCTCCCCCCCTCCACAGGTCCTCTTTCCCCACAGAAATTATAGAATTTCTTCCATAATTGTGATCGTTCATTTCAAGGCCTTCTCAGGATTCACCACCTCTTTCAAATGGTGGTGTCTGCAACTTGGTATACCTGTAGGTAAATGAGGATATGAGCAATGTGAGAGGGGTTGGGGAAGCCATACTATTGAATCTTTAGTTCTTTGAGGTGTTACATACAATAATATTACTGTATGTAATATTACATATTACTGTATATAACTGGAACATTCAAATTCCCTGAGGTTTGAAGTTTTACAATAAAATGACCTAAAGGGACATAGAAAAGGATGAGAGTAGCTGAACTTTAGATGCAGAGCTAGCCAGAAGGAAATATATAAAGACAAGACAAATGTTTAAAAGAAAATTTATAGAGTATTTCATTTAGATGACATTTGAGATTATTGGCATGAACTTCTTATCCCATATAGGAGTCCTCTCCACCTCACTGTTACTTTCTTTGAATAATTTCACATTTAACAACATGACTATCTTTCTAGGTATCTCGTTTGAGCGCTTCCTGAATTGTTAGAAAAATTTTTCTCATATGCAATCAATAACTCCCTTTCTGTTGTATCTGTTGATTCATTTACCCTTATTCTCAGTCATATTATTCAATGAACATATTAATACATGCCTCAGGGTTTCCAGTGTATACAGATTTGAGGGATTTGCAATATAAAATATGATGTGGGGAGAAAACTGCCAGATGTTAAAGGAGGGAAAAGGGCAAAAATGTTTGTGGTAGCTCTTTTTGTAGTGTTAAGACCCTGGAAATTGAGTGGATGCCCATCAGTTGGAGAATGGCTGAACAAGTTGTAGTATATGAATGTTTGTAAAGTACAGTAATACTTAACCCTGGGCAGTCACTTCATTTGTGAATGCCCTAGCGTTACTCTGTAATCTTTACATTGCCAGTTTCTCCTAATTCCCAGGGCGTCAGAGAATCCTATGACCACTGACCTTTGTAGTGTTAACTAACTTTAAATCGACTCACTTCTTCTGAGGCTTTTAGAGGTCTCTGGCTACAATTTCTTGAATCACACTCAAGAACAGCTATGTGCAAACTTGAAGTCTTTATTATACTTGCTTACATAATGCCCTGGCCTGTTAATTCTTTTTTTTTTTTTTTTTTTAATAGCCTTTTATTTACAGGATATATGCATGGGTAACTTTACAGCATTAACAATTGCCAAACCTCTTGTTCCAGGACCAGGAGATCATTATATACTTCAACAACAATACTATATGATGACCACTTCTGATGGACCAGGCCATCCTCAGCAACGAGATCAACCAAATCATTTCCAAAGGAGCAGTAATGAACTGAACCAGCTATGCCCAGAAAAAGAACTCTGGGAGATGACTAAAAACCATTACATTGAATTCCCAATCCCTATATTTATGCACACCTGCATTTTTGATTTCCTTCACAAGCTAATTGTACAATATTTCAGAGTCTGATTCTTTTTGTACAGCAAAATAACGTTTTGGTCATGTATACTTATTGTGTATCTAATTTATATTTTAATATATTTAACATCTACTGGTCATCCTGCCTTCTAGGGGAGGGGATGGGGGGGGGTAAGAGGTGAAAAATTGGAACAAGAGGTTTGGCAATTGTTGATGCTGTAAAGTTACCCATGCATATATCCTGTAAATAAAAGGCTATTGGCCTGTTAATTCTTAAGTGAACACCAGGTCTGCCAGAGACCCACCTGTTCACTATCAAGCTCCTCATCTCTCTTGGCTATCCATCCATTTGGTTCAGCTACCCCAGGATAAAGAGAACGACTTCGTGCTGCAGTGGGCTGAAGAAGGGTCTGTGAGGTCACACACACACAGCCAATCAGAGAGGGAACCTTCTCCCATTAAGAAGTTATCGCAGTATGACTAGAATCCCACCCATGGGGCAGTCTAGCCACAGAAATTACTTCCAGGCCACTCAACAACCTCCTGCTTACATTGAGCTTGACCCATTTGTAAAAAGACCCTAACAAATGTCACAGAATATTATTGTTCTATAAGAAATGACCAGCAGGATGATTTCAGAGAGGACCGGAGAGACTCACATGAACTGATGAGCAGAATCAAGAGATCATTATACATGGCAACAACAAGATTATACAATGATCAATTCTGATGGACGTAGCTATTTTCAACAATGAGATGATTCAGGCCAGTTCCAATGGTCTTCTGATGAAAAGAGCCATCTATACCCAGAGAGAGGACTGGGGAACTGAGGGTGGATCACAACATAGCATTTTCACTCTTTTTGTTGTTGTTTGCTTGCGTTTTATTTGTTTTCTCATTTTTTCCTTTTTGATTTGATTTTTCTTGTGCAGCAAGATAATTGTATAAATATGTATGCATATATTGGATTTAACATATATTTTACCACATTTAAAATATATTGGATTATTTGCAATCTATGGGGAGAGGGTAGGAGGAGGGAGCAAAAATTGGAACACAAGGTCTTGCAAAAGTTAATGTTGGAAAATTATCCATGCATATGTTTTGAAAATAAAAAGCTTTAATTAAAAAAAAAAAGTTTTAAAAAAGAAAATTGCAAGGTAAAGGAAAGTGTTCCCTCTAAACTGCCATTTGCTAATTTGATAATCATATTATCTATTCTTGTGTCAAAGTCATTGATAAGAATACTATGTAGCATGGGGGCAAATATAGATCTTTAGGCTACTACCATGAAGATTTCTTGTCTAAGCTGACATTAACAACTATTGATGGCGGTTAACCATTCAATCAGTTTCAAATTCATCTAATTGTGATATCATTCACCACCTTTTTTTAAAATTTTAGATTTTTTTTTAAATTTTTTAATTTTAATTTAAGAAATCATCTTTTCCATAAGAAATGCATGAGGTACTTCATAAAAATGTTTTGCAAGAATCAAAATCAACTTTGCCAGCAATACTCTTCAGATGTACCAGGTTCTTTTACTCTGTCAAAAAGGGAAATATGTTTACTGCATTTTTTGATGATGACATACTGATTCTCTGTGATTACTACTTATTTTTGAGCTGCTCTCTGACATTATCTCTAAAAATCAATTCTATTATTTTGCTAGGAATAAAGTCCAGTCCATAGAACAATCATTGGCAGATTATTCTCTTCTCATTTTCAAAAACTGGGATGTTGCCCTTTTTCAAATCTGTTGTATCATTTCCCATTTCCATGATCTTTCAAGCATAGCTGACAGAGGTTCAGAAATTCCATCTTGGTTCTTTCAGGACTGAAGGGTAGTACTTGAAGTCATAGGTCATATGAGTGAAGTGACAAATTTTTCGAGGACAACTAGATGACTTCTTATCAGATTGTTATTTATATTGACTATCAAATCCCTATCAGCCATTTATTTATTTTTTTTCTTATATATCTTCTCCAAAGTTAAAATATTATTGGGTTGCTTTGTTTTGTTTTGTTTTGTTTTATAATTGACTTCTGATCAAGATAGAAAGTTAATAAAATGTTATCTGGGATCCTTCAGCATGGATTAGAAAAATCTGGGTTTAAATTATTCAATAAATCAATTGAGTATTTATCAAGAGTCCATTTATGCTTCAGGCATTTGCAAAGTAGGTGATCAGAGAAGTCATTTGACTTTTCTCAGCCTCATTTTATTCATCTACCATTCACTTTCCTTTCTTCCATCTACTCTGCAATCCAGCCACACTGGCCTTGCTGTTGCACAAACAAATTATTTATTCTATCTCCCTATTTTACTTGCTGTTCCCCATATCTGGAATTCTCTCCCTCCTCATCTCTTATGATTGTCCTAGTTTCCTGTGAGCTTCAGATCAAGTATTACTTTAGGCAAAATGCTTTTCTACACAACTCTCCTACCCCTCATTCTAGTACCTTCCTTCTGAGATTACCTTTAATCTACCAGTTAACAACCTTTGCATATAAAATTTTGCTTGCATATTGTTGTTTCCTTCATTAGAAAGTAATCTCCATATTGGAAGAGACCTTTTTTTTTGCCTTTCTTGATATCTCCAGTTTTTTATACAGTGACTGGCAAATACTAAACCATTAAATAATTCATTTTGATTGATTTGATCGATTGAGTGATTTGCTATTAAATGAGGGAAATGATACCTACAGTTGTTGTAAAGCTCAAATGAGAAAATATATATGTAATATTATCTGAGTATATAAGTAATATATGTATATATAAATGTGTTTATATGTGTATATTTATATATTTCTGTATATATCTATGTTTATATACAGATAAAATGATATCTATCATATATTTGTCAAATACATGTAATGTAAGCATGCAATTCACATAACATGTATCATATTATATCATATATATGTATGTGCATCTATATTTAAATATTATATATATAAATTGTATATATGCCTATACACATTTGCAAAATAGGTACCATATTGTGATATAGATATACATCTATATCATACATATTTTGAAATCACAGATATATCATATCATGTATATTTAGATATATTATAGGTATATGTCAGTTATGTTTAAAATATTTGTTTATATGTTGACCAAATCTAATTAAATTAAAATTTAATATGAATACATATAAATTCTTGAAATTAGTTTAAAAAATCAATTTTAAATGTATAGGATAGGAGAACCATGGCTACATAAAAATCATTGTGAACACAATCTGCAGTCTTTAGTGAACTGTAAGAAAAATGGGAGTGAATAGGGTGGCTTAGTTCGGAGAGAGGTGGTATGATCTTTAGGGAGTTTAGGGTTTAGGGAGTTTAGGGAGGCATAGTATTCTAAATGATGATGATTGTAGGGCAGCCTTGGTCAGAAAATAACAGGAGTATTTAAGGAGGACATCAGCAAACTATAGAGGACACTGAGCAGGACAGTAGGGAGACTGAAAACAAAGTTCCCATCAAGATTAGGGGGAATTAATTAGGAAGAAACATGATAGCTTTCTTCAAGGATTTGAAGAGCTTTATTATGTATATGGATTTGATTTCTATTGCTTGACCTCTGCGGGGAAAATCAATGATAGTCACAGCGATATCAATCTGAGCTTCATGTGATAAAAAATTGTTTCCACCAATTAAAGATGTCAAGAAAGGCAGTAGTCTGATTCATAAGTGAATGAGGTTTTCTTCAGAGGAGATCTTTGAACAGAAGCTGGGTGATCCCTGCTTAGGAATGTTGTAAATGTGATTCTTGTGCAGGTTAGGGTTGGATCAGATTATACTGGAAACCTGGCTGTTCCTCGCATGGAAGCTCCTTCTCCAAAATCTAAGTTTTTTCCCTGGCTATTCCATGCCTAGAAGGCTTCTCACCTTCATTACTGTCTCCTGACTTCCTTCAAGTTCCAACTAAAATTCTACTTATTAAAACTTTGTATTTACAAAGTATATGCATGGGTAATTTTTCCAACATTGACCCTTGCAAAGCCTTTTGTTCCAAATTTTCCCCTCCTTCCCCCTCACTCCCTCCTCTAACTGGCAGGTAGTCCAATATATGTTAAATATGTTGAAATACATGTAAGATCCAATATATGCATACATATTTATACAGTTATTTTGTTGCACAAGAAAAATCAGATCAAGGAAGAAAAGGAAACTGAGAAAGAAAACATAATGCAAGCAAATAACAACAGAAAGAGTGAGAATGCTATGTTGTGTTCCACACTGTTCCCTCAGTCCTTTCTCTGGGTGTTGATTTCTCTCCTCATTACTAAACAAGAGGAACTGGTTTGAATCATCTCATTGTTGAAGAACCACATCCATCAGAATTGATTGTCATCTAGTCTTGTTGTTGTGTATAAGGATATCCTGGTTCTGCTTATGTCACTTAGCATCAGTTCCTGTAGGTCTCTCCAAGTCTCTCTGAAATCATCCTGCTGGTCATTTCTTATAGAACAATAGTATTCCATAGCATTCATAAAATTATGTTTTCCATAGGAAATCTTTCCTGCTTTTAATATTGATGCCTTCCTTCTACTGATTATTTCCTACTTATCCTACATGTAGCAACTTTATATATAATCATATGATATGTATAAGATATGCATGTTGTCTTTACCATTAGACTAAGAGTTCCTTAAGGGCAAGAATTGTCTTTTGCCTTTCATTGTATCCCTACTACTTAGTACAATGCCTGGTTAATTGTAAAAACTTAATAAAATGCTTGACTAGATTGCTTATCTCTTCCAGCTTTGAAATTTTGTGATTCTATGATTTCTTGTATGAATGAAAAAATATAAAAGGAATATTTATAGCACCCAACAAATGTTTATGCATTAATTCATGTAGAAATATGGTTTTATTGAATTGTATGTCTTCCAGCATCCACCATTTAGTGACCAACCAATAGTGTTAAATGCTATGATTTTCCATACTAAGGCTATTATAGTATAAAGAAACAATTCTTATATATATCATACATATGACATTTTCTCTTCATACTCATCCATTTTGTTTCATTTTTATAATTAAAAGATGAGGCTTTTATTTTTACATTATTCTTTTATGTTTTATATAAATATTTAATATTTATATCATATTATTTTTAAATTATTATATTAATTTATTTATAATATTAAAATTATCTTATTTATATTTTATATTAGGTAGAAAGACATGGCACTGAGAAAAAAGCCTTAAGGTACAATAGTAGCTACTTATATCCAGCCTGTTATCAATCTGTTAACAAAATTTCTTTGGATCCAGTCTTTTAACTCATTCAAAAGCCCCAGAACGTGCTTTAAAAAAAAAAAAAAAAACTTATCTTCCTTCATCACATCCACAATTATGCCACTAGAAATCTTATCAAATACTTTCCTGAAAGTAAAACATATTATATCTATGGCATTTTTATGATTTATATGTTTTGCTGGACAAAATAAACAAAAAATTGGCATCTATAGCACTATGAATAGATATATGAATAAAGAAATAAACATAAGGAAAATACTTATATGAATGTAGATTTGCATCTTTTCTGTACTTATTATTTTAGTAGCTTAGAAGACTAGAAGGTTAAATGACTTGCCCAGAGTCTCATATCCAAGTAGTACAAGATTTTAACACAAGTTTTCCTGGCTTTAAGGTCAGTTTGCTTTTCCCCTTGGCCATTATTCCCATTATTATAATAATATCTTATATGATACTTTAAGGAATGCAAGACATATATAGAGCCCCTCAAAAGTCTAAGTGCAGTCTTAATCTACTAAAACTTAAAATTTCACTAAATTTCCTAGGACAAACCTGTAATATTTTATGGAAGTGAAAAATGAATTACCAGAACCCCAATAATTTAAAAGACTGAATATTAAAGAACAAAGGAGAAAATATGAATTAACTAACTTTAAAATATCAAAGAAGGATAAATGAATGTACATAATATTTTTTATCCAAGTATGTTAAAACTTTGTTTTAATTACAAAAATATATTTGTATTTTATTTTTAACTTGTTTTCCACTACAATTCTTAGATTCTTTTTGTGGAGTTAGTTATATAAAATTTATTGGGAATATTTTTTCACTGTCATATTACATCTATACTTACACTTCTAAAAGATACAATATTTCAAATGATCCTGGGTTTTTTTTTCTTGAAAAAATTCTAGACATGATTTCCCTTATTTCTTGTGTACAGTTTGCTTTTCTTTATTTGACAACTAAGAATTCATGAGATTATATGATCATAGATTTGGAACTGGAAATAATATTAGCAGTCATGGAGTACATTGTATTCATTTTTATAGATGAAGAAACTAAAGCCAGAGAGTTTAAGTAACTGGCCCTAGGTAACACAGCTAGTTATTGTCTGAGAAAGAATTCAAAACTAGGACTTCTGACTTGAAATCCTAGGGCTCTCTTTACTATACCTTGGGATCCACAGTCCATTTCCCTCCCTGAACTCCATCCTGTTTTTTCCCCCAAAATAATTTCCTTGCTTTTCAAGGTCTTTTAAAATCACAGTTCTATCCTCAGAAATAACCAACTTGTAATCAATCATCTGCAAACTGAATGAACATATTGTATATTCCATATAATTTCTTTCCTTCATGTTTCAGTGGAAGACTTTCCCTAACAATGTATGTTATCTATCTATCTATTATCCCTATCTATATATTTCTATATAATTTATATATATATATATATATTCAACACTGTTCTTCAGCATATCTACATGTTGGCGGCAAAGTGGCCTAAATCAAGTCACAAAGATTCAGAAGAATTATAATAGCAGCCAAGAAGATGGAGCAGAGGCTCAAAGAAAGTTAAAATTCATGAAGATTTATATTTTACATATGGACTGTTGTGTATAGGTAAGAAGTAAACAAAAATCCATGTAAATCTAAATACTTCAGTGTATCTATGACCTCATTCCCATGAGTTTTCTCTCCTCTAGCAAAGATGGCAAATCTTCTATGTCTTTTTAGCCCATGCAATTGAAATTCTTGAATTTCAATTCAGAGAGCATCTGTTCAACCTACTAAAAGTCTCCTCTCTCAGTCTTTTCCACATTGCATGGCTAGGAGGACATCATTCATACCATTCATCTGTTATCCTTTGCTCTTGCTTCCTAAGTGGTCTATCTCCTTTTTATCTCTGACATTTCCTCTATGATATCACTTATACTATTCCTTGAATACAGGTCACCATTTAAAATACACTGCTGCCCGCTTGTATCCTTCATATGTCTCTTGACAGTCCTTTGGGTCCTCTGAAACTGATTCTTCAGAAACATTGGTTTCTAGATTTGCAACTATACTACATCACTAGAAGAACATTTATGTTAAAAGAATGGGGGTTTATGTAGACAATGGTGTGGGATGGTTGAATGTATGTATGTGTGAAATATATGTTAATTAAAGGCCATAATGAATAAAATGTGGATATCCCATGGCATTGGAAAAGTGCATATATTAAGAATAAATTATGCTCAGTCTTCTTTTTTTCTCTTCTCACTTTGCCATTTTCCAGGAACCTGAGTCCCATAATTTGGCTGTAATAAAATGTGACTGCTGGGGATATGTGGAAGGAGTTGGCATTCATTTGCATGCGGCCTCCATGCAGGGCCCAGGGCAATCTTTCCTCTCTCTCTCTTCTCCCTCCTCTTCCCCTGCTGGCATTGCTCTGATCAGATGTGACAACGGGAAACACAAGTGCATTTCCTAGAGATTTACCAACATAGAGGATGAAAGCTCAGAGGAAAAGCATCAATTGGAGAAGGGTCTTATGGGGAGGGGGGAAAGTTCCTGCATTGATCATTTTCAAATGTCAACTCCATTCGTAAGAACTCTGGAGACTGTTAAGCAAACCTATTTCTAATGAATACAACAAGAGTCATTTGAATCCAGGAGACTTAAGCTAGTCATACACATCTTGTAGGCTATCTTCCCTTATTCTCGAGCTAGGACTGCCCCCTAACAATAGTTTTTCTGTTTCAGTTTCAAATGACTCAAGTTATGGCTCTTCTAGAGCTCCTCTTGGGAAATCATCCTGGGATCTGAGAGATTTCTACTGTTTGGTGTAAATTTTCCCTCAGTTTATTTCACTTGTCTCAGGTCCATGTCCATGCCCTCAAAGTTTCCCAACCAAGTATTCTTCCCTTCCCATTCCCTTCTCAAATGTCTTCTGGTCTGGTTTTTGATCAGATTCAACATCAGATTCAAACTATTTTCTCCATTACTGCTGAGGACATAGTTGCTTTCTGATGACTTTTTTTTTTTTCCCTCAGCCTTCATTGTCCTTATCTGATCAAAAACTTTTGGTGAATTCCTATTACGTCTAGAATAAAATATGCCAGGCTAATTTGCCTGGAATTTAAGGACCTTCAGAAAAAAAAAAAAAAAAAAACTTACCTTGAATCTATTTTTCAAACTTTATTTCACACTACTTTCCATTATGTATTTTACACGTTAGTTAACCTAGACTTTTAAGGATTCCTTAAATTAACATTCAATATCCCACCTCTGGGCATTTGGGGAGACTGTATCCCAAGCTTGGAATGCATTTCTCATCCCTGTCTGATAAATCCTTCTCTTCTATTAATAGTGTTTATTCAAATGCCATCTTCTCTAAAACATCTTGCTGATCACCCCAATAAAATGCTCTTGCTCTCCTCACTTTTTTCTGCAGCACATTATACAGACAGATCTCCATAGCACTTTAGCTGGTATTATCCTAAACTTTGGAGCTAATTCTTTGCTCCCAAGTTCAATGTCAGCTTTTTGAAGGCAAACACTTTGTGTGTATGTGTGTGTGTGTGTGTGTGTGTGTGTGTATTGAGTATATGAGATTGTTCCTTACATACTACAGTTGCTTAACAAATTTCTTCTTTAATAATTCGCGATGACAAATCCAAATCTAGTTTCAGGTATTTCCTAACTCTGTGACCATGGCATGCCCCATACAATATAGGCACTTAAATGCTTATTGGCTTTTCATTACTTGATAAAACTTTATTGTTTCAGGGCATAATCCTTCCCCCCATTCTGCCACAGTCTGTAGAGAAGTAGGTGTTTGTTTTGCTTGGTTTTCCTTGTCCTCTCCTTGTGATTGCTATTTATTTTCTCTGAGGCTTGATTTTTCCTTTAAGAAATTAGAACTCTGTCCACTTCTCAATGGTCCATGTCTTATGGTAGAGAATGCTTTTTCTCCATGCCAATCATAGCCCATATCATCTTCATATATCCCTTTTCCTCAGGTTCAACAATTCCTAATTACAACTCTGACCAAAATAACATGAGTCATCTGGGGTTGTGGGAAGGCACAGACACCATAAATATTTACTGGCTTCTTTACAGCAGGCTAGCAAAATATTAGAACTCCCAAATGTCAAAATAGAAAAAATCACTGGCCTTGAATTCTCCTTGTACACTGGAGGATTGGCTGGGTAGGCTATTCTTTTACTTCTAAATGGAGATTGAACCAGGAGTTGTGGTTGTCTCAGCAGAGGATCATTATTTCCTTTTCTAAATTACTCCAGTTTATTGTCACCTTAGGATATTGGAAACAGTTGAAAACTTCAAGGAAAGGCCTCACCTTTCACCTTCATTGCTCTGCTGGGTGCTCCTATTTAGAGTGTTAAAGGATACTTTGAAATTTTCTCATTGTGACTAATCTTTCCAGTAACTTAAAGTAGAAGCTCTCAGCAATAACTTGATCTATCTGGTTATTGTCCACATTTTCCTACAAATCAATGAGGGAAAATATCCCCATGTCTTATTTCATAAGTATCAAAACTCTAACTTAAGCTGGGGCATACAGAGGTAGAGTTGAAAGATACCAAAAAATTCTCAAAATAATTTTTTTCTTACTAAAATAGAGTTTATAGTCCAATTTGCCATAAGAAATGCCTTCTCTTAAGAAAGATATCAAGCCTTCATCTTGCTCTATGGAGTCAATGAATTTCTCAAAATTTATTTACATCAATATTATCCTGAATTCTGTATTTTACAGATTGATTCTATATATTTTACAGAATTCAGGTCTGGATTTTATAGCTGACCTCCCAGTTGGCTGTAAAACTCTAATGATGTGGTCTGCCATGGAAAATTGCCCATGAAAGCCTATCTGTCTCCTTTTCATATTTTCATCAAGAATGCCCTTGATGCACCATAGACCCACCTCATAAAGATTTAATAGAGGTGAGAAAGCAGACATATGGGTCAATATTTGCTAATAATGAAAGTGAGAAAGACAGGCATCCGAGTCAATATTTTCTAATGTTTTCTCAATTGTCTCTCTTTTTTTTTTAAGAACATCATTTGTAGCCTTTCCATTCTTTTTTTGAGATGTCTTGATAATGAATCCCTGGGAGTTTTTAAATTATTGCCTTCAGCCCATATGGATTTGCTTCTTATGAAGCTGGTCTATTTCTGCTCTTCTTCATGTCTTTTCTTTCCTAAATGCCATTGCTACTTCATCACATAGAAAGTAAAATGCAAAGAGAATAGAATCTGAACGTCCAAAGTAGATCCCTGCCCTCAAGAAGTTTAGGTAATTTTGGTGGGAAGTGGTAGAAAATGTAGACAAATAAAATAAAATGCAAGGTAATTGGAAAAGTAAGAGAAAGAGTTAACTATTGCTGAATCTTGAGTCATTGTCTTTCCAAGCTTGTTTTTGCTTTGTGAAATTTTCTAAGGAGATATTGCTCTAATTTCCATCATTCTCCATAATTTTTTGCTTTGTTTTAGACTAGATCTTTCTGTCTTGAAGACTGGAAGTGCGAGGGCTGCTTATGGGCCCAATCCTCCACCTTTCTGCCCCCTACCAATGATCAGCATGGGAACTATGGCTTACTCCATTCCCAAACTTGGGCTGTCCATCTCTCCTTAGGCAGCCTGGTGGCTTCCCTGCTTCCAGGAGATCACAATATTGATACCAGACTTAGTGCAAATACCCAATTGGCTTGTGCTACTTAAAGTCAGATCATTAGATCTCAAGAGATGGGCTACTCTCAGGATCCCTGAGAATAGGGATTATAAGCCACCATAACTGTTTCCTCTTTAGAGTTTTACAAAATGTTGCGTGCATGTGGTACAGACCTTAGGAATAGCTTCAAGGTTACCTGGACTTGATAATGATTATTAGGAAGGATGTATTGCTTCTTATAGATTATCTTGCCTTAGTTTACTTTATATGGCTAAGGTTCTGAGCACCAAAAATTGCTGGCTGTCAGATAACAGTCTGTTGGTCGGTGATAATGGGATTTCTGAGATTAACGAGGAACAACAATGAGATGCTTAAAGTTATTGCTGGTACAGAACAAAATTGAATGCCCTCCACTTCATCTAGTTAAGTTTCAGGCCTAAAAAGACACATCCAGAAGGTTCCCCATGAGCTATGCTTAAGGAACTATGGATACTGCAACTGTGCACAAAGCCAGAAGCAAATCACTCCTCAACTCCACTCCTAAGCCATAAAATTAGCAAATCAGTGACAGGAAGCACCTGGTTTTTCTTATTTTTCCTTATAAATTTACCTTCTTGCTGCTGGCTCTTTGCTAACTTCTTTTGGCATTTAGCCTGCTTTAATTGGCATTATAATTACAATAAACATTGCCCTTTGGCTTGGAGAAAAGTCTGAGTCTGCCAATTCTTTTGAAACATCTCCTAACACCTGTATGAAACCTCCACATTTTTGGAGTTCCCTTGAATGCCAACATTATCGAAAGCTAGTTTAAGTTCCTGTCATATACCAGTCACCATGTAAAGTATTGCAAATATAAAGGAAGGGAACAAAAGTGTTCATACTCTCAAGAAATTCATGGTTTAATGAAACCACAAGTAAAAACTCTAAAATAACTCTATTCTTATTTTACAAGTATATATGTATTATGTATATACAGCTGATACATTATCTAGTATTTTATATATGTAGTATATAGATGTAGATGTACATATGGATTTCTATATATGTGTGTATATATAATATATTGTATCTATATTCATATAAATGCATATAAAGATATAAATATGATAAATTGAGGATAATTTTGGAAGTAGGGCAATAGGATTAAGGAGAATTAGGAAAGCTTGCAGAAGGAAGAACTTTAACTGAGACCTGAAGGAAGTCAGGGAACCTAAAAAATAAAGATAAGAAGAAATAGTGTTCCAGGCATGGGAAACAGCCCAAGAAAATGTGTGGTGTCTTGTGCAAGGATCTGCAAGGAGGTCAGTGTCACTATATCACAGAATATATGGAGAGGAATAAGGTAGAAGAAGATAGGAAAGGTAAGGTTTTGAAGAGCTTTAAAGTTCAGCAAGGAATTTAGTTTTTACTCTGAAGATGATGGGAATTATCGGAGTTTATTAAAGAAAATTGACATGGTCAGATCTGTATTTTGGAAAGTTAACTTGACAACTGAAGGAAGATGGATTGAAATAGAAAGAAATTTGAGGCAGGGAGAGTAATCAGTAGGCTCATTGCAAGAGTTCAGACATGAGGTGATAAGAATATCCTGGAATAGTAGCAGTATCAGAAGAAAGAAGGTAAAACTAGGAAAGATATTACAGAGACAAGGCAGAATTTGGCAACTGATAGGATATGAGGAGAATAATGAATCAAGGATGACACCTAGATTTTGAGCATGGGTGAATAGGAGGATGGTAGTATCTTTGTTAGCAAAAGAGACATTAGCAATAGGGAATCATTTGTAGAGGGAGAGAGATGAATTCAGTTTTTAAATGTCTATAAAATATTTAAATTAAAGTGTTCTAAATAAATGATTGGAGATGTGAGACTGGAAGTTAAGAGAGAAGTTATGTAGATCACCAAATGAAAAAGTAGGAAGGAAGAAGAGAAGGGGTTCTGAGACATAACTTCTTCACCTCCACCTCTTAGAATCTCTACCTTTCTTCAAAATTTAGCTCAAGATTCATTATCTTCCAAAAGAGATTTCTTCTAATTCCACTCCTCCAGCCTCTCTACCCCCCAAAATAACTTCTACTGCCTTCCCTTCTAAGTTTGCATTCGTATCTATTTTGCATCTCTCATGTCTTTACTATAATCAGGTATGAAGTCAGGACATGTATTAAACACTGGATTTTTTTTAGTATCATGCCCCTTCCCCATTATAATAAAAATGCCTTGAGGACGAAGTCTTTAATTTCTGACTGTATATCCCCAGTGCTTGCCGACCAATAAGTGCTTCATAACTGTATCTGTCTCAATGACTAATTGATAATACCGACATGTAAAGTTTCTAAATAGGCTACAAGTCCTTGACCTTTTTCATTCCATAATTCTTAAGCATAGTTTCTGACAGTGGTTGTAGTTCTCTCCAGTCCTTACTTTCAAACTCTCCAAAAAAAAAAGTATACATTGATTTGATTTGATGATTTTGGTCAAGATCTTCACATAATTGTTTGTTTCATCCTTCATCCTTTAAACAGATATTCACAGGTAATGTTGTAGGTATCTTTGCTCACTGTAAGCATTGAAGATGAGACCAAATATTCTGTGAAATGGTGATTATTACCTTAGGTCATATGATAAAACCAATCCTGCCAACTGTTAAATTACCCTCTGGGGAGAAATTGTGAGTTGATCTTCAATTCATCTCAGTGTATATGGCAACTGGATATTCACACACATTTTAAAGCCTAATTTCTTTGAGCTTTGACCAAACCATTTTTTTTTCTGCCCTCTAGATTGTTGCCTGCTTATATAGGCCTTGGATATGATTCAGACCACCATTTGCTTGATATTTTGTGTCTCCTACTCCAGTAACAGATTCTTCTCATCTTAACTACCCTTTTTTCTCTAGTGCATCATGAAATAGAACCATATAGCAATGTCACCTGTCACACCATATACAATAAATAGTCCAATATCAACATAGTCCCAACACTACATTATGGTGGGCTGCCAACTGCAACTATTGTACATCTTGTTTAGGAATGGCCTAGCAACTTCAAATCAAACTCAACTCTCATAAAGATTTCAATACATTTCTTCATGTTTAATAAACTATAAGTGACGGGAGCTTTTACATCATGGGGATTTTCTTTTCTTTACAACTCTTACTTTACAACTCATACCACATTTATGTATTTAATGTGACTGTTAAAATTGATGGTAATTCCATAGCAAAGGGGACCTCAGAGGCTCTAAGTAGAATGGAATGAATTAGGTGAGAAAAAAGAATTGACTGGTTGCTTCTGTATTTTATTAAAGGAACCATTTGGCAAAAGAATATTAAATATGATTTTGCCCTGAAACAAGAGTGATATTGGGGTCCTGGTAGAAAAAGAGCTTATAACACAGTCAGATTCAGTACATTTGGGTTGCCCTTAATCCTGTACTTCAAACACAATCCAGCATTTTTTTTCCAAAAGAGTAAAGAATCCAAATTATTCACTTCTCTTAATCATATCTGGGCCCAGAGTCCCAAACACCTTACTGTTATGGGTCTTTTCACCTCTGCTTTCATATTTCTGTTACATATGCCTTAAGTTCTGACAAAAGTTTCACTTTAGTCTTAGATACTTATTGGAAAAAAAACCAGCACCAAATTTCCCAACTTGAAGATATGCTTTTTACCAGGCATATTGCCTTTTAGTACTAGATTAGGTACTTAGGGAAGCCCATTAACTCTCTCAGAAATATGAATTCCTCCTGAGGAAAGTTTTGAGGCATACCTTTAGTGGTCTGACTTGAATTAATAGTAACAGGAAAAATTTGGACTACAGAGAGTATAGGGTACCAAAATAATTGAGTCATTTATTTTAGCTCCTTAGAATCCCTATTTTCTTTTAAAGATCACTTTGTAAAATAGGAATTGTGAGAGAAAGGTTTCCATGAAGGGGCTTGGCTTGCCACTTCAGAATCTTAAAAGGGATGACTGTTTCCAGTCTGATATCTATATTATGAAAAGGAAATGACAAACCTCTCTAGTATCTTTGCCAAGAAAATACCAAAACAGGGTAAAATTACTGAATAACAAAAAACAAACAAACAAACAAAAAAACCTAAGTCATGAAAATAGATTTTTGATTGGTCACTGAGTCATTAACCCTGATTTTCTGCTCCACCTACTCACCCCCCACCCAGTTAGGATCTTTTAAAGTCAGCAGAAAAGGTAGAAAAGGGGAAGACCTGGAAAGAACTCCAATAGAAGATAACAGTGATATCTTAATTATCCAATCTAATGACTTTAACTCATTTCTCAAACTTTCTTGACCTCTCTGTATGATAAACCTTTAACCAGCTTCTTCTTCTGGGTAAACTCTCCTCTCTGGGATTCTATTTTGTACCCTAGGGAGAATAGGGATCCCAAAATAATTGTGAGTGGACTGCATCTTCAAGGAAATCAGGGTTAATAAATGAGAGAAATGAAAGGGGGCATCATTCTAGGCATGAGATGCAAATGCCTGGAGATAGGTACAGGAAGAAAGTCAATGTGGCTGAATTATATAGAGTACGTTGAGGGAGAAAACATGAGAAGACTAAAAAGGTAGAAAAGGAACATATTCAAAAGTTTTAAATGACATAAGACTTCATATCTAGTCCCAATAGTGATAGGGACCTCCTGAAGTTTATTGTCAATCTCTATTTTAGTAAAATCACTTTGATAGATTTGTGGAGCACAGATTGGAGTTGATTTAAGACAAGGTGATGAATTGAAATATGATTTCAATAATCCAGGTAAGAAGTGATGAGGACTGAAAGAAAGGTGATGGCTATGTTCATGGAAATTCTATGAAAAGAGAAATTAGATTTGGCCATTGATTAAACTGATATCTCTAACTTCTTTCCATCTCTATCTCTATGTATTTCAGGCGAGTTAGACATCAGAGTTATAAATAGCTCTGAAGTTTCAAAACTGGATGATAGGGAGGATGATATTGTCCTTTCCAATAATAGGCAATTTCAGAAAAGTGTTGGTTTGTGGAAGGCAGTGGGATAGAATAGTTCATTCTGTTTCTGATACATTGAGCTTGAGACTCCAATGAGACATCTAGTTCTAAACTGTTAATAGCTATTTATTCAGGACTAGAGTTCATGATGGAGAATAGGACTGAGTATTTATTGTAGATTTGGGAACCATCAGCATAGAGATAATAATAAGGCATTATCCAGAGGGAAAAAAAAAAGTCAGTCTAGGACAGAGATTTGGAAGATACTCAAAATTATTGTCTATAATGGACGTAATACGCACAAAAATCTTACTAAATCAGTCAGAGAATTAGGAGATCCAAAAGAAGATAATATACCACAGAGGCAAGTGTATTCATAAGGGGAAGCTTTTTAACAATGTCAAATGATACAGAGAGGTTAAGAAGAATGAGAAATGAGAAAAGCTCATTAGATTTAAATAATTTAAAAAAAATTTAAATCACAATGGTATACTTTTTTGAAAGAGCAGTTTCAGAACCAGAAAGAGTAGTTTGGAGAGAAAGGGCAGTTGAAGCAGCTGCAAAGAAAAAATGAAGAGAAGGAAATATAGCATGACTGGAGCCTAGTTGACCTGAGATACTGGGTCAGTGAAACACTCATCAATTGGGACCCCAAGGATTCAAGTCACCAGTTCCAGAGATGAAAACATCTAAGTCCTCCAAGACCTTGATAGGGTGATGAAAATAAACAAAAGGGAGAAAGATCTAACATTTTTATTGTTTAAAGGGGGAAAAAGACTAGAAAAGAAAAAAGTCCAATTGAAACCTAAGATAAATGAAATGGCAAGAAAGTATCTTACTTCTCTCAATGGCTTCTTTTTACCATAGCTGCAAGTACTATATCATAAGGTATTGAGAAAACAAGTAGATCTGATTATTGATTCATTGTCACTTCACTGAGCTTTAAAAATACCATGGATTAACATGCCTCAAAAATGTGGGGGAAGGAATGAGTTCAAATCCATGCTCAGCTACTTAAGCCTTACTAGCTGTGTAACTCTAGGCAAGTCACTTAACCCCAAGTGCTTTGCAAAATAATATAATAAAATATCAAGGAAAGTAGAAGAACCGGATGATTAAAGAAGAGCAAGCATCAATATTCAAAAAAGGAAAAAAGAATGGGATCTTTATAGTATAGACTATGTGCTTGATTCCTGGCAAAATTTTAAAATATAAAAAAATGGTTTATGAATTTTTAGAAAGGGATTTGTGGTCATTAAGAACTGGCATGAATTTATAAAGAATAGGGAATAGCCATGAGACTAATCTATCAATGTAATATTATAGACATGCAATATTAGGAGTTCAGTAAAATATTTAGCAAAATCTTTTATCCTACTCTTGTTGATAAGATGGACATGGACCAGCCAGGGACAAAATTCATGTCCATATCTAGGATATCGGCATATAGAACATAGAGATGGTATGACTTTATATCCTCATGACAAGAGTAGGACTAATGTAATTGTAAACTTCTGATTTCAATGCATTTATAGATTTGTGTAGGAGACAAGGAATGTAAATATGACATCACTGATCTAGGGAGCTCCAGGTGAGAAACTGTCACTGCCAGTGGAAGAAGGCATTTTTCTCTGTCTTCTAGCTTTTGATGGTTTGTTAGAACAATACCATTAAATAAGTAGTCAGGGTTACATATAAGGACAAATCAACAGGACTTGAACCAAGAACTGGTTCTGAAGCCAATATATCACCTTCCCTTTCAGGAGAAGTTATTAAATGTATCACAATAACTATAATATAAATTTTAATACAAATAAGATAAATGTGTGGAAGAGATAAAAATCAAATGTGAGAGGTATGAGGAGGGGTATAATCATAATGTCTTTCCCTTGGAGAAATAGAAACATACTGCCTTATTGGGGGTTAAGGCATGAGAAGAACTGGAGTCCATTATAATTGCAATAACTATTTTTTTAATAAATTAAGGTTTTTAATTTATTTCATAATCATCTGAGCCTTACAATTCTGTGAGGCAGATATTAAAAGTAGAATTATCATTCCCATTTGACAGATGAGAAGACTGAACCTCAAGAGAGAAAATATAGAAGTGGATCTAGTGCTGCAAAAGCCCTAATTTCAAATTTAGCTTCAGATACTAGCTGGGTCACTATGGATAAGTCACTTAACTTCTGTTTTAGCTTCTTCATCTGTAAAAGGAGAATAATAGCACCTGTCTCTTAGGGTCGTTGTGAAGATCAAGTGAGATAATAATTGTAAAGGGCTGGCACATAGTAAGTATTCTATAAATGTTAGAATACTGTTATTGTTTTATTTGAGAAAAGATTCCAATTCAGGTTTTCTGGACTCATTTCTAGCTTGCTATCCTTTGTACCATGATTTTTCAGGTCTTGAGAAACTCATTTTTATTTCATGTATCTTTCCCTTGTCAAATATCAAAATTAACTCTTAATGTTAAATAGTTTCTCTGAAATAGATGAAATTTAGCTACATTTTTCCCTTTCATTAATTTTTTTTGCTTCTTTTTTTTAAACACGACCAGCACCATTGTGAGGCGCTGACATTGTCAAGTCTCTATTTCAGGGATGCTACAGAAAAATAGAGTCATTCTCCTAGTAAAGGGCCAGGAAGACATCCACACCTCTGTCTCCAAAGGCACCTGAGCAGCTGTGAACCCATGACCTCATAGTTCTAATGGCATTCCCAAGCTCCCTTGCTCAAGGCCATTGAAATCGGAGCCCTCTGAACAGCTAGCCAGTAATTCATGGTACTTAGTCAAACCCCTTCTCCTCCCTTCGGGTGGCCTTCCCTTCCTCCCTCCTGCTCCCCCCTCCCTTCCCTCCTCCTGTCCTCTTGCTCTCTCTCTCTCTCTCTCTCTCTCTCTCTTTCTCTCTCTCCCCTCTCCTCACCACCAGTCTGAAGCAGCTTGATCACCTGCCAGCCAGTATTGATTTTTGTTCCCAATCTCCAAGCTGGATAGAAGGAAAAGATTAAAAACAGTTTGTCAGTTTGAAGTTGAATAAGAATTCGGCACAGGGGACGTCTTAGAAATGTGAGAGAGTGGCGAGGGAGGGCATGGGAGGGGGCTGGAGGCAGACAAGGCCAAAATCAGTCTTAAGGGAGTTTAACCCTTTCTCTACTCTCACCCCAACTCCCAGATACCTTGGTGGGGAATTGCAGTGTGACCCTGCCCTCCTTGGGACCCCCAGCCAAGATCCTCTCAGATATTTAACTCATGTCAGGTTTTGGCCTATGGGTGAGTGGGTGGGGATGATGGGGAAGGTATAAAGTTGGGGTTTTTTTTCACCCATAAGAACAATCTCCTATTTTTGTCAAAGCATCTCACTTGGCTTTTGGCTGCAGTCTGTGGCTTTCTTCTACACCTCTGCCTAACTCGGCAGCAGAACTCAAGGCTCAGTGTCCTTCCCCAATGCCAGGGGTTTGGGGGTGCCATACACCTGAGTTCAGCCAGCTGATGGTGTTAGTATTCATAGAGCAGGGTCTCCTGCTGTCCTTGTCAAGATGGAGTGGATAGGCCAGGGAAATTTGCCCTTCGAAAAAATGAGTGTCGTTTGACTTAGGAAAGATCTTTTTGGTTTGTTTGTCAGCTATAGAGATGACAAATGATTTACAAGCATCTGTAGAAAACATGAAGGGCTTGAGTACTGAGAATCAGCATGGGAAGTCAGATTCAGGGCACTGAAACTTTATTCACCAGAGGGCCAGGTTACCCATATACTTGGAGCTGCAAGCTGCTCAACTAGAAATAATGATCAATACTTTCCAACCAGTGTTGCCAGCTCAATAAAGTGGGAGCTAATACTAGGATACACTCAGAAGAAAGGAGGAAGGATTATGGGGAGGTCTGTTCATCGTGCTAATAAACGGGCATCAGAGGGTAGCTAGGTGGCCCAGTGGATAGAATACTGAGCTTAGAATGAGGAAGGCTCATCTTCATGAATTCAAATTCAATCTCAGAAATTTAATACCTATGTAATCCTAGGCAAATCACATAATTCTGTTGATCTCAGTTTTTTTCATCTGTAAAATGAGCTGGAGAAGGAAATGGCAAACTACTCCAGCATCTTTGCCAAGAAAGCTTCAAATGTGACTATACAATAATAAACTGCACCAAACAAACTTTAAACAAAATAATAATCAAATCAGCACTGATTATTTAGAATTTCTTGTTATACCTAATTTATAAAGAGGGAAGAGATCAGACATTCATCTCAAAAGTACTCAGAGGTCTGGAAACAAATTCTACCTTTGACAGTAATCTAAGATATTTAACCTCTCTGAGCATCAATTTTCTGGATTTCTAAAAGGGTTAGGTCATATGTTCCCTATATTCATGATCCTTTGGGTCTGTGTCTTACAGCTTCTTTATGACAGGAAGCAGAATCTTATATCCAAAGAGAGACTTTACACATGACTATTTTTCCCGGACACCTCCCAGACATTGCAAGCCTGAATAGATGAAGAGTTAGCACAGATTGAAGAAATCCATGTTGTACTTCTACTGTTGCTTAAAAGTATTTTTGCAATTTCTTGTGTTCAACTACAGATGAACACAAGATCCAGATCACAGATAGACCCAGATGCAAACTTCAAAGTAATCACTTCCATACTGCTTTTGATCATAATCAAAAATAGTCAATTTCCAGGAGAATCTGTGGGATCAAGTATTTTCTAGAAACCACATTTCCAGATCTTATTAGTAGTTAACTCCTTCTTTTCACTGGCACATAAGTTCATAACAAAGAGAATATTCTAAGTGATGGATGGGAGTAGAAGATTCAATCTTCTATGTGTGTCTGATGAATATCCACAATTTTCTACATAGAATTGCAAGCTTTTGAGTTGAATGGTACATCTAGAGAAAATTTTGTTTTATTTTTGTTCAAACAGAAATTTACCCCAAACTAGAAATTCACACCTCCAAACTTTCAATCAGCTGGTCTTCCTAATACAAACCAAAGCCTTTCATGGGAAGAATGAAATTCATTATACTTGAGTTTACACCTGGTGGACTGGGTCTGTATCACTAGCAAAAGCACCATAGGCTGCCATCCCCTAGAGCCAAATACATTATGGGCACTCAATAAATAAAGGTCAACTTTGGATAACCATTTATTCGATGTAGAAAGGAGGAGCACAGGCTATAAGTCACAACCCTCTCATAGGAAACACACAGATCCATAGAAGTATACATGGACTAATGAACTGCAAAGGGCTTATAGAACATTTATGTAGCCCAATTCCCCCCCCCCCCCCACACACACACATACACATTACAGGTGGGGAAAGTGAGGTCCAGAAAATTAGAATAACTTGTGACAACTATTTAGTGGTAGAGAAAGATGGGCAGCTAAGTGGCACAGTTAATATAGCCCTAGAATCATGGGGACCTGAGTTCAAATACTCACTAGCTATATGACCCTGGTTAAGTCACTTAATCCCCATGTGTGGGTGTGTGAAAAAGAGAGAAAGAGAGAGAGAGACAGAGAGACACACACAGAGAGAGACAGAGAGAGAGAGAGAACTGCTTTTCTGGGTGTGACTTTCTCTAAAACCCTTTTTTTAACTACATGAATACATACATATGGATATTTATCTATATACAAATAATATACATATATACAAATGTATTCATACATACAAATGTACACATATGCATATGTGTAGTACTTTACATTTATAAAGTACTTACTATATTTCGGGCACGGTGCTAAGTGTTTTATGATTATTATCTATTTTGATCCTCCTGACATCCCTGGAAGGTAGGTTTTATTATTATCTACATTTTACAGGTAGGCAAACTGAGATAAACAAAGCTAAATGACTTGAACAGGAGTATAGAACTAGTAAGTGTATGAAGTCAGATTTCACTTCTTCTTAATTCTCAGGCCAGTCCTCTATCTACTGGATCATTTAGCTGTGTGTGTTTGTGAATATGTGCACATATATCTATATATCAGTATCTCTACCTTAATTCTATAAATCTATCTACTGGGCGGTCCGTATACATAGGCAGAGAAAGTAAACATAGAAATGGATGGGAAGTCTCTGCCTGCAAAATCTGTTTCCCACAAGCTCATCAAAACATCTGAAATTCCATTAAAAATTTATTTATTTATGTTAGGGAATTCCCCCTAATTAAAATGTAAATACACTTAAAATAAAATAGATATTTGATCGGGAATTCTTCAAACTTCAATATAAATTAGGTGTTTTCTAAATGACAGATCAATGATTGTATATTTTGATAGGGAAGAGGCAGAAGATGAGAGTCCAAAACATAACCAGAGAGGACAAACTTTTATGCCAACGGACCCTGGAACAACCAAGGGCAATTATGCAAGGTGAACACTGAAAGAGAAATTGAAAGTTGCCATTTTCAGTTTTTCTAATTGTGCCATTTAGGCTCATTGAATGTGTTTCCCTTCAATAGAGTCTTTGGACAAAGGCTACATGACAACTTATCTAGAATGTCACAGGTTAGACTGGATGGAGGCTTCTGAGGAACTCTTCCAGTTCTGAGATTCTGTGATTTTTTTTTGGCCAGTTTTTTAATTCAGACTAAAGTAGAATGAGACTATTCTTTACATTTGTTGCAGTCTAAAGTACAAAATGAATGAGAATAAATACAGTTTTTGTTTATAGGAATTATAATGGATCTATTTTCATACATTAAATGAGGTCATAAATATATCCCCTTATTACCTTAAAATGGAGAGAAGACAACTCTGAGTTGCAGAAGACTATGCCAGAGGAAAATTCATTCTGAGAGTTCATACTAAAGTGGAATATTTTTGAGGATGAACCTCACGATGGACCGTCACTCTTTAAATAACTAAATCAGAAAAGTTCAGAAAAATTCTCTACCAAAGGTTTCCTCACCAGGTGTCAATTTCCCCCTCATCAATTGCATCTCATGAAACTATTTACAATGCTAGGGAAGGAAAAGGTAGCATTCTAAAATCTGTGAAATTGATACGCAAACTGTACTGATGAAATTATATATCCTAGATGTATTCAAATAGAATATTGGAAGATCCTAGGCTAGATTCCCTTCCTTCAAGCTGAAATAGTTTTATACTGTATTAGTACCTAATAAAGCTTGAAATCTACATCCTCAATGTAAACCAGGTTATAAATCCCTAACTGCTTCTAAATTCTACATGCCACCTTGGAAGTCTGACTCAGCTTCTTGATCTCTAGATATAGCCATAAAGACCTTGATATCTTAAAGAAATAAAAAATTAAAGAGAATTCCACATTGGTAGAAGAGGAGTTTCTGAGGCATCTTGGTGCTGTGTGATGTAACAAATTATTTCTTGATTGGTTTTCTAAATGATAAAATTCTATGAGCACAAATCCCCCACAAAGTGGCATCTTTCTCTGAATGTAGATTGATTCTGTTGCTAATATATTTTGTTCCTCCATTTTGAGAGGGATCTAATTGTTGTAAATAGCTTGATTTATAACTGGATTAGAATTACAGTAGTACAAAATGGTGATTTTTCAAGATGATCTTTTTTAGTTTTCTGACTTTAAAAATAGAAAAATTAACATGCATAGAGGGGAAGTGATTTGTTCCCAAAACATAGGGAGTAGAAGAAATCAAACTAGAATCTAGGTCTCTTAATTCTAAGTCTAAGGAATTCTCTCCCACCCCATCTCAATAATCAATGGTATGGATGCCACTAGCCTGGCATCTTTATAATTTTCAAGATGTTTCATGAAAGTAATGCTCTTTCTATTTTTTCTTTCTAATTTTCTAGATGTTTCATGAAAGTAATCCTCTGAAGCTGATAGAAGATATCCAGGTGGCATAGAGATAGAATTGCTTGAACTCAGGAACACTTGATTTAAAATCCAAACACAGACATTTATTTAACTCTATGACTTATTTAGCTATATGACTCTAAGCAAATCCTTTCATCTCTGTGTGTATTTCTTTATCTGTAATAAGGAATATAATATCTAATCACAGGACAAAGATCAGATGTGATAATTGTTTAAAGTATTGTGCATGCCTTAAACAGCCTTATATATGCTCGTTATCATTATATACAATTATATATATATATATATATATATATATATATATAAATTACAAGTATATGTATATGTGTGTGACATACACATACATACACACTTTTTTTTATCATGATATAAAAGTGACCCCAAGTTCTCAGTTTAATTAAACAAATGCACATTAAGTGTTTACTATGTATAAGACGCTGCACTATGTATATTGCAGGATATAAAGACAAGAACAAAAAGCAGCCCCTGTCCTCATGGAATTTCCATTCTTCTAGTGAACATGACATAAACAAGTCAGTAGAAGCTGAACTAAAGAAGGTAAGAACATTGACAACTGGGGGAATCAAAGAAAAGTACCTGTTAGCCATGGTGCCTGAGCTGTCTTGAAGAAGCTAGGGATTCAGATAAACAGAAGTATGAAAGAAGTGCATTCTGGGCATGGGGGACAGCTAGTCTTGTAAAGGCAATGATGTAAAAGATACCACATTGAGTTCAGGGAACAGCAAATAGAACAGACTGACAGGAGTAGAATGAATAAAGATGGGTAATATGGGGGAAGAATTCAGAAATAGAAAGAGAACTCAGATTGTGAAAGAGCTTCAGTATCAAGCTGAGTTGATATTTTATCCTGTTGCATTAGACAGTCATTAAAGGTTCATTAGCCTGAAAATGATCTGAGCAGAAGTGTTGTAAAAATATTATTTTGACAATTGTGTGAAGAATGAGTTGAGGGAGAAAATACTACAAGGAGACTAGCTTAGATGAGTATAGGCAAAAAGTGATGAAGATTTAATAATGGTGGAAGACTTGTGATTAGGAGACTTTGATGTTGAATGAAATCTTTAGGATTAGGCAGGGATTATTGTAAAAATTGTGTAGGTTAGAAGACTTGGCAATTATTTGGATACTGAGGGATAATATAGAATAAGGCTGACCCTGAAGCAAAAAGCCTGGGGAACTGGAAAGGAGCTCTCAATGACCATAGAGAAGTTTGGAAAAGAGATAGATTTGACAGAAAGCTTGGAAGGGGGATAATTCTGTTTGGGACAAGTTGAATTTGAATACTTATGGAATATCCCAGTGGAGATGTCAGCAGACAGTTGGAAATGAGCTTTTGGAGTTCAGGGTTATGATTAAGGAAGACTAAATATATTGGTTTAAGATTCACATCAAAGTGACATTTGAGCCCATGAGAATTGATGAGATCAACAAAAGAAAGAACTATGCCAGTGATGCTGAAGCTCTAGCAAGTCTTTTAATCTGAATAGATTTCAAGTCCCAGTGATTCATCAAATGTCTCTAATCTGAGTCAAATCCAGAAAAGTTCATCACAAGTTTTATTAGAAAATGTTGAACTCTTTGGAGACACAAAGACAGAAGAAAAATTAAAGGTAGAAGTGATTGGAGTATTCTGATGAGAGTTAGAAACCATCTAGTCTAACCCCCTTATTTTACAGAAGAGGAAAGTGAGGTCCCCAAGATATCATGATACTTCCTCCAGATCACACAGATAATGACACAGGCAGGTTTGGGATGTAAGGCCTCTGACTCCAAAGGCAGTGTTTTTTCCATAGCACCACATTGACTTTTCAGTTCTTGAAGAAGGGTTATTTCATTATTGAAGGGCTCTGATCTGCTTCCCTGTATGGAGTAATCACATTCAGACAGCCATAAATGTTGAAAATATCAATATATTAAAATCCTATAGCCTTGAAATAGTTTTAAAAGAATTTGCATAATATGATTCCATAACACCAATGCACAAACTCTTCATTTTCAAGACATAAAACCACAAGAAAGCTAAAATATTATTTGATATGGACAAGAAATTTAACTGCTTTGACAAATTGAAAGGATTCTCTTTGTTTTTGTTACATCTATAGATCCCTCACTATAAAGAATTTTATAAAACCTTTCCCTCACAACCCAGTGGCAGAAGCACAAATATTACTATTCCCCTTTTTAGATGAAAAAAAAATTAGGCTTGAAAGATAAAGTAACTTGAAATAGTTCTTGGTATCTCAGTAGATAGAGTCCTGCATCCGGAGTCAAGAAGATGCAAGTTCAGATCCAGCCTCAGAAAATTATTGTCTCTTTGGGCTTGGACAAGCCATTGAATCTCAGTTGCAAAATAGAGCTAAAAAGAGCACCTACCTCTTAGAGTTGTTGTGAGGATGAAAAGAACATATTTGTAAAGCATTTTGCAAACCTTAAATTTCAATAAAGATATGAGCTATTAGTATCATCATTGTTGTTATTTTAAAAATTTTTCTACAGAACCAGTACACGACAAAGAGAAAATTCCAATTTCCTTCTTTTGTTTCTAAGGCTACCACTGGGTATCTTCCTGGTATATTTATAAAAACATGGTGAAGAAGGGGAGCAATTACATGTGTGTATACATGTATGTGCATTTTTATATACATATATGTTTATATATTTTTTGTTCAGTAGTTTTAGTCATGTCTGACTTTTTATGATGCCATTTGGAATTTTCTTGGACAACATGCTGGAATAGTTTGCTATTTCTTTTTGTAGATCATTTCATGGATGAAGAAACTTAGGCAAAATAAGATTAGGTCCCTTGGCCAGGGTCACAGACTGAATTTGAACTCAGGTCTTCCTGACCTCAGAACTCTATCCATTTTGCCACCTACCTGCTGTATGTATGTGTGTGTATGTAAATACATTATGCATTATATATGTACACATATACATATATTTTCATTATAGTTTAATAGAATGCCTATAAAGCACACATGATAATCAATAAACATTATGTATAAAGATACGTGTGCAATGTACACAAATATGCATCGTATATAATTATATTAGAATGATCAAGGAAATGAGAATATCTATTTTATAACAATATGATTAGATATTTTTAAGTAGTTTGGGTGAATACTTGAGGTAGCATTTGGGAATGCTTGAATATAAGATTTAATAGGGTATTATTTTCTATACTACTTAGCTCAGTTCGCTAGAGGACCGTTCTAATGAGATATAAATTGTGGTCTCAGTAACCAGCAGCTTCAGAAATACATGCCATCGGCCACAAGAGAAGGGCAGGGCAGGCAAGAGAATGAAGCCAGCTTATCCGACAGAGGCATACCACTCAGACCACATTGCCAGAAAAGGCATCATCCCCAAATGTGGAGGGCAGCATATTTGTTAGATGGGACATTGAGAGTCTGGCTCAATGCAAGAATCTCCGAGTGCTGGGTGACTACAGCAAATTGCTCTTTCAGTGTCCTTAACACTGATGCCTTCTTGACCAAATTAATGCAAGTGAACTTGACCCACATTGCTTCTCAGCTCCTACAACAGGAACCCCCAGAGGCTGATTGAAGGCCTATGTTAAGAAATGTGTCTTACACCTTTGTCTGAATATTAATATGTCAGCACTGAGCCCAACTGGCAGCTGAATTGAAATATATGGTTTCCTTATGAAAATGTGCTGACAGTTACTCTCTTCACTGGTCTCCACTGTTGGTTTTAAGAGCCCTTAATATCTCACAACCACACAAACCAAAATTATGTAGGAGGAGGAACTTATATTGGGCACAAAACAAGACTGGTTTTGTGGTGATGGTGGAATTGTGTGTGAGTGTGTTGTGTGTGTATACCTATGGGTGTGCAGTGGAATGGAACAAAACTCCTCATTTTCAAGGTCAGTTTTTCTGTCATGCACTATGGTAATATTAACACCTCCCTTCCTTTGCTATCTGAGATTGGTTCTGAGAGTTAAGTTTCAATCCTTCAGTTCAGCTAGCTCAACTTTATCTTTTGCACCACTTTTTTTCCGCCATACCTTGAGTTCCTAGGAGAGGCTGTCTGCCTACTTTCACATTTTAAGGTGAATAGACAGGCTTGTGTTTTCATTTAAGAATTCCTACGACATATCACTAAAGCAAACTTAAGCTCTGAATTGTGAAGCTTTCCAACACGTCAGAGCTTTTCAAGGCCACTCAAGGAGCTTTTCCTAAAAATCTTGTTCAATCCAAATGTCCCCAGGTATTGCTGCTTCTAGGAAACCTTGGCAACTATTACAATAAAGCTATCCGTCTTTTTTTTTTTTTTTTCTTTTAAGAAACCACTTACCATAGCTTCTTAATTTGATTTCTGGTCAATCTGCCTTTTATAAAGCTGCCAAAGAAATTATCTTAAGGTATAAAACAGATCATGTCACTTCCTTCTTTAATGAATTTCATTGGCTCCCTACTGGAAATAAGAGGAAGTACAAACTTCTCATTTTGGAATTAAAGCCTTTCATAATTTGTTCCCAGCTTATCTTGCCAGGATGATTATATCTTGCCATTTACCAGACTTTTTTCCAACCAAATTATTCTGCTATTTCCTGAACTGAAAGTTCTTGCTTCCACTATTGTTTAGTCATTTTTCAGTGATGTCTGACTCTGTGTCTGCCTTTGGGATTTTCTTCACAAAGATACTGCCATTTTTCTTCTCCAGCTTATTTTACAGAAGAGGGACTTAGGCAAACAGGATTGTATGACCTTCCTGGAGTCCAAAGTGTTTGAAGCCAGATTTGAACTCACAAAAGTGGAGTCTTCTCTACTGGCACTCAATCCACTGCACCAATTAGCTTTATAAATGCTGTCTTGCATGACTGCAATGTATTCCCTTCTCATTTCTGCCAAATCCCTAGAAAAGGCTATCTCTACTTGTTGCTTCTTAGTATAGCACGTAATAAATGTTTATTGATTGATGAAAAAAACAATTTTACTTTGCCTTTTGGAAAACTGGATAGTTTTCATTAAAGATTTCTTAAAATATGATATAGAAACTCTTTTGGTCATGATTTTTAGCAAGGTGAAGAATCTTTAGGTTATTTCTCTTTGACTTGTTTTCCAGTTATTTTTGATACTATTTGCTTTATTCTTTCAGTCTTTTGATTCTGTTTTAATACTTCTTTTTCATCATGAAAGTAACTATTTTGTGTTCAGTCTTTTCTAATTTGAGCATGCTCAAATTGGGTAAGCTTGGGTAAGCTATAAAATAATCTATCATAAGATATTAATTTATCTTGCCATTTTCTCCTACCTATGTCTTTTTGTATAATGTGTTTCCTTTATTCTAGGAATTCTTCTGGTGTCTTGAATGCTATTTTCTGCAGATTCTTACCTGGACTCATTATTGAGTTGCTCTCATTTTCTAAGTTTAGAAATTGGGCTCATTTCAAGTTAATTCTTCATTGAATTATGAATATTTTTTCTTTATCCCTCCCTCCCTCTCCCTTCCTTCCTTTCTTCCTTCCTCCCTTCCTCCCTCCCTCCCTTCCTTCCTTCCTTCCTTCTTTCCTTCCTTCCTTCCTTCCTTCTTTTCTTCCTTCCTCTCCCTCCCTCCCTCCTTCCTCCTTCCCTTCCTCCCTTTCTTCCTTCCTTCCTTTTCCCTTCCTTCCTTCCTTCTTTCCTCTCTCCCTCCCTTCCTTCTTTTCTTCCTTCCTTCCTCCCTCCTTCCTCCCTCCCTTCTTTCCTTCTTTCCTTCCTTCCTTCCTTCCTCCCTTCCTTCCTCCTTCCTTCCTTTCTTCTTTCCTCCCTCCCTCCCTTCCTTCTTTTCTTCCTTCCTTCCTCTCTCCCTCCCTCCCTCCTTCCTCCTTCCCTTCCTCCCTTTCTTCCTTCCTTCCTTCTTCCCTTCCGTCCTTCCTTCTTTCCTCTCTCCCTCCCTTCCTTCTTTTCTTCCTTCCTTCCTCCCTCCCTTCCTCCCTCCCTTCTTTCCTTCTTTCCTTCCTTCCTTCCTTCCTCCCTTCCTTCCTCCCTTCCTTCCTTTCTTCTTTCCTCCCTCCCTCCCTTCCTTCTTTTCTTCCTCCCTTCTTTCCTTTCTTCTTTCCTCCCTCCCTCCCTTCCTTCTTTTCTTCCTTCCTTCCTCCCTCCCTTCTTTCCTTCTTTTCTTCCTTCCTTCCTTCCTTCCTTCCTTCCTTCCTTCCTTCCTTCCTTCCTTCCTTCCTTCCTTCCTTTATTTTTCTTATTTCTATCGTTCTTTTCATATATTTAGCCTCAGTATCTAAGTAGAATATTTGAGCATTTGGTAAAACTCTTTTCCCATAGTCCTAGATGGTGTGGGTAGATCTTGCTTAAACCTAAATTTAGTAGCTAAGAATAGACCCTGTGTTCTATAAGAAGGGTCTGCCTTTATCACCTTCTGCAATTCAGATCCAGACTGCCTTAATTCTTGTTTGACTGTGAATTACCTCTTTGCTAAATCACATGCAGGCTATTTGGATGCTGATTTGATCTTGTTGCTTGCTACAGTTAGGTATGAGTTTCCTGTGTACTCTGACCACATTTTCTTCTGCCTAGAATGAGGATAAGACTCCTGGATTGTCTTTTCTCAGTTTTGTCTAATTTCTTACTGTGAAAATTGATTGCTTTTCCTGCCTTCTACCTATCTTAATCTTGCTCTTTGGGGATTCCAAATCAAAGTAAAAAGACAGAGATGATTTTTTTTATTAATATAAATCCTAATTTATTTTTATAACTTTACTAACTGTTTGTGAGAGCACTGAGTAGGTCTTGAACTAGCACCATCTTCCCACCTCTGTGGACAGATATTTATTAAATTCAATTTAATTCAGGGCACTGATATCTTTGCTCCCAGTTTGTTCTGGTTTTTCTTACTCCTGGTTTAGATCCAGCCTCCATATTCATCATAACTTCTTTTCTCTTTCCCCGCCCCACCCCTAGGAATTGGACACAACTTGAACATGCTTTTCTTCCCTTTATACCATTGGAATGACCTTCTATCTCATTTTGTCACCATAATTTTGCTCTCCACTCCAGGTTCACCATCCTCTAATTCCCTTCCCCCCAAAAGCTATTTATCTGTGCCCCACTAAGAACATTATTTATCTAATTTAAGACAACTGGATATGATGCAAGGAATTTTACCCTCATATGTTCTTCTATATGAAGTCTATCACCCTCTTTTGAAGGATTGGAATAAGCTTCAGTCATGGTTTTGTTTGTTATAAATGAGTTAATAAGGATTGTGAGGTGGGGAAGTACATTATTACTAACTATTCTTAAGAAGCATCAAAAGTAAATATAAATCCTGGATTTAGGGCATGAAGTTTTTGGGAGTTTTCATTTGGGGATTTCTTCTAACTAGTGAATTTCTATGTAGTGTGTCTTCACTATCTCTCTCCACCACCACCCTCATCTAATTTGGTTGATAAATATTTGATAAATCAGTTTTTCTTTAAAAAGTGATTTAAGAATTAAATCATACATAACTACCTTTCATAAGTGTTTAGGAAACATTTCCAATATTTATTTTTTGTCATCTATTAGAGATTTTCAAGGCCACTTGGGGAGTTGTGGTTTAAGATATTTTCAGTGCAAAATTTCCAAATATACAGCCATTCCTAACTCTGGAGAGTTAGGCAATTTTAATAAATGTAACTGTTTCCTATTTGTTTCAATAAATTTAATATATCATTCAAACAAAAACAGATCTTAAAATCTTTTAGTTCAGCCCTTTAATTTTCCACACAAAGAAATTGGGGTAAAGAAAAGGGCAAAGATGGCAGAGGAAGGTAACATGGTATAATGGAAAAATTGAATTTGGAATCAGAACCGAGATTCAAATTCTGATATTGACATTTACTATCTGTGTGCCCTTTCTTTTTTATGTACATTTTTTAATTATTAAAAATGACAACACTGATATATAGTGACTCTCAGTGCAGTTTTCTCTTCACTTATCCCATAGATACAGATTCTTCTCCTTTTGATCCAGATTTTCCTTTTCCTATTTGTACATAATTTTAAATCAACCAAGTCTTGTAATTTTTAATGAAAATTCTTCTGCTTGTGAAATTCCAATTTTGTTGTCATTTAGAAAGAGTGTTAATTTTTATTGATTGTAGTATGAGTTTGCAGGAAATTTTGAGACAAGAATTATAATTCATATTTTTTAAGAATTTGTTTTATGTTGTTTGCATTTCATGGATAGGATTAAATATACTATATCAATTTCTGAAAATTTGGGATATTTCTCTCCTCCTTTAAGTTTCTCCAAAATATATCTCATCTCACAGGTAAGGGAGTTGTGGGACTAGATAGAACCCTGCAAGTATAGTAAAAGAGAAAATAGATTATTTAAATATTGAGAAATATATTTTGAAAGTTTTTTAAAAAAAGATGTCAACAAAACATTTAAAATATAAAAGGCCTAATTTCAAATAGATCACTAATGTAAATATGAAAAACAAAGTTCGGGGAGATTTACAAGTCCGAGGCATGTGATTTTGATAGTAATTTTAAGAACTTTCAAGAAAAGCTCTTAATATGTAATGGTCATGTCTCTGTAGCCTCTTATATATGGCTATATTATTACCACAAAAAAATTTCCAGGTAAAATCTTCTGCCTTTCCACAAAATTCTACTAGGTTTAGACCTTCATCTAAGATGTAACTAACAATTAGGAACAATCTTTGGGGATTAGAATCTTCCTGTCAAACAACAATATTTTTGCAGTCAAATTCAAAGATGTATAAACTAGACTTATGTGATTAGGGACACAAATCTTTGCATATTTAAGAGAAATTATTGTTGTAAAGACTCTATAATCTTTCTCTTGCTTTTTGACATTCTTGTCCTTATCTCTGATAGACTAAGCTCAAGAAGAAAAGTTTCATCATCTCCTTTGTGCTCAAGCTTGACTGCTTCACGGTTCATACAGAGAATCTATTTTTTTGGATTAAGAAACTTCACTATGAAATAAAATAAAATGTTTTACAAAATTTATTTAATTTCTCCTAAGTATGAAGCTCATGACTTTCTAGAGGAGCAAGGGCCAATGAAGGCAGGTGAATTAGCAATAGATATGTGATTTGATCATGCAATCCCATTCAATCTTACTGCACATTCATTAATATGTTGTTTAATTCTGAATTTGTAAGGTTTTTACTTTTTGTTTTTTTCCTAGAACAACATTCTAGCTTTATTCAAAATACTGCTTTTCTCTGATGGTGTCCTCCAGCTGTCCCAATACTATATAGCATATCCTTGAAAGCCTGAAATTTCAGTATACATCCTTTGTACTTTGCAAAGTTCTTATTTGCTCCTTAAAACAGCCCTTTAAAAGAGACAAGGTCCCCATTTTGATCCCTGTTTTGCAGAAGAAAAACAGAGCCCAAAATGTAAGTGGCTTGCCCAAACTCACAAGGCTATTTAGTGGAAGGGCCAAGCCTACAATTCAGTTTTCAGACTAACTAGCATTCTTCCACTGTGCCAATCAGCTGCAACCCCAAGTCATATAATCAAAAAAACAACTGCCACAGACTATTTGTGGACCCAGGGAAAACAACCTTCTCTCCATTCATTCCCCAACCTTAAAGAATCATACCTCAATTAATCCTCAGCAACCAGGTAAGGGGGCATTCATATTATTTGTATGGTTGGACAGAAACGATCTCCTCAACCCTCTGTTGTAGTTGACAGAGGGAATGCCAGCTGATTACATGTTTGCTCAAAGGCACTCTCGCCCTTCTGCCTCCATCTATAAATCATGGAGCCTTTGAGAATGCAGCCACCTCTGGGCTGAACACAGCAAGTGTTGAACTGTGAGTAATAATTTACACTGTGGAGTAATTTCAGATGGAAAGTGAAAAGAATTTTTGGCCCTTGCCCTCCTGAAGGTGAAAGACAACTCAAGTCACACTATACCCACAATGGTGACAAACACATTTTTGGATAACCTGACTGTGATATGCTATCAATAGAATATGCTTACCCTGGACTAAAGGTCAATTCCAACTCCTTCTGAGGGCATGTGCTATAACTTATCTTTGATGACACATGAAGTCAATTTGGAGAGTGCATGTTGAACATATGGACATAAAGAATAAAGCTTGGACTCAGCCAGGAAGACATGGGTTCAATGCCTCTTTTTGACGCTTTATAGCTTGTGATTGTGGGCAAGTCTACCAAACCTTCTCAACCTGAACTTCCTCAACTGTAAAATTATGCTAATATGCCAAGAAATAAAGGGGGGAAATGAAAGGGAAAAGGAGTGTTTCTTAAAGCAATGTTCATCTATTTAATAAAAAAAAAAGGAATGAAGTCTCAATTAGTAATTTAACAGACAAAAATGGTGTATTCATTAATTTTAGTTAACAGAAGTCTTTACAGGAAAATAGGTTGAAATCACTTCTTCTAGGCAACATTGAGAAGAAAAAATTTTCAAAGAGTAATGCTAGAGACAAATTCAATTAAATACTTAATGTTGTTAAATGTTAAGGAACTGAATTCACCTATTAAAAGGGATAGTGTTACAAAATGGATAAAATAATAAATAAATAAATAACTTCCTAGAACCAATGCAAAAATTGTTGGCAGACTAAAATTTGAAATCCTGATGTATAATATGTTGCACAACTTCAAATTTAAGAGCAGTAAAATTAATAATGATATGAAATAAAATTTAATTCCAAGTGTAATAGCTTGAAACAGTAAGAATATTATATAATACTGAAAGAGACATTAAGTTAAAATGATTTATATACAGCAAATCAGATTTTAAAGATTATCAGAATCATAAGAAGAATGAGATGAAAGATATAAATGACAATTTTAACAGAGTATAACAAATCTTGAACAAAGACATCACAGGTCTGAATTACATATATGAAGTAAATATATGGAAGGAAATAAATGGAAGAAACATGGAACATATATTATATCATAAGCTTCAAATGAAACTCTTACAAAGTAATCATTGATTAGGGTACTAAAACCTGTGTAAATGTCTAAAAAAAGTAGAAATTGCATACACATATTTTATACACACACACACACAACATATGTGCACCTGTGTGTGTAAGGGTGAGGTTGGGCTTGAATGTGGATGTTAATGTGTAATACACAGCCACATATAATATTTTCAGGCCATAGCTATAATAAAATGAAAAACAATAAAAAGACTGGTAATACCAGTCTCACAGAATTATAAGGCTCAAAGATTTCCTGGAAATGCATTTACAAATTATTAAATAGTATAATAGGTTGTCCCAAAAGTTTTAGTACATTTCAAGCTTTTATAGTATTAGAAGTTTAATGCTACAAAGTAATAAAAAATTGAAATGTCAACTATTTAAAATCTTAGTGTTTCTTATAAAAATTGAATACATTGACCGTCTAATGCTATATATTGCTTGTCATTTTTTTTAACTTTGTAAAAATTTTCTTCAGTTGCTCAGTGACTCAAATAATTCAATTTATAATTCTAACCTTAAGCCACCCAAAGAATGAGTTTTGATGCATGTATCATAATTTGATTTGATCTCCCAAGGGAAAATCTAATGAAGATAGGTCAAGTGATAGAGATAGCCAAGAAAGAGGTCTTTATCTACCTATCCAGAGACATTATCATCTAGAAACTGTTACACATAAAATGTATAATATAGGGTTTGGAATATCATTAAATTCACATTTAAAATTGTATTATCCTAAATTCACAATTTTCATAAATTTAAATAATTAATATTTTTCAATTTAGATAATTAATATTTTAATATTTCACATTAATTGACACCAAAATTTAAATAATTAACATTTGAACATTACATTTCAAATCTGCGGCATTTATACTTCTGAAGTTATTGAAGGTTAAAACTGAATTAAGACTTTCAGGACAGTATGTACCAATGTCAGCTGTTATTATGAAACCTTATAATAACAGCTGACATTGGTACAATTGAAATTGGACCTTTGATATGCTGAGGATGCCATGAGACCTCTACTAGTCATTAACAAAAAGAACTTAGAATCAGAATTTTCCCTCCAAGCAGGGTCAGGGTTACATGTTTCCATGCTGGATACAGGCAAGACGAAATGAAGCAAAGGATTTTTTCTAAAACCTACTAACAGCACCATAAATTTACTAAGTCCCATTATACATTCCTCTTCCAAATTCAACGTTCCTCTAACTCCCACAAATGTACCTCTTAGTTGTTGTAAATATGTATATATTTGTGTGTGTGTTTGTTCATTTAAAACAGTTATCTTCATTGGAGATTTATATTTTTGTGACATGTCATTTCTGCCTCTACAATACAGGGAGTTAGAAGTTTATTTTCTTCTGATGAGATAAAATATAGACATAATTATAATAGATTGTCTTTAAATATAACAAAGAAGGATACAGCATGAATAAAAATAAAAATCACTAATATTCAAGTAACATTTCAGGGTTGGCAATGTGAGTCCTATTTGTTAAGTTCTTGTTATGTGCCAGACTTTATGTTAAGTACTGGTGATAAAAATAGAAGTAAAATGAAGACAATCCTGTGATTTTAGGAAAACCTGGAAAGATATATATGAACTGATACAAACTGCATTGAACAGGACCAGAACATTAAACACAGTAACAGCATATTGTACAATGAAGAACTGTGAATGTCTTCACTATTTTCAGAAAGTGAAAACAACAATAACAACAACAACAAAAACGTAACCCCGAATCTGTATCTTGAAGGCATAGGCTTTAAGATAAAGAAAAAAGCAGTCCTTTGTCCTGCTTACTACATGGCATGCCTGCTATATATGAAATATTCTTTCCCTTCTGGTTGTCAGAGATAAATAAAGGATTATTCCTGTATCAGATAGATCTAAAGATAAAAGTAGTTCTGGCTACATCCCAATACAAAGAAGATGCTACCAGCCATGTTAACAGTGTCAGCACATAATGTTCCCTCTCAGAAAAACATCTCTATCATTTCTCAAGTGTATTTCCATCTTAGATGATATGGTCCTACAACAAAACACCATTCCCTCAACTTTGAAAACTGCAAAATAATGCTATACGATATAGATATCATCAGCAACATCATTATCATCATCACACTCATCTCTTCTTCTACCTGCATGAAATGCACTCTAGTTCCTTTTGACAAAAGGAACTTCTCTATTGTTCAAAATCTCCTTTAGTTTTTCCTGACTACTCCAACTCACATCAATCTTTCTTTTTCTTGAGCCAATAGTTTTTAATGTGGGTATAAAATTATCAAAGAAGACAGTTTAGCATTTGGTTATGTTGTTACAATGTGATTCTCAAGTTGCTTCATGTGCTCATCCTACCTACTGCACCAAATAAATTATTATTTCCTTAAGAATAGGGACTTTGTCTTCAGCTCCTTGATGTCCCCCCTCAAAGATAGCCTCCTGAAGGATACATTGTAGGTCAATCCATAACATACTTTTCTTAATTAATGAGTCTCTGGATCTCAGAAAAAAATCATTCTAACACCTTCCACCTATATCAGACCCAGAGAACTAGTGGATTGAGGAAAACAATGATAATGGTGTTTTTTCTTTCTATGATGCTATATACTTTTCAAAGGGTTTTCATATTCATAATATCTATTCAGTGAGGTTTTCAGTTTCAGTAGAATAGACTATAAAACAACCAAACTACTTCTGAAATAATTGACCCTATTAATTCACAAAGAAACTGATCATTCAAATCCTTCTACAGATCTGTTAACAGTCACTGCCTGAGGTGTGGGCAGTACATACTGTTACCTATGGAGATATTATCTGAAAGATTCAGGGAAAATGTTTTCTTGTCCAAAAAGCTTTCTCTCTCAAATTTGTCAGAATTATTCTAATGCCCTTTGGTCACTTCTGTGGACTGTTGTATTGAAGGCATTTGTTAAAGGGTAAATGTTATGGAGGAGTGGTAATATATTAATTCATTAATATCCATTAAGGCCTTCCTTAGCTTGATTTCATCAAGTTTGCTCTCCGAGAACTGAGCCTTCAGGGAATAGGAGACTTGACAAGTAAGTTTGTATGAAGGGAAGGGCAGAGGAAAGGTCTAGAGTGTGGATAGTTGCCTGGTAACCCACTGAGACCTCAGTAGGGAGCTGGAAGGGGGAAAAGATTAGTAGTGAGGAGAAGGAAGGAGTCAAGGTTAAAATATTGTCTCCTGGAGTGGGGAAGAATTAAGAACAAAAAGAAGAATTAATAGAGAAAGTGAAGTGCAAAAAGCTAAAAAAAAAGTGACCAAGTGGTAGGATTCTTACTATGGAGATTCACATCTACATAGACATGCATACACCCACACACATAAATATATATGTATGTATGTGTGTGTGTATATATATTATATATATATATATATATATACACACACACACATAAAAACACGTGAATCACTTGGATTAGAAGGTACTAACAAAAAGTGAAGTTGGACAAGGGGAATTGTTTCACTGGAAATCTATTTTGCATCTGATAAAGGTCAAAGAAGTCATTCTTGATGATTTAGCTTGAGGGCCTAGAATTTACAATTATGATAATGTAATAAAATTCCTTTCTTTTGCTTTGTACCCTCTTCTGTTTCTTTATATTTGTTTTGCCTTTGGCTTCTCTGTCCCTGTCTCTATCACTTTCTGATTCTATCTCTTTCTTCTTTCTTGCCTCTCTTGCTCTAATTATTTTCTTTGTCTTTGTCTCATCTTTAGTTTCTCTGTCTTTATCATTGTTTCTCAGTGTTTCTGTCTCTATCTCTGTCTTTGTATCTGTGTCTCTATTTCTGTGTCTCTGTCTTTCTGTCTCTCAGTCTTTCTCTGTCTCTGTCTCTGCCTGTCTGCCTCTCTCTGTCTCTCTGTGTTTCTCTGGGATTGTCTCTGTGTCTGTTTCCTCAAGTCTCTCTTCTCTTGCTTTATCTCTGTCTCTTGTTCTCACTCTTTATCTCTCTCCTCTGTCTCTGTTTTTCCCTTTCTAACACTATCTTTAATTTCCTCTCTTCTAAGTCTTCTTTTACTCTGATTGTCACTGTCTCTGTCTCTTGCTCTCTCTTACATCTCTCTCTGTCCATCTCTGTTTCCATCTCCACCACTCTATTTTCTGTCTCTCCTATCTTTCTTTCATTCTCTCTTTCTCTTACTCTATATCTCCCCTATGTATCTCTGCCTCTCCCCATTTCTTTTTCTCTCTTTTCCTTTCATTTTCTCAATGACGTAAAAGCATGATGGTCAGAATAAAAGAAAAGACGAAGGATCAAGTGAAACACAAACTGTTTTCATAGAAAGGTCAAAAGGAGTTTTAAGTATAAATGTCATTGTTATTCTGTCTGAAGAATAATGGCCCTAACCTGCTTACCCTTGAGGTGGTCTGCCCATCCACAATGAGAAGTCATGAAAAGTTCTTTTTTTTTTTTTTGAGAGTGTCAGTAGGGAGGGCAGGAAATTATTTCCTTTTGAATCCACTGGTGCTTCTTTGGAAAATTTCTTACTTTCAAATTCTTTCCAGGCCTTACTCTCTAAATTCAGCATGCATCCTGGCTTTGCTTGGGCCCCTGGCTTTGCTTGCACACAATCATGCTCTCTAGGACAAAAATGATGTTGGAGAAATACAGGCTACTTTGCATTTTCTCTTCTCTAGGCTATAAGAATCTCTGATTGACTTGTGGGCAAGAGGTCTGATTGGGTACCAGGGAGGAAAGAAAATGAGCCTGTAGGCCAAAGAAACATTAAGCATGTACACTGCATTTTCTCTCTGCCAGACTTGACATTTTCCAGTCATGTAGCCTATTAGCATCTCTCATTTCCCTTCTTCCCTCCCCCACCCCATCTCAGTGGGGTTAGGGACAAGGATTGAAGATGAAGTAGTAAGAAGCACAAGTGGCTTCCTTTTTCACTTTCTAATATATGCAATCTCCTGTCTTAGTAGCTGCCATCTATAACCAGACCCAGATGCTCATCCAGGAAGAGTGTTAGTATGTGCCTAAAAGATTAGAATCCAAATATTCATGAAACAAAATATGCAATAAGGGTGAAATAAAGACAAAATCCTGATGTGGTAATAATAGTTAGGAACAACATTTGTTAAGATTTCGTTTCACATGATGTTTGGGATCCAGAGAGTATAACCTTGTGGCTATTTCCTCAATTTGTAAAATGAGGGAGTTGGAGTTAATGATCTCTATGTTCCCTTCCAGATTTAAATATATGATACTACAATCCTTGGGAGAAGTTGCCTGTATTTCATTTTCCAACATGATGTGTCTCTGGGCAAAGAGACTTCTGAAACCTGAAAACTTTAAAAAGTAGAATGGGCAGTGGTCATGGTAGGGTCAGGAAAGATGGAAAAGACCTTATGAGGTCATAGTTGGCAGAGATGAAAAAGAGATAAAATGAGTAAATTTCATATATTTCCCCAAACCAAGTAATCTACCAAAAAGTCTGAATGTATATGCCTTTGAGAAACTGCAACAATTCTTATTGCAAACTCCAGAGACCAAGCAGATAGGTATCATCTGCTTCTTTTGTACCATTACTTCCTCCTCACATGCACAGTAAAGAGAGCTTTTCTTGCACATGTTTTTCCAGAAAGATGGTTGTTATTTTATTTGTGAGCTAAGAAACTTTCCACTGATTGATTTCTAGCTGTTGCTTTTCTTGCTATTCTATTTCAACTAAATATTTTGACTTTTATTTAAGAATGCAGCTGGGGATATATATTTGAACAAAGGTTCAAATTATATATGCAAAATTCTGATTACACAAAGTAAGTGACACAGAATTTGGAGACGGGACATTGTCTCAAATAGAGAGGGGTCCAAGCTACACATAATTCCCCTACCACAATTTTAGTACTTTAGTTGGAACTCTCAATGATAAATTCTTTAACATGTGTCAGGGAGAGGTAGCAGAGTAGAAAGAGGCAAGAATCAAAGAAGGAATCCATAGATTACATTTTATTAAGACAAACAAAAAAGTGAGCTTTCCAAAATACTAAAAAGTAATGTCATAAATCCATCTTCAGTAAAATCCCAGGTAGGGAAACCCAACTAGAATGAGAAATTTACATTAATCCATATTTTCTTCAACTCATGAAAATTTTTTTTACATATTTCTGAGGTAGATCATCAGGTTTAAGGAAATAAGAAGCAGAGCCATATTAATGAGCTTACATAGCAAAAACAGCATCAACATTGTGCTCTGACAATCTGAATTCCCAGCCACTTTCTTTCTTTTTTTTTTTCCAATAGTAATCAATAAGCATTTATTTTTTTTTTTAAGTAAGGAACTTTATTTATTTAATTTTTTCCTTATTATTTTTTTTTTAATTTAATAGCCTTTTATTTACAGGTTATATGTATGGGTAACTTTACAGCATTAACAATTGCCAAACCTCTTGTTCCAATTTTTCACCTCTTACCCCCCACCCCCTCCCCTAGATGGCAGGATGACCAGTAGATGTTAAATACATTAAAATATAAATTAGATACACAATAAGTATACATGACCAAAGCGTTATTTTGCTGTACTAAAAGAATCAGACTCTGAAATATTGTACAATTAGCTTGTGAAGGAAATAAAAAATGCAGGTGGGCATATATATAGGGATTGGGAATTCAATGTAATGGTTTTTAGTCATCTCCCAGAGTTCTTTCTCTGGGCGTAGCTGGTTCAGTTCATTACTGCTCCATTGGAAATGATTTGGTTGATCTCGTTGCTGAGGATGGCCAGGTCCATCAGAACTGGTCATCATATAGTATTGTTGTTGAGGTATATAATGATCTCCTGGTCCTGCTCATTTCACTCAGCATCAGTTCGTGTAAGTCTCTCCAGGCTTTTCTGAAATCATCCTGTTGGTCATTTCTTACAGAAGAGCAATATTCCATAATATTCATATACCACAATTTATTCAGCCATTCTCCAACTGATGGACATCCATTCAGTTTCCAGTTTCTAGCCACTACAAAAAGGGCTGCCACAAATATTCGTGCACATACAGGTCCCTTTCCCTTCTTTATAATCTCTTTGGGATATGAGCCCAGTAGTAACACTGCTGGATCAAAGGGTATGCATAGTTTGATAACTTTTTGACCCAGCCACTTTCTACCATTATGACAAAACGCTTTTATTATAAGAATTTTTCTGTACCCCATTGAGTAGTCTATTTATTTGAAATGAAGTATACAGCATTCCATTTAATAAACCAACACACAAAGAGAAGACATCAAAATGCTCTAATTTTATTGGGGGGTTGGGGGGAAGAAGACCCACCCACAACCCAATTTAGGACAAATGGGATCTTTTTTTTTTTTTTATCTTGAGAATAATAATACATTTTAGAAAGCCCTTGAAGGCTTAAAAATCACTCCCCTAGCTTTCTTTTTTACCTATGAAAGAAGTGGTATAATTATTACTCTCACTTTATAAGTGAGTAAACTGAGGCACAATATAATAGAACCACAGTATTTCACTTGGATGTGATCTCACTGGTCGCCTAGTCCAATTCGTACCCAAAAGAAATCCTCATCATTGCATTGAAGTTATATGAGCCACACAGGGCACACAATAAGCATCTATATAGAATTCATAATTGAAATAGACCTTTGGAATTATCTAACTCAATTATCTCATTTTTACAAATGGAGGATCAGAGTACCAGAAAATCAGAAGGATAGAAAGGGACCAAAATGGCAGTAATGAAATTTCTACCTAGATCCTTTTATTCTTAGTAGAGACTTGAACTCAGATTTCTGAAAACTCCATGAACTATACTTCAACTATACATATAACTTAGAGTATCCAACTATCAAAATAATGCTCAGTATAGATAAAGAAATCACAAAATAGGTGGAGAAGGAGCTCACAACATAAAAATACTTAGTCTCCAAACAGGAATGATTTATAAGCCATTTGTTGAAAAAGTCAAATCTGCATCTTACTTCCAGTCAAATCTAACTGCCCAAGCAAGACCATTGTATTATTTATTAAAATAACACAATACTTATCAAAATAAAATTTATAATATAAACTATAACAATATTACATATATAATGTAAAAGTATATACATAAACTTTTTGTTTTTGATTTCATTTCTTATGAATACTGTAATATCTCTCTGAGTATTATTTCTATTTTACATTTGGGCAAACTAAAACTCAGAAAGCTAAAATAACTTGCTCAAAGTTGCGTTTAAAAAAAATAGTCCCAGGAATAGAACCCAGGAGTTGTTTTTGTCCAGTGTTTCTCCCATTCACCAAGCTTCCTCTATTAAAACTTATTCACTATACTTTTTTGTTTCAGAAATCTGGAACTGTCACAAGGAAAGAGAAACGGGCTCACAAAACCATTTACCACAGACCAGAGAATTAAATATAATATTGTGGGTTCTTAATTGTTTGGTATCTTAGAAAGTGGAAGGTTGGTTTTGCAATAGTCATGATCCACAAACCAGGAAGAGAGCCAGTTATAACAAACCCACGCTATGGCTAGTGGCCTACTACAAGCCATATATAGTAGGGCTACTAATTTAAAAAAAGCACAGATCACATTCTGCAGAACAGATGTATTCCTGAAAAGTGGGATTAAAGAAAGTTTCTATAAATGAAATTATATATTCCTATTTACTTTGTGTGAAATTCTCAAAAGAAATAACTATTATAGAATTCTTATGAAGAAGATGGAAATATGTAGACTAGAAAACCACACAATCTGAATGGAATAAGAACTGTTTGAATGTCCAAACTCAAAAAGTGGCTATTAAAAGTTGGTGCCAATTTGAAAAGAAGTCTTCAGTGAAGGGATCTGTTCTTTTTTTAAATTTTTAATTAATTTATTCACAAAGCATATATATGGGTAATTTTTCTAACATTGACCCTTGCAAAACCTTTTGTTCCAAATTTTTCCCACTTTCCTCCCACCCCCTCCCCTAGCTGGCAGGTAGTACAATACATGTAAAATATGTTGAAATATGTGTCAAATCCAATATATGAGTACATATTGTTACAGTTATCTTGCTGCACAAGAAAAATCAGATCAAGAAGGAAGGAAAAGAAAAAGAGAAAAAACAAAATGCAAGCAAATAACAAAGAGAGTGAGAATGCTATGTAGTGGTCCACACTCTGTTCCCACGGTTTTCTCTCTGGGTATAGATGACTCTCTTCATCACTGAACAAGTGGAACTGGTTTGGATCCTCTCATTATTGAAGAGAGCCACGTCCATCAGAATTAATCATTGTATAATCTTGGTACTGCTGTGTAGAATGATCTAATTCTGCTCATTTCACTTAGCATCAGTTCATGTAAGTCTCTCCAAGCCTCTCTGAAATCATCCTGCTGGTCATTTCTTACAGAACAATAGTATCCCATAGTATTCATATACCATAATTTATTCAGCCGTTCTTTAATTGATGGGCATCCATTCATTTTCCAGTTTCTGGTCACTACAAAGAGGGCTGCCACAAACATTTTGGCACATACAGGTCCCTTTCCCTTCTTTTAAGATCTCTTTAGTATACAATCCCAGACAAACACTGCTGGGTCAAAGGGTTTGCAAAGTTTGATAAATTTTTGAGCATAGTTCAAAACTGCTCTCCAGAATGGCTGGATCTGTTCACAGTTTCATCAACAATGCATCAATGTCCCAGTTTCCCCACATCTCCTCCAACATTTGTCATTATCTTTTCCTGTCATCTTAGTCAATGTGACAGGTATGTAATGGTTCCTCAGAGTTATCTTAATTTGCATTTCTCTGATCAATAGTGATTTGGAGCCCTTTTCAAGTGACTACATATAGTTTTAATTTCTTCATCTGAAAATTGTCTGTTCATAAGGGGATCTGTTCTTAACCATGTGTTATATATTACTTTTTTTAATTAATGACCAGGATAAAGGCATAGATGACTTGGTATTAAATTTGTAGGTAACATGTAGGTAGCAAAAAATAATGAATACAATGTATAAGAGAGTTAGGATGCAAAAATATCTTGATGGAATAGAAAATTGGACTCAATCTGAGACCAAACTCAACTGAGATAAATGTAAAGTCTTATACTTGGGTTCATAAAGTCAATTTCTCAAATAAAAGATGAAGAAAACATGGTTTGCATAGAAAATGTCTTATGACTTTTCTTGCATTACAAACTAAATACATATCAGTGAGTTTGATTTAGCAGCCAAAAGAACTCATTCAAAATTGGACAGAATTAAGCGGGTTATAACTTCCAGGAAAAAGATGGTTATAGTCCATCTATACTCTTCTTTCATCAAGACCACATCTGAGTTTCTTATTGCCAAAGCTTATGGAACATGTTTAAAAAAAGCTGGAGAGAGTCCAGAGAAGGGCAAGTAATATGGCAAAAGATCTGATGTACAAGTCATATAAGGAGCAGATGAAGGAAAGGGAAGTACTTTAGTCCAAATAAGAGATCACTAGGGAAAAGGAAGGAAGTACAAAACATGATATAACTATCAAGTATTGGAAAATTCATCATATAAAAAAGGATTAGACTAGTTCTCTTTGGCCCCAGAGTGTTGCAAAGAGATAGATTTAGTTTTGGGCTAAGAAAACATTTTCAAACATGTAGAGCTATTCAAAGATGGAATGGTCTGTCTTTGGAATGATGGCTTCCTCTTCAGAAAGACTTTAAGCATAGACTAGACAAATAATTGTCAAGCATAATCATAATTAATAATAATAACAATAAACATTTAAAGAGCTTTAAGGTTTGCAAATGACTTTACAATTATTATCTCATGTTGTTCTAACAACCCTGGATGGTAGATGCTAATAATAATTTATCCCCATTTTAGAGTTGATGAGGCAGTGAGATGGCTCAGTGAGTGGATAGAGCATTGGCCCTGGGTAAGGAAGACTTGAATGTAAATATGGCTTCAGACACTTACTAGTTGTGTGACTCTGGTCAATTCATTTTATCCTGTTTATCTTACTCTACCAGGGAATAAAATGGTTAAAAAAATGCCAGTATTTTTTCCAAGAAATCTCAGGGACAGCATTGGCATGTTATGGTCGGGGTCATAAAAAAATCAGACATGATTGACCAGCATTTTACAGATAAGGAAATCAAGGCAAATAGGCTAACTAACTTGTCCAGAGTCAGATCTCAGGTCTTCCTGACTCAAGATCCAGTGTTCTATTCAACAATACAATTACTGAGGGCCTTTTCATCTTTAAAATGTCATGATTTCTTAGTTTTTCTCATAGGGTTGTAGGAAGAAAATTCCTCAATTTATTTCATGATCTGCCATTTTTTTTTTGTTCTGATTTTCTTAATACCTTTCATGTAAAATGTTAGACCACTATTCTTTCATTATTACTGTATCTGTCACTTCATCTTTACTTTCCATTTTCAATCACCCCACTAGAACAACTTGTCCCTCCCCTTCAATCAAATATCTTTTTTTTGTCTTCTACCATCATTCCCAAACTTGTTTTCCCTTCATACCACAGGCATGCATGGCTACCTTGTTTTTATCTTCACTTTTCATGGCAATGATTCTGACCTTTGGGGTTAATGGGCCTTATTGTATTTGCCCATAGGATGAAGTCCAGCCTCTATCTGGGCTCCCTTAAAAAACTAAGTTCTTTTTGGATCATAAATATTTCACCAAGAATAAAAAGATAAGAAATAACATGTATTATAATAATACTTTAAATTCTTTTCAGTTTTTCATTGTGCCTGAACTTCCTTTTTATTTTTGAGCCTTATGCCAGACCAGTGAGATACAAAGGGCAAATGTAATTATCTCCACTTGATAGATGGGAAAAATTAGGTCTAGAGAGGTTAAATAACTTGCTCATGGTTATGTGCCTGAATTAGTGACCTTTGAGACAGAATTAGAACACACATCTACTCAATCCCATCCAGACTTTTTTTGCTACATCACACATATATGACTTTGTGTATGTGTCTTAAGAACTCCGGGGGAATTTTGCAATTATCTAGCAAATACTCTCATCCTTCTAGCCAGCATCAAAATTAAAGCAAGTCCTCTGATCTCACACCTTTAATTACTAAATTTCCATATCATCCCTTCAGTGCAGTCAGCATTGACAGGGAAGGCTGGGTCTGCACTGCTTGCTTGCCATCAGAGAATAGCTGCTCCGTCCAGAGGATGGCTCTCATAACGTTATTTTTAACTCCATCTCATAAAGCCTGTTCTGTATAAATATATTTTAATTAATTAATAAACAGGACGTAATGAATTCTGGCAGGGTGACATTTGAGCACAAAGCAAGAGGCTTAAACAGATCTTGACATGTGTTAGCCAGGAAAACACAACACACACACACACACACACACACACACACACACACGTCCTTTTACTCATTGGAGACATTATATAATATGAAGTATTAGAAGGTTACATGGGATAGGGGGAGACAGATAAGGGAAACAGAGATTATTATCCCTAAGTAATTGGTTGGCAGTCAGTATTTTTCTACAACCTCAGGATAGAAAAAAGAAAATTCATTTGTGTTGAAGAAAAAGAAAACCAAAAACTCATATGCAAATGAGTTTATTGAGATAACCTTTTAAGGCATAGCTAGTATTCTGTAATACTTTTAGATTATGAATTTTTTGAAGAGACACATTTAATTTAATATTTCTTTCAGTTGATGTAAGAGAAATTTTGTCAATCCCTTACTATAACTAGAGTGAGTCAGTTGAGAATTTGCCCTATCAGTGATATCACAGATTCCTTTCTTTTCTTATCCAGTCCTAGAATTGCAAATGGGAGGTAATGTGCATGAAAGACTTCTTTTGATCAGACACTGCCTGAAAAGAGGGATAGCACAGCTCCTATATAATCCAGAGATTAGAGATAGAGAGGATATGTGTAGGGAATGGAGAACAGGCTGGGTATTACCTATGGGTTGGGGAGCATCCCATGTCATATGATTGACCCTTAGATGGAGGGCTCTTTACAGCACCTTCTGCCCCAGGGAGCAGCGATGGAGCACTTCAGAAGACCCACTTCTTGGGTAGGCTGGGAGGTTCAAGGGGACAATAGAATGTCTATCAAAGTCTCTAAGTATGAAAGCCTTGGGCGAGATGGAGAGAAATTTAGCCAGATGCTAAATTCTTTATGGAAGAAAGAGAATAACTTGGAAGCAGGTAGATAAGAGTCACTGTGAGCTCCATAGAGTGAGATATAGACAAAAGGAGAGAATATCAAAGGAAAGGTTGCTGACTGATGGTGATAGAATCTGGAAGTAACATTTAAAATGAATAAACCTACTCCTCTTCCTAGAACTTGTGTTGGAGAGGTATACTTAGGGCTAAAGATAAGGTAGCAAGGATGCAGCAGTTTCCACTGGGAGTCTCCAACAAGAATACCTATGGGATTTAAGATGGAAAGATCTGGGGCAAAGGAAACTTTATAACAATAGAAAGGGAGTTGAATAAGTCTTGCTAGAAACAGAGAAAAGGGAAGCTAGGGCACCTAGAAAAGGAGAATGATGGCGAATGAGGATGGGGGATTGAGGAGCAGTAGCAGAAGAATGGGATTTTCCTCTTAAAAGTCTATAAGTCTGTATCAAAGGGATTAAGAGACAAAAGGATTCTTTACTACACAGAGGATGGGAAGGTTCTTCATCCTTTCCCACAGTCTCTCCAATTCCAAAACCCCAAACCTCTAATTGAATTTGTCTCTAGTGCCAACATTCTTATCACACCTCCACATTCACCACATCTGTCTCACATGTGGCTCTTGACCCATCAGTTACCAAAACCCTAAATCCATTATACTCAGCAAGAGGTTGAAGTCAATCCATATTAGCAGCTTGAGCTAATATTGGAGGTTTTAAAGCAAAAATTGGATGACTATGTCACAGATACATTATATGCAGCAGTAATTTCTGTTCATCTATAGACTAAACCGGATGTCTTTCCAGTGCAGAAATTTTGAGAGTCTGAAATAATGTTGGACATTAATCTATTGCATTGGACCCTGATTTTTATTTTTTGGCTTCTTTCTCAATCCCATGCAGCTGGAGGTTAAGAAACTCCTAAAAGCCTTCATTTCTTTATCTGGAGATTACCTCACTGATTTATTTGGAAAATTAATCAGCCTTTCTCTCTTCTGTGGAAATTCGACAGATGCTTCCTCCAATTCCAAAATTAGCTGCTTAAAATCATTTTTAATGGAAAATGGTGTAGAAACTATATCTTACTCCCACTCATGCCTTTTCTCCTTAGGAAAATGTCCAGAAAAGCAGTAAAGATGCACAATGTTAGGAAAAATGCTAGCTGCTACATGGCATGGTATATAGTATGGGATCTCGAGTCAGAGAAACCTGAGCTCAGGTTTCTTGGAAATTTATTAAACTCTGTTATTCTGGTCAAGTTACTTAACCCCTCTCAGACTCATTTTTTCCTCCTTTATAAAATGGGTATAATAATAGCATTGATCCCATAGGGCTGCTGTTAGGACTAAAGGAGATAGCATATATAATATGCTCTCTAAATCTCAATCTTGAATAAATGGGAGCCTTTATTATAATCCTCTTAGAGAAGGATTTTAAAAGCTACCTTAGAAAACAAACATTTGAACAGTGAAAGGAATGGTAAGGTGGGGGAGTTAAGGCATAACTGAACAGAAATGGAATATCATTCTACCCTGAAAATAGATATACGAGCATCAGAATTTTCCTTCCCTTTAGTGAAAAATTTCACAAAATGAAGATATGAGATTTGAGTGAAAGGAGGAAGGTGAAAAGAGGAAACTTGGAGAGATGAAGGAACTGACATGGTATATAAATATATTTTCCTATGGAAGAAACAGAGAAAGATAAAAAGAGACAGACAGAGACAGACAGAGATAGAAAGAGAATACTACTAGTTCATGCAAGTCAGAAGTGAAAAGAGATGAGATATAACTAATTATTGATTTCGGCTCCCAAGGCAGATTCAGTTATATAGGAGTTACTTGGAGATTGGGTGGTATAGAAAAGTTTTAAAAATCACCATAAAATTTATATGAACTGATGCAAAATGTAGTGAGTAGAACCAGGAGATCATTGTACACAGTAACAGCAATATTGTATAATGGAGAAATGTGAATGACTTGGTTATTCTCAGCAATAGAATGATCCAAGATAATCTCAAAGGACCCATGATGAAATGTACTAAATACATCCAGAGAAAGAACTGATGTTGTCTAAATACAAACTTTCTTTCTCTTTCTTTCTTTGTTTCTTTTTCTTTCTTTTTTTCTTTTTTCTTTCTTTTTCTTTCTTTCTTTCTTTCTTTCTTTCTTTCTTTCTTTCTTTCTTTCTTTCTTTCTTTCTTTTTTCTTTTTCTCTTTTTCTTGTTTTCTTGTACAAAATAACTAATATGGAAACTTTTTATGTGAGTATGCATGTATAACCTATTTCAGATTGCCTACCACCTCAACAAAGGAGAAAAGGAGAGAAAAATGAACAGAATGTGGAATTCAAAATATTTTTAATGTTAAAATTAATGTGCAATTGGGTGAAATACAATATTATTCAAAAATTCATCATATCTAGCTATCAAACACTGTATCCCCCCCAAAAAAAAACTTTATTACTCAGGATTAAAGCAGGATAAAACTCACCTGCTACTTCTTCCTAACATTCATCTCTTTCTCCTATTCCTTCAGAGTCCTTATCCTGTTCCACTCTACTCTTTTTGCCCTCTGGAACTCCAATTCTATATATCAAGAAACTTCCCATTTTATTTGAACATGTCTTTTCCCACTCTTCCTAGCTCCTTGAATTCCTGGAAACTGGCTCTCCCCAGAACACATTGCATTGCTACCCACCCATCTACCACTATATACACCTTCTCTCATGCCCTCCTAACATACATATCCAGGAGGAGGAATAAATAGATTCCTTGCTTCTCAGTTCTTATTCCGTGAAACTTCTACTGCCATTAGTGGCAGTTTATAGTTAGAGCACTGGACTTGGATTCAAGAAGACTTGAATTTAAATCCCACCTCATAAATGTACTAACTGCATAATCCTGGGCAAGTCTCCTAATCTCTCTCAGTCTTAGTCTCCTCATCTGTAAAATTAAGATAATTCCAGGATTGTTGAGAGACTAAAAAGAAATATTGGTGAAATGTTTTGAAAATCTTCTAAAAAACGTTTTGCAAAACCTCATATAAATGTTAACTATTCTTACCCAGAAACCTCACTTTCGTTAAAGTTCTTTCTGTCCATCTATATATCATCCTGTCCAGATATCGATGGCTGCTATCAACCAGCACCTGACATTATCACCCTTTCTCAAAGAATTTAGTACCTGACCCATCTTCTTCTTCATTCCAAACTGTACATTCATATTTGAGGATTTCACTGCATGTTTTGATGTCAATTATTCAACAAGCATTTATTAACTTGTTACTGTATGCTGTGAATCCTGCTAGGAAGTGGAAATTTAAAAAAAAAAAACAATGAATGGAATAGTCTTAATACAAAATGAGATTAAATTTTAACATATACTCTCTCCAAAGTGAGGATCTTTATATGACAGCTAATGGTGAAGTGGATAGAGTGTCATACTTGGAGTTGAGAAGACCTAAGTTCAAATCTGGCTGCAGATACTTACTACCTATGTAATCTTCAGCAAGTACCTAATTTCCATTTGCTTCAATTTCTCCAACTGTAAAATGGGGATGATAATAATCAAACAGGATAATATTTATAAAAAGTGTTTAGTACAGTGCCTGTGTTATAAGTGTTGTTATATAAATTCCCTTCTTCAATTCCTCTTTCTTCTTTCTGGGACAGAATATAATATGAAGCAATTCATGAGTAAAATCATGGACCAATCATGAGTAAAAAAATTTTTTTCTCTAAGTCACAATTGCATTTTGACTTCCTGTGACCTATGTTGTTCTTCACTTAAGGCAAAAAAAAAAAAAATGCTCAAGAAAGTTCTGCCTCCCTGAAAGTACATTGAGAGAAGTCTCTAGTCTAAAGTGAGCATAAAGTGATGTTCCTTAAAAGTTGTTGTCTAGGATAAAAGCTATGATTATCCTTCTCAAATTACATATCTGAATTGAGAGCTAGATATTTTGAATTTATAGGAGTTGGAATAAACTTGAGAAATTATGTAGTCTGATATCCTCATGTTACTGAAAATGAAATTAAGACTCTATCCCATTTGTGAAACACATTTCATGCTACATAATCAGTTCATGGCAGAGAAGGAACCAGAGTTCCAGATCTTTTGACTCCTAACCTAGTAAGCTTTTTTATAAATATGATGGCTTATCTGGGCTTGCTTTCTACCTTAAGAGAAACAGGTAAAAAGAGAAATCCCTTTAGGTTTCTTTCTAGGTTGTCTGTTTCAGTTTATCAGAGTAGGCAATGTGAAAGGGAATCAGGATAGATATTATAAATGGAAATATATTATTCAGTTGCCCAAAATGACTTTTGTGCTATATCTTTTACGGACTTAACTATAAGAAACAAAGTTTCCTATAGTTATAGGAAGTTAAGGCTTCCATTAAAATAGGAGAAAATGATGAAATTCAAGGCCAGTTCTTGCTCTTTGAAACCACAACACTTTTGCTGATATACTGACCATAATCTTATCTATCTTACTTTTCAAGGCAGCCTCAGCTTTAAGATGGAACAGTTTATTGCAGCAATGGCAACTGTGAACCACCAATGTGGTAATGATCTTCCTGGCCTCTAACTTTTATTTATTGTATAATCATACATTTTGTAAAGAAAAACATATGACTAATGAAACACTAAGCCAACTTCCTTAGAGTGGTATTTATAGGCTATAGTCCATGATATTTTTGAGGGACTACATAAATATATTTTCATAACACCCTTGATTCTAATCTTAATGGAAATGGGCCACTAATATATATCATTCACATTATATCTCACATGTTCTCCTAGGGAGAATAAATAAAGAAATTTGCAAAGTGGGTCCAAATGTAAGAAGAAAGGCACTTGGTCATCTTGTGCTGCACAATTAATTAGAACTATAAAGTCATGAGCAAAAAGAGAAGCATGCAGATAATCAAATCAATTAGTCAATTAAATAAGCATTTATTAACTACTTAACATGGTCAAGGCAATGGGTTAAGCCAGGGGGGTAAAGAAAGGCAAAAGATAGCTCTCAAGAAGCTCACGCTTTAATGAAAACAATGACCTACAAACAAATTTGGAAGATTAATTGTAGATAATCTTAGAAAAAATTCATGAGCATTACGGGGGATTCAAAAAAGCTTCTTGCAGAAGGTGATTTTAGCTGGGATATGAAGGACTCAGGGAAGCCATAAATAGAAGTTATGACCTCAATGAAGATCCAATAAAGGAAACTAACCAGCTATCCAACAACTAGGAAGAGGACCAAGTAAGAGTAACATCACAAAAAATCTATAGAAAAAAATTATAATTTTGAAATAGATGGTGATTATCAAAAAAGGCTAAGGAGAGGTCAAGAAGAATGAGAATCAAGAACAGGGCATTCAATTTAGCAACAAAGGAATAACTGATTACTTTGGAGAAAAGAGTTTCAATAAAATGATGTGAGAGTTGTGGAAGAAGATATACTAATTGTAAACCACTATCTCAAGACATTTAACCACAAAAAGGAAGAGATATAAGGTGATAGGTATGACAACTTATATATGAATATCAATAGTCCTGGTGCTGATTAGATATAGAGAATAAGGGGATAGAAAAATTCTTTTTTTTAATTTAATAGCCTTTTATTTACAGGTTATATGTATGGGTAACTTTACAGCATTGACAATTGCCAAACCTCTTGTTCCAATTTTCCCCCTCTTTCCCCCACCCCTCCCCCAGATGGCAGGATGACCAGTAGATGTTAAATGTATTAAAATATAAATTAGATACACAATAAGTATACATGACCAAACCGTTATTTTACTGTACAAAAAGAATCCGACTCTGAAATATTGTACAATTACCCTGTGAAGGAAATCAAAAATGCAGGTGGGCAAAAATATGGGAATTGGGGATTCAATGTAATGGTTCTTAGTCATCTCCCAGAGTTCTTTCGCTGGGTGTATCTGGTTCAGTAGAAAAATTATTAATAGAAAATTTCTATTAAGAATTCATTAAAATGCTCCATATCAACGCAACGTATGCTTCAAAGTAAAAGTGGACATAAATAAGCATGGCAAAAAAGTTAGAAAATATGACTCAAATCCAAGTAACACAATTGGTAAAAGATAATATATTTCAGTGGAAGTCCATAGTATCTTATCATTAATAGTATCAAGAAGTCAATGCAAGGCACTGCATGTTTTTTAGATAAAATCACTATATTTAAATATACAAAAAAGTGAGCTATATAAGAATCATTTCTTATTCAATAGTCTATACAAAAAAAATCATCAAATTATTAGAACAAAATTCAAAAACAACACAAAATTAGAAGACAAAATTCAGTGAGAAAATATTTTTATAATTATACAATTTATTAAATTTAGCAAGGCATTGATGCCCAAAATTGGAAATGTATGAAGGAAAAGATATCAGCATGACAATCAATTTCCTGTGGAAGTTTAGCCAAAGTAAATCAACTGTAACAACAGAGGTCAGAAGATGAAAATGCGTACATGATTTAGACATAAATTGTTAAATCATATAAGCAAATTAGGAGAATAAGAGAGAGTTTTTCTCTCAGATCTGTGAAGAAGGAAGGAATTTATGGCCCAAAAGAATTAGAAAACATTATGAAATGGAAAATGGATAATTTTGATTACCTTAAATTAAAAATCATTTTTATACAAACAAGATTAGAAGTGAAGCAGAAAACTGGGGGGAAATTTGTAGTCAGTGTTTCTGTTAAAGGCTTCATTTCTAAAATATATAGAGAACTGACACAAATTTGTAAGAATATAAGCCATCATAGTCAGAGAATAGGCAGCTATTTTGCAGTCGCAAGGAACTGGAAATTGAATGGATGTCTATCAGTTGTGAAATGCTAAATAAGCTATGGTATATTAATGTAGTGAAATAGTATTGTTCTATAAGAAATGGGGAGCTGGCTGATTTCAGAAAATCCTGGAAAGACTTATTATATGAACTGATACTGAGTGAAGTAAATAGCACCAAGAGTAGCGGAAAGATTATGTGATGATCATCTGAGATGGACTTGACTCTTTCAATAATGAGATAATTCAAAGCAATTATAATAGACATGGGATGGAAAATGCCATCCACATGCAGGGAATTATGGAGGCTGAATGGGAATCAAAACAGTATTTCTTACTTTGTTGTTGTTGTTTGTTTGCTTTCTTGGCTTTTTTTTTGCTTTTGATCTGATTTTTCTTGCACAACATGACATATATGAAAATGTTTAAAAGAATTGCACACTTTTAAATTATATTAGAATTGTTTGCTGTTTTGTGGAGGGGGAAGTAAAAGAGGAGAAAGAAAAATTTAGAATATGAAGTTTACAAAAATGAATGTTGAAAATTCTATATTTGGAAAAATAAAATATTATTAAAGTTGAAAAATCACTTAACTACAAAAAAGAGAAAAAATTAAAGAAACAAAGTATTTTAAGAAGCAGAGGTGAAAAGGGAAAACATACCAGGTGTAGAAAGGATTGACAATACAAAGGCATGGAGATGAGAGATGGAGCATATTGTTTGAAGAACATTAAGAAGGCCAATCACACTGGGCCACTAGTATGTAGAAAAGGAAGTAATATATTAAAAGAATGAAAATTTAGTATGGGGCCAGGTTGTGAAGAGCTTTAGAAGCCAGATGGAGGATGTATATTTGATCTGAAACACACTTGAAAGCCAGTGTAATTTATTGGATAGGAAAGTAATATGGTCAGACTTGAGCTTTGGGAAAATCACTTTAGCAGCTGTGTGGTGGATGAATTGAAATAAGGAGAAACCAGTTAGAAGGTTATTGCAATTATCCTGAACTTAAGTGGTTGCTGTAGAAAAAGGAAATAATATATTTGAGATATGTCATGAAAGAGAAATTGACAAAATTTGTCAATTGATTGAATATGTGGAGTGAAGGAGACTGAGGACTGAAAGATGCCAGATTAGTAAATCTAGTTAACTGCAGGGATGGTGGTGTCCTTGATGGTAAAGGGAAAGTTGAGAAGAGGTTGGGTCTAAGGTAAAAGTTAATGAGCGCTATGTTGGATATATTGTGTTTGTAATACATATGGATAAGCTAGTTTGAAATGACCAATAGGTAATTGGCAATGTGGAACAGGAGCTCAACTATGATTCATAGGTGTAGAAACTATCTTTCTAGAGATGATAATTAAGCTCATAAATTCTGGTGATGTCAACCAATGAAAGACTAGAGAGAGAAAGATTCAAGAAATAGACTTATGGTACAATTGGGAGTCTTATGCAAGTTATGAATCAATAAAGAAAACTTTGAAGAACAAGTCAGGCAAAGAGAACTAAGAGTAGTATCCAGGTTTAGAACAGATAACAGAATCAAATATTACAGAGTGATCAGGATGGATGATGATTTGAGATAAGGGAATCTCATCTTGTAATTAAGGGATTGTTGGTAATTTTGGAATGAAGACAATCACCAGAAAATAATAAGGGCAGAAGCTAGACTGCAAAAGGTTAAGGCCTGTATTAAGAGAATAGCTTAAAGCAGTGACCATATGATAGATCTAAAATTCTACTTTAAGAAGTTTTGTTTAATGGGTGATTGAAGAAATAGTGGATTATAATAAGTTTTTTTGTTTGTTTGTTTGTTTTTAGGATGGGCAAGAAAGATGGGCAAGGTACTTTGGAAGAAAACAATAGATGAAGAGAAGTTGAAGATTAGAGATTATTTGGGAGACAATCTCCTGGAGAAAATATAAGGGGATGGGATCAAGGGAGCATATGACATTGACAGACTGAAGGGATCACCACACCATAATTGTCACTAAGGTCTAAGATTGATGATAAATTTGCATTAGAGTGAATACAAAAGAAAAGATATTGAGAGGTGGTAAAAAATGGAGAAAATAAAATGGCAATGGAGTAGAAAGAAATTTTCTAGCCCATTTTCTGTTCAGGACCTATGTGGGGGATGAGGGGAGGTAGGAAGCGAAAGGAGAGGAAAATAAGAAAAGTACAGTCTTTGTAGGAGAGGATAAACAATAATGCAGTATTATCTAAGACAATTAGGTCAGACAGTAGATAGAGTGCTACCCAGGGAGTCAGGAATATCTAAGTTCAAAACTTGACTCATATTTTCTAGCTATATGACCTTAAGCAAGTTATTTAATCTGTCTTCCTCCATTTCCTCATCTTTAAAATGGGGGTAACACAAATACCTACCTCCCAGGGTTGATGTGAGAATTAAATAAGATAATATTTGTAAAGTTCTTTGCAAACTTTAAATCCCTATTATTGCTAGCTGTTATGATTATCTGTACAAAGTAATCTGTGAGAAATAGTAGATAGAAAGGCACATGAGAAGAGCAGGTGAAAAAAGAAGGGGATTTTGTTAATTAAATAATGAGAATTCCAGAGGGCAGAATTAAAGGGCTAGGCACAACTTGATTGGGACATGGGATGGGCAGACTTGAAGAGAATGAGAATGAGAATATTGAAGTAGGATTGGGAAAAAGAGATAGAGAGAGAAGTACCCTTAGGCAGCCAAAGATTCAGAATCAAGGGATTTGAAGAGAAGGAGGTGTTGTATGAGAGAGATAGTTATAGAAAGGGAGTCTTGAAAGACTTACCATTTTCATTATTCTGCTCTTGGAAATCAATGTCCTTTTTAAATTACAAGGTAAAAAATTTTGATTTGGTTTCCTATTGATAATTTGCTGTCAAGTGATGTTGTCACATATTCCTTCCACTTAGTCCAGTTCCAAATGGTGCCATAAAACTTCAGAAGGCCACAGGAGAGCATTTTTGATCTACAACACAAATCTTATGACAAAACTCCCAAACCTCATGAAAACTTGCAAGTCACAGTCATAATTAATGATATATTGGACTGTGCTGCCTTTCTAAGCCTCAAAGGTCTTTTTTTATGATCAGTCCAATCTCAGAAAATTTCAGTGAAGTGCTATAAAGACAAAGGCATCTAAAAAGCAAATGCTTGAGGTTTGCTGAGCTGAAATGAAAGGACAAACTCGGATTCTTGAAGTCACTTCAAAAGCTTCAGAAAAACCTGTAGGAAATTCAAAGCAGTGAATGTTTCACAATTTAAGCATTTGCATTATTTTAGCAATCTCCCTTCATCCTCATCCCACTTAGTGTGCAGAAATACAATATTAGGACATGAGCAATACACAGGCAAGTGGTTTATAGATTCACAGCTTCATTCAGTAATGATTTCTTTAGCTTTTTACATTAATTAGTCTGCTATCTCACTTCTAATATCTTTTCTTCCTTCTATCTTTCCTTCTTATTTTATTTTAATTGATACATTTTGTCATTACATAACCTTTATTTCCCAATATATTTCTTTCTTCTCTTCTACTCAGTGAATATCCCTTGCCACAAATATTTGTAAAATGAAACAACAAAAAGTTCAGTAAATACCACCAACATAGAAATCATAATTGTCAGAATATAATATCCCCCGCTCATAGACTCCCACATATAATGATGCATTTTTCCAGTTCTTTTATAAGTCAGAATTGGCCATTATAATTACCTACTGCTCCTCTGTTTCCATCATTTTTTTTCTTACTTCTCTCTTACATAGAAGCATAGGTATAAGACAAAAGGAATCTCAGGCCATACAAGTCTACCTATGCAACTCTGAGTTTCATACTGATCATTTCTTACAACAGGGTAATCAATCATCTCTTTGATAAACATTTATTAGGCACCTACAACTTGCTAGGACCATAGGCTAATGACAGACCATTTCCTTTTGGGGCAGATCTAGTAGGTAGGGAATTTCCCCTGCCATCAAATCCTAAATCTGTTTTTTTTTTTTAAAATAATTTCCCCCACTGCCTGTATGGCCTTGTTCTGCCTGTTTCTTGTTCTGCCTGTATGGCCAAGCAGAATGAACCTCATCCTTCTTTCACAAGGCTGTCATTCAAACACTTCAGAATTGTGTCCCTCATTTCCCTGAGTCTTTTCTTCTCCAGCATAAGTATATTTGGATCTTCCAATTGTTCCTCACATGTCAGGGCCTCCAAGAAGGTCCCTTATGGTTTAGATTTCTCTCCTTTGGAAATGTTTTATTTATAATATCTTTCTTAAACTGTGACCTCAAGAACTGAACACAGTGCTCCAGAAGAGATAGGACTGGGCCCAAGAAGACCAGAACAATCATCATCTTGCCTTTGGAATCTATGCTTTATTTATGCAATACCGGATCATATTCACTTTGGGAACTGTGGACAAATCACAATGCAGGCTTCAAAGGGGTTGATTCTCCCTCCTTAGATTACTTACTCAGCAGTTCCCTTGAAGTGATTTCTCCTTACTGACCATATTCCATTCTAGTGTGCCCAAAGCAGTTTCCCTTTTCTTCTTTTCCATATTCTTTTCTCTCTAAAGTTACCTAAATGACAAGTAAAGTTTTTTTAATCAAACTTTCATCAGATTAGTTAGTTTTTGCATTACCCTAAAATCCTCCTAAATTCATTAAACCACTGCATGAACTAGATTTCTAAATAATTCCTCTTTCCTTCGCATCCTACCACCCATTTTTTTTTTACTAATTTAAGGGGCACAAAGATTATATTTGGTGTGTTGTTGTGGAAAGTGTGTTGAATTTGGAGTCAAAAACCTGAGCTCAAATTTCAACTCCATGGCTGCCCAACTCACCTGAGACAAGTCAATAACTTCTCAGCCTCATTTTCCTCCCAATACAATTAAGGATTTTCACTAACTGATTCCTAAGGTCCATTCTAACTCCCAGTCAATAATCCTCTACACAAGATAACAAACATCTATTATCTAGTAGATCTAAGTGAAAAATGGTCTTTAATCAAGTTAACCAAGCATTTATCATTCTTGTTATTCAGTCATATCTGATTCTTCATGACCTATTTTTAGTGGAGAGGGCAAAGATACCAGAAAGTTTTGTCATTTCCTTTTCCAGCTCCATTAATAGATGAGGAAACTGAGTCCTACAGGATTAAGTAACTTGTCCAGGATCACCCAACTATTAAGTGTCTGAGTTTAGATTTGAACTCAGGAAGATGAGTCTTTTTGATTCCAGGTCCAGGGCTCTATTCAATCCAAACCTAGATGTCTGCATTTGTTATGAATCTGCTGGATGTTAGACACTAAGCTACTTCACAAATAATTTACATGATCTGTGAAGATTTTTTTTTTAATACTGATGACCATTACACAATGAATCATACTACTGAGGAATGTTGTAGGATGTCCTCAAGAGACCTCTCAAAACAGCATCATTTCTGTTTCATCCAGATAGTCCTACATGAAGATAGGATGGTAGTTTCTGTGTCCTCTCAAAGATCCTTATAATCCTGAGATTTCATGATTATCAATTAAAATTTGACAATGGAGTGCCAAATAGGAAGACATATTCATGTGACTAAACATGTTTAGGAATTCTCCTTTGAGCACTGCAGTGAGATTTTCAGATGAGACAAAAAGAGGTGGGGTGGGGATCAATATTTTAACTGTGTCTTTGGAATTGATAGTGTATTTTGAAAGGATAATCAAAACATAAATAATAAATGATGTTAATAACAAAGGACTAAAATAGTAGCACATAACCAGAACTATAAATATAAAAACATAAAAAGCATTATTTTATTTTTAATTTCAACTGTAAGGAATCTGCTTATTTACAAAGTCTAGTTAAAATGGATGCATCTGGCACTACACATAGCTATCAAAAATGTAGTTAGGGGGACAAGGCTATAAAATGATTTCTGATTTTTAGGGACTTACACAGTAGTGGCCCTGACCCCAATTCTCAAGAATTAAAATTTGGGAGCATTCAGTGGGGCCATCTAGGCTGACATCACTTCTCATAATGAGATGCAAACAATATCTTTACAGGCATACATATGCCAGAAATAGCTACAGAATATTAAAAACCTGGCTCTGTTTCACTATGGAATAAATCTGTGATCACCTCCTTGGTCTTCTCTAACAGGGAACTGAAAAAGGATTTCCTCATTTTCATGCTTGTGTAACCGCCTAGAAAGATCATGACCATGAAGAGCACCATTAGGCCTCTCATTCATCCTTGGTAAACTACAGGCCACAGTTCTCTGCTGTTTCACAAGGGGTCAGGTGGATGTATGTTTTAAGGGGCATTAAGTAGGGACATTTGGGGATGCCATCTCTGCCAGTCAAATTTCATGAAGAGTCAGAGTGTGACTGCTTGTATTTATCCTCCTACTATCCCAATGAGACATCACAGATTGTGTGTCTCTAATCTGGGAAGCTGGGGCTCTTTGCTTGAACTTGGTTACTGTAGAAAAATTCTTTCTTTGCTTTCTTCTTCAAAATGACTTCCATTGGCTAAGATTTCAACAGCTACTGGGACTCCCAGTCACATTGTTATTTTTTGTTTGGGATTGGGGTAATTTTCCTTTCATATTTTGCTTACCTTTTGCCTTTGCTCTTTGTGCAGTTTTTTTCTGTGGTAGGATGGCAAAGATTGGTGAGATTCCACTTTGGCATGAGTTGATAGGAAGGGGAGGGTTCTGAAAGGGATATCAACATCCTGCTAATTTCAGTCTTTCCATAGAGACAGTGGCTGTTGCTTGTCTACCCCTTGAGTGACTAATAATACAGTGGTTGCTTCTTCTTCACCCGCAGGGTGATTGTCATCCGTGGGATAGTTTGACATTTTACACTTTAAGTAAGCACACCCTTAGGCGAAGAGCCACTAAGAGACAGATTTCCTTATTAAAAGAAGATGTCACCAAAAGAGCAAGTCAACAAATGTACCACTGCCCAGAAACAACCATTTGACTAAAAGAAAGGAGTAAATAAAGAAGAAAGAAATGAGAAAGAAGGAAAAAGATGGGGAGGAGACAGAAAGAAAAGAAAACACAAGGAGGAAAAAATATGAGAAGAGGCCGTCACTTGAAGACATGGAATTAGAACATCTGCTGCATGTAATGGGATCATGAGCAGCTATCAGGTGTTGAGTGCAATGCAATGTGCTGAGAAGCCTTGCCAGGATCATTGTGAGGACTAGACTTGGTATTTATAGCATTTATGAATGGTGACGAGCCCCTAGGAATGTAATTACCGTGAATCACAGTTTCAACAAAAATAGTAATAGCTTATATCTCCCACCCCCAGTACAATGTAAATTCTTTGAAGGCATTTTTAATTTTTATCTTTAAGTCTCCAACATCTGACAATTACTCAGTGCTTAATATATTCTTGTTGAATTGAATTGAAATATTATGTTGCCTTATCATTACAAAGTATGTTATATACACTATCTCACGTGATCTCTAAAACATCCTGTTAAGGGTGGTAATATAAAGATTACTATCCATCTTTTCACAAATGAGGAAACTGAAATTTACAGAGGTTGAGGGATATGGCTAAAGTCAAACATCTGGCAAGCAGCTAAAACACAAATCTATGCCTTGTAGTACATACTTCACAAGATTGTTAATTGTAAAATAATACAAATGCCAATTATTATTAATATTTATATTGTTATTATAATTCTAACTGAAAATTTGATATTCTTTCCACTAGACCTTATCAACATAGCTTTTCCTATTTAGTTTTATATGTTAAGTTTAGAATGTAAGGATGGTTAATGAAAAATTGATGTCATTTGGGAAGATAGGGGGCCATCTCACTGACAATTTTTAGTAATATTTCCAAGTAAAAGAGGCAATGTAGAACATCTCAGAGAGGAATGGAAGAATGTAAGATATGATGGACAAGTCTTCTTGGAACTTCAGACTTCCAATACCATTGGCCGAAATAGTGATTATCCACCTGCTTTGGGTACCATCCCAGGAAATTCTGTTAGATGGCCAGTATCTTTCAGCCACAGTGTCACATATAGCTAGTTGTACAAGATCTGTTCACAGTCAGGCATCATGACTGAATCACTAGGTTAGAGACCAAGACAAAACTGACAAATAAGCTTTCATTCCTGTCATGATGGACAGGTGCAGTTAAGATTTTTATCATCCAATTAGGATTTCTCTTTTAGAAAACCTGTTTTTATAAACATAACTATACATTATATTTTCCTGGTCAAGGGAAGCACAGCTTCCTTTTGCATCTTATGTAAATCTTGAACAGACTTGATCCTGCAAACACTTCTCACTTTGATGAACTCTGTGCTTGTCAGTTTCTGAAGGTCAATATGAGAAGAGGAGAAATTACATCATTCTTCTTTTCTTCCACTGTCTTACTGCAGGGTGACTGGCAAGTCTTTATCATTGTAAGCCTCAGTTTCTGACACCATGAAATAAGGTTACATCAAAACATTGAGGAACTGTGATTTTTTTCAGGAAGGAAATTCCCTCCAGCACTTTAGATCAGCCCATTTATGACTTAGTAAATAATTTTTGGGGGAGAAGCCTAGAGCTCAGCAAGGTTAAGTATCTTATCTAAGGTCATGAAACTAATAAATGTGAGAGTCAAGATTTGAAACCATTACTCTCTAGATTCCAATTCTAGCAGGATTTTCATTAAATGTTGCCTCTGTAAAATGAGATAATAACATGGGGGCAGCTAGATGGTGCAGTGGATAGAGCATTAGCCTTGAAGTCAGGAAGACCTAAGTTCAAATCTGGTCTCACACACTTAACACTTCTTAGCTATATGACCCTGGGCAAGTCACTTAACCCCAATTGCCTCAGCAAAAAAAGAGAAAGAGAGAGAGAGAGATAACATGAAATTCATCCTAATTCTCATATAATTATATGATATTGTACAAAGAGCTAAAGAGATTTAGAAATCTTTGAGGTGAAAAAGACCTTTCAGATAATTTTTAAAATCCTCTTATATGTAAAAAATGAGGAAGCAGAAAATCAAAGGAATATGCATAGTCCCATAGAAAAACCTTAGAGAAAGAGTAATGGAAAAATAGCAAAGGTCTTAGACATGGCATTGATGCTATTCAAATTCAGTTTACTTGCCCCTCTAGAGGCAGCTTGCAGTGATCCATTGAAAAACATAGTCAACCATCTTCTATTCCCAGAATGACAGTATGACTATGGCCTTCTACTGCTCAAGAATTTCTAGTGACTCCCTATTGCCTTTGAAATAAAACACAGGCATTTTCATCATATTTGAAAGACTTTTTGATCTAGTCTAAGTTCACCTTTACAAAATGAATTATTTTACTTTTCTTCATACAAATTGACTTCCTTACTATTCTTCATATACAATATTCTACCTCCTGCTTTTATCCCTTTATGTAGCCTGTTCTCCATCCCTTGAGTACTATTGCTATTCACCTCTTCCTGCTGTCACCCCTGGCTTCCTTTTTGGGTCAAGTGCCTATCCTTTGTAAGATATTTTCTAATGCCATAAGGTGTCACTGCTCTTTAGAGATATTATTTTGCATTGTTTCCATATGTCTGGTGTTTACTTGCATATTTACTACATATCTCCTCCCAGAGGAAGCACTGAATTCACAGCCTTTCCTTCTTTGCAGAAGCAGTGAACTTGGTTAATGCATTAGTTTTGCCAATTGTTTCTTTTGGTCTTTTTATTTTAGGAGAATAGGGCTATATGGGGGTGGGATAGGGAACCTGTCTTAGAATCAGGAAAATCTTAGTATGAATCCCTTTTCAGATAGTCACTAACTACGTAACCCTGACAAATCATTAGACCTCTCGCCATCAGTTTTATCATCTATAAAATGGGGGAAATAATAGCATATTCTCTCAGACTTATAATGAAATCAAATAAGAAAATATATTTAAAGTTCTTTGTAAACCTTAAAATGTTATTTATATGAATAGGGGAAGTTAAGGCAGGGAGGAAGAAACAAATTTAAATTCAGAATCTTACAAAAATTAATACTGAAAATTGTTTTTATATCTAATTGGAAAAATAAAACACTATTAAATGAAAAATGCTACATAAATGTTATTTTTGTTATGGGAGATGTCTGGGGGAGAGAGAGAAAGAAGCACAAAAAGAAAGACACAGAGAGAGATAGTGACAGATAGAAAAAGAGAGACAGAGAGAGAGAGAGAGAAAGAAAGAAAATGTAAGAAAGAAAGAATGTAAAAGAGAGAAAGTGAGTGTAAGGCAGAGACAGAAAGAAATACAATAATAAAAGATCAATAATAATTTAATAATAAAACAAGACATGTAAACAAAAATATAAATTGCTTGAGGGCAGTGATTGTTCTCTGAAAGAAATACTTTGAACATATGGAACACAATGCTTGGCATATCCTAAGTGCTTAATAAGTATTTCCTGAATTGATTTAATGGACTTTTATGAGATTTAACTGAGGTTCATGAGCTAATTCCCAAACCTTTATTCCAAGGAGTCCTAAACTACTCCAGTATGGAATTATACTATTTGCTTATTTTTATCTTTGGACAGACTGTCTGTGTTTAGATTTCTGTACATAGATAATTAGATTCATCACATTAAGGTTAACAAATGCTGGAAAAATCTATTGAAATCAGGCTATGGAAAAAATCACTTAAGTCATATTACTCATCATCTATTAGTTTGTGTGTGTGTATGTTGTAGAATAGTAGTTCAGGTAGGAAAATACTAATTTAGAAATTTACTGGACATAAATGTCTTTAAATTTGCATTCCAATTAGAGGCTCTCTTTTTCCTCCTACACTTCTTCAAATCCAGTGCCCAAATATAAAAGAGTTTGCCAGAGTACAGAGGCAGGTAGGTTGATGTCCTGGTGATTTCCTTTTAATCTTTGTCCCTCTATGATATATTTGCCAACTCAAAATACTTCTAGTTGTATGTCAGGTACAGTTAGCCACAAAATTGCTGTGTGTAAAAATGATACTTTCTTACCCACTTTTCTCTTCAAGAGTTTTCATCATCAAGATTTGCTTCTATGAATGCTCACTAGTATGATATCAGAGCTTGATACCATTCTATCTCTGGAACTGGAAGACTGAAATATTAGACGCCATAGAAAAATTGATCACAGATTTGTTAATGTTGTCCTTGGACGCAGAAAATATCCATATGTAGGATCATCAATGAGACCATCAATGGGTGGAAGGAATATAGGGTGAGATTCAGGACTTGTGAGTTCATCACTACCGGAAATTTTTGGTGTAAAAAGTTTGCCACCAATCCTAGAAAATGGTTTGGGGCATCTAACAGATAAGTAACTTCTTCATAGTCATGGTCACACAGCTAATATGTGTCAGAAATAGGATTCAAGACCTTATCTTTTTCATTCCAAGGATAACTCTTTCTCTGGTACTCCATGTTGTCTCTCAAGAAAGTCATTTAACATAAAGAAATCTCTTCAGGCATCCTTATAGAATCTGGACCCTGACTGGGTCCTTGAGAGTACAAAGTGACTGTCACTTTCACCTTATGGAAAGATACCTTACTCAGGCTTAAGTCATTCATTAGATGTAACAAGCACACAGTAAGGCCCTACTGTGTACAAAGTACAGTGCTTTGAGACTTAATCAAAGAAATAAAAAAGAGCAATCCTTTTGCCCTTTATTTTGAGCATTTTGAAAAGAGAGAGATGGCTGAATTGGAATGAGCTCATTTGTATAAAGTATTGCAAAATTTGCGATTGCAATTATAATTACAAAATTGGAAAAATGCAATTAAAATGGAAAAATTTAAAGAATTATATAAATTTCAGATACTATCATCAATAATTATTATATTCAGACACTATAAGTGAAGAAACATTTTGTCTTTACAGTTAGAACATTTGGTCAGTTTCCACACAGCTAATTTCCATGTCCTTGTAGTTGGCTTGATTCAGCTGATATGGACAAATATATCAAAAAAAATTTTAAAAATTAAAAAAACTATTTGATGTAGAAAAGTTGTTTTCATTGGGTAGATATAATTGGAGTTTATGTCAGGAAAGGGTAGACAGATTCTTGCAAACAGCTGCTATCTTTTCTACCAGTGACTGTGATCATGTCTATTTTCTCCATATTGCTGACAAAGGTATTTTGCTCATCTTTATGGAGTATAAGTATAATACACTTAATAGCAGTTAGAGATGTCAGTGCTCTTTGGTATAGTAAATCTCCAGTGTGAGATAATCTTAGTTAATGATCAGCATAAAACAGATAGAGGTCGTTTTTTTAGCGTTGCTATAAAGCCTGCGTTTACTATGATAGAGTTGGAAGGAGGCAATCCCATTAACCTTTGCATTGTATTGATAGAATCATATACCCCTCCATCATCAAGGGTGGAGAGTATTCTCCAAGTCTTTACCTTTTGCAGCTGCTCTCTAGCTACATCATATGAATTTCCCAATGGGCAGAGGGGCTGATGGGCTTTTTATAAGGTTATCAAGTCAGCATGTATGTTGCTCAGTGCAGAGGATGAAGAAGTCAGCAGGGCTAGGGGGTTGGGGGAGAGAAATAAAAGCTGCCCCTTTTGCAGACTACAAGCTAATTCAAGATGACACATAGTAATGGCAACAAACTTTTCCCAAGGCAGACAAAAAGACATAAAGAAAGTGGCAGCTTGAAGCCCCTTGCAAGTTGGACTGCATACAGGGTCCGGCAATATTTCTGTCCCCTAAGGGATGAGGGGTGGCTGGCCCTGTTGATTTGTAAAGAGCTACACTGAGCCTGGTAGGTACTATATCTCTCTGGTCTAAAAACTATGTATGAGATTTTCTATGTAATTCCATAGGCCAGGAATAAACTTATATTCAGTTTAAATAAAAGAATTTTATTCGACCAAAAACAAAAAGGGAAGTGTCTGATGTGATAGAAAGGCAGATGCTGTATACATATACATTCATATGCATACATACACACATATATACACATCACATATAATGTACATATATACATATGTGTGTATGGATCAATATATAATATATGCATATGTATGTGTTTTATATATATACTTATATGTGTTAATATATACATATATGTATGTATAGACTATATGTATATAGTATTACATATATACATATATAAATGTAAATATGAAATTATGGCTTAGTTAATTCCAAGGTTACAACTGTTGAAAACAGAAAGAGTAGAATCAATTCAAGGGTGTATTGAAGCCCATTCAAATGTACTTTAGATAGTTGTTAAATATTCAGTGTGAGCATTTAGACTTTAAAAATCAGCAAACTTAAATCAGGGCTTGATTTGGTATGTGGTTGATTATGTAGTTGACTGTGTAGACTTAAGAAAGTGATGGATTAAAAAAAATTAAAAAATAAGAAAAAAACAAAAAAAAATTTTAAAAAAAGACAAAAAAGTGAAAAACTTTTAAATAAAAACATTTAATTTGTTTAACATTAATTTGTTAATTAAATGTTTAAAATGCAGATCAAACATGAAAATCTTTTATATATGTATATATACACACACTCATACATACATACACATATATATGTATGTATGTATTTACACACACACACACATACACACACGCACACATTTTTTTTTTAACTCGAAGCTTCTGCCTGAAATAAAGGACAAACTTTGCTCACTTCTGCACATGTTGGATGGCTGTGAGCTATAAGATGCTCTAGTATCTAAAGAACTAAAATTGAGGATCACTCAAAGAGTAGTGAGGAAGCTACTACGTGCTTTAGATGAGATATTGCAAAAGTGAAGTACTGAAAAGGATATTATCAGAAAAATGTATGGCCAGGAGAGGTGGAAAACCAAAAACAAATCACGATGATTCAACCATGTAGCTAGTGCAAAGGACAACTGATGGATGTGCTGTGTGACCCCTTGACATCTGCACAATGTCAAGACAAAGAGAGGAAGATCTCTGATATATAGAAGAACCATGGACAAGATGGACAAGTCCACAAGAATTCTGACCCAGCATTAGAGGAATTTCCCACACTGATTAGATGATAACTTCTCTGCAGAATCAGATATATGTTACCTTCCTTTACCATGCTACACATACCTCTAGGATGTATACAGTGTCTTCTTTATAATTTTCTTGTTTATCCCATAACCTCCAACAATGAAATAAAAATGTAGTGGTTCTTTCTTAGTATTTATTAATGTTTTGCAATGAACTATTCATAAATTTTCTTCATAGATGAAACATTAACATATGGAGATGATGGTTTGTTGTTGTTGTTGCTGTTGCTACTGCTTTGTTTTGTTTACCTCAGGTGGAGTCAAGGCAGACTTTGGCTCCTTATTTTGCACAACTCTCCCTCAATTATATCCAATTCACTTTAGTTGTGACATCACCTTCCTAATGTCATGATCCTCTTTGGGAAGAAAGGACAAACAAGGAAGGAACTTTGATTCTTGCATTCAGTCTACAGAGATCTCCCAAAGGGTTTTTAACAGTTTTGGACTACTCCAGAACTCAGAGATTTTTGCCCCTAGTCTCCAACTACCAAAAGCCCATTAATTATGTAGACAAATTCAGAGTAAGATCATATGAGATCATGGACTCTCCTCAATAGCTGCACTAAATGAAAGAAGCAGAAAGTGAGCTCATCTTGGTAAATAAAAGTAGGTGTCCATACTTTGATGGCAACCCTCAGCAAGCCTCAACCCTTGTACCCCCATAAGCTTTATGGTCAACATCAGACAGACAGAGTCTGAACAGGATATTCTTTACATGCTGGTAATGACAGTAGGTAACTGCCAGCTGAGCACTAGCTCTCTTGATTCTGCTAATTGATCACCAGTTGGGTACCTAAGAAACTAAATGATGCTTCACAGCTAATTGAACATAGGTCAAGAACTAGGAAGCAGAGAAGGAGGCCAATAGGGAAGGACATAAGAGTGATTACAAGGAGAGGGCAGAGCAACCCACGTGGTTTCCAGTTACTGTAGCAAAGTGATAGCTTAGGCAGTAAAATGATCAACTGGGATAAAGTCTGTATGGTGTGGCAGGAACCTTTCCTAGAGGAACATCAGTGCTTAAATCTTACTTAGAAATTGATGAGTTGACCAGGAGATATACATCAATTTGCTAAGCTAAAGTATTTAGACTGAGGACATGGCATGAGAAGGGAGGAGCTATTTTCTCATTTTACTGGCAGCTAGATGGTCTCTTCATAAAAGAATAAGGGTCTTCATACACTCAGAAGAAGGTTACTGGTTTAAATAGCATGTTTGTTAGGATTGACTATTTCTTTTTCGAGGGGAGGATATAATTTGTTACTATAAAACTCACCCCCACTTCATATAGTAAATATTATGTTTGATATATCTTAATATTATAATGGAATAGGATATAGTTATCAGATAATCAAAGATGTAGAGGTAGAGGAGACATCAGAGGCCATGTAGCCCAGTTTCTTCATTTTATAGATGATTAAACTGAGGCACAAAGAGGATAAATGAGATGCCTAAGTTTTGACAAGCTATAAACATCAATTTGGACCTTTGTCCTCCAATTTCATAGTCATCATTCTTTCCTCCACACCAGGCTACTTCCTGTGAGAGGCAACTGAGTATAGTAAATAGAATATCAGTCTTAAAATCAATAAGACTTGAGTTGAAATCTTGAGTCTGACATGTATTAGAATTATAATCTTGGGCAAATTGACTTTACTTTTCATTGTTCCAGGGAACTAAGTGACACAATTGATAGCCAAAAAGATCCAAGTTCAAAATAGCTTTAGACTATATGTATGTGACCCTGGGCAAGTTACTTGACCTGTCTGCCTTACATTCCTCATCTAAAAAATGAGATTATAATAACATTTGTCTACAGAGTTTTGAGAATCAAATAAAATCTTAATTGTAAAGTTCTTCAGTGTTTAATTCTTTTTCCCTTCATTTTTAATATGACAAGTGGCAGAAAATTTGTAGGGAGCTTCCATACTACAAAGTTCCATACACTGCTTAAATTATAAGGGGAAAAAAATCTGTGTTTACACCATAATATATAGAAATTTTTTTTATGAATACAAGGACTGTGTCTTATCAAAACCTGATACTTTTTCCAGTGTTCTGTATTCAGGAATTATTTAATAAATGCTTGTTGAGGAAAATATTCTGGATTTGGAATCATAGGACCTGGTTTTAAATCTTGATTGTATTGCCTATTATCTGTGTAACTTCAGATAAGTTAAATAATATCCCTGGCCTCACTTTACTCATCTGTAAAATGAGGAAGTTGAATTTAATGACCCATAGAGTTCTAAATCCATGATCCTATGAGTGGATGAATAAATGAAGTAAGTACTAGAAGGAAAAAAAGAAAAAAACAACCCTCTTGAACATCTAATCAGAAAATCTGTTTGCCAGTTTTGTCATTTTTTAGTCACACGATCTTGGAAAAGTCATTTTGCTTTTTAGAACCTTTGTTTTTCTCTTTTCCTTTGGGACTTAGATCAGGTACCCCTTTATCCATGAAGAATTCTCTGAACCCCTTTCTTTAGATGAAAATTTCTTCTTCCTCCTCAAATTTTCCAAGAATGTCTTATCGAATCTCTTGTCTTTGTCTTCTATTACATGTATCTGTGCATGTGTAGCTTTTTTTTTCTCCTGGAGCCACAGAAAAAGGCAAATTCCTTGGGGCCAAAGAATGTTTAGTAAGCACTTAATAAAAAGGTTGATCAATCTGTAAAACAGATATATTAACATTGGGTTATCTGACTCACCAGATTTTTATGAGGCTCAGAAGAAATCATGTATATAGTGTGCTTGCTAAAAGAGAACATCAGATCAAGGAAAATTGATCAGGGCAGCTTGAGAAGAAACATGGACTTAGATAAAATATTGTAGAGTGACACAAATTATTGTGAAGACCTGAAGGGGAGGAAAAAGTTCCTTGGATAAACTTACTGAGTTCTTTCTGAAATAACAATGGCCACAAGGCATTGGGATTCATCAGATTATTTTCATATGATTGTTTTTAGAGTTTCTATGGATATAACCATTAAATTATAAGTTAAATAACAATTTGTGCATTATGGAAATATTTTATATTGACTATTGGGTTCAAACCTAATAAAAAACGAAAGCTTTAATTTTCAAATTATAAGTTAGAAATGAGTCACTGCTTATGAAGCATTAAAAGAGGGGGCTATGGAAGAGAGAAGAAGAAGGGCAATAGGAGTGGGGAAGACAGAAGGGGGAAGGAATGCAGCAGAATTCACATAAAACATAGAAGGTGGTGAGAAGAGTTGCTTACAGAAAAAAAAAAAAGAATAAAGAAGTTGATCAAATCTGACAGACAAGATCCACAATGTTTTTGCTGGGAGCTATGCTGATTGGAAGAGTGGCATTACTTTGCTGAGAGCAGATAGGCTGGGGAAAGGCAGGGTTGCCCTTTAATGTTTTAATATAGCCTGAGAGGGGAAAGCTTTATTGCTTGTATTGTCCTTTATTTCTCTTTGATTCAAGAGGAATAAATAGAGGGAGAAAGACAGGCATTTCATCTGCCTTGCTGTGAGAGGAGGCACAGCTTTGCTGAGAGCTGATTGGATGAAAATTTGGCTGATTTCATGGTCACTAAGGTATATTTTGAGAGGAAAAATTGTTATGCCAGATTGGAGGAGTTTTGCAGTTCTCTGGATCAAGGGTCCTGTTTTTCATTAAAAAAGCACAACTGTTTCTTAGCACTCTACCAAAGCTGCTTATAGCCTTAAAAGAATTTGCCATTGATTCAGCAGTTCCAAAGTAATGGAGGAGCAGTTTTTTTTCAGGATAGTTGTGATGACTAAATTGGAGCAAGATAGTGAAGGAATTAACAGCTTTTCCCAGTAAGAAGTGTATGATGCAGACTTTTGAAGGAGGCTGAGGACATCAAGGAATTCAGAGTTGATCTAATCTTGTTGTTTTCCCTATTCATGTAACTCTCTTCTAGGTTTCTCCAAGGGTGTGTGCACACTTCTTCTGTGAACATTTGTAGGAGGATGTGACATAAATTTATGGTAGATCGTCATATTTTGCTTATTCTTTCTTTTATTGAGTAAATGTTATAATTATTCCTGTTCTTGGCTTATATTGAATGCTATAAGTATCCTATTCTTACCTACTATTTCTGATCTTGCCTTCTAATGAATCGATTTTATGTTATTCCTGATTTTGTCTCTTATGAATAAATGTTCATAATTACTTTTCTTGGGTTCTATTGAATAATTATTATAAGTATTCCTCTTTTTGCTATCTAATGAGTATCATTCTTATTCTTACTCTTACTTTATCGTTGTGATTATAAGTAAATGGAAATCATAACAGTGGGGACTTGGGAGCTATAGCACTGAGTAGTAGCAGTATATCCTTCCTCTACTACACCCTCAGAAACACATAGCGTAGCTATCTGTAGGATCTTGAGAGAATTTAAGTAATAGCCTTGTAGTTGTGATCATTGCCAAGTGCTACTCCACTTCCATTTTGGAGAAGAAAAAAACAAGCAAACCAAATGGAAATAAAAGTATTTGGGGGAGAATAAGTTCAGTCCAGAGAAAGTTAAAGAGTATCATATGAAGTGAAATGTACTGTGTACAAAAAGGAATAACAAAGTTGTGGAATGATCAGCTATAAATGACTTTGTTTTTCTTAGCAATACAATAATCCAAGACTACCATGGAAGACTTATGATGAAAAATATCATCTATAGCAAAGACAGAATTCATTCTTGTCTCAATACAGATTGAATCATATCTCTTTTTTAATTTTATTTTTCTTGTGGGCTTTTTGGGAGGAGCAATCTATGTTTTCTTTTGCAATTTGACTTTTATAGAAATGTTGTACATAACTTTAAATGTTATTTGGTGTAAGGGAGGGAGGAAAGAAGAGAATCTGGAACTCAAAGTTTTAAAAACGAATGTAAAATGTTATACATGTAAATGGAAAAAATAAAATATTAAAAAGATGCAGATGGATTTGGGGCATCCGATTTAAAAAAGTTATTGTTAAAAAGGTATCCAATGCCACTTTGGAAACCATATTCATGGTCCAGAAAAGCCAGTCCTTTTTAAGTAAGTTATTAATTAAGAAAATAGACTGTTTTAATTTGGGATTTTAGTTTGCTTAAAGAGTTTATATCCATTGATAGTAAAGTGAGTTTGTTGAGCTATAAATTTTTTTTTTTTATTTCTTAAGGATAATGTATTGTTTCAAGTTCCAGAGCTGAAGCAAATAGGCCTAAAGTATTTATGACAAAGGGCCAGAAGAGCCTTTCAAATATATTTTAAAATTCCTTTTTCCTGCCAAATTTTCCTCAGTCCTTCCTGTCATGGTCATAATGTGAAGGTAACCAGTCCACCAGGGATCCACAGCCTTAGCCACCCTAACACCTGCTCTAACCAACTGTGCAAACTGGACATCAAACTTATATTATTAGAAGAATGATATCAAGCCTGGGTGGAAAAATAGATCTCATCTAAATTTTGGCTTAGCAGCAGCTTATTCAAAAATTAAGAACAGGAGTCTGCATGGGATCTCAATTGGGGGATGGAGGGAAAGGATCTAAATCTTGTTTTGATTTTTTCCTTCCTAAATGGAAAGGTTACACTCCAGAGATCTTAATTTTGTCTTCTCTCGGGGGGGGGAGAAAGGCAGCAGGCATTTATACTGCTGTAATATATGTCCCAAACTGAATGGAAACTGGATACAGATGCTCCAAACCTTCAATCTAGTTAATTACATTGAGAAAGGGACAACAAAATCATGGAATCTCAGTGTTGGAATGAAACCATAGGTCCTTTAATTTAAGTTGTACTCCAACAGGAATGCCTATGCATTGCACTTCTGGTAAATGGTCAATAACACCTAACTCTAGTAAAGAGAAACTTCTACTTCTGCTTCCTAAAGCAGGTCATTCCATTTGGGACTAAATTTAACTATTAGGAACTTTGTTGTTTTTATCCTCCTGATTTTGAATTGAAATTTACCTATTTGTAGCTCCTACTAGCCGAAGAAGTCTTATTTCTCTTTCACGTTTCCCTTTCCTTGCTTTGTCTTGTCTTATTTTCCATTTCCTTGTCTCCCCTTCCATTGCCTTGCCTTGCCTTGCATTCTCTTCTCTCTTGATACAATCAAGAAGCTATCATGTCTTCCTTAAGTCTTCTTTTCTCCAGAATACACCCCAGATATAGGATTTAAATGTTAGAGCTTCAACGAGTGCCCAATCATCTCTCTCTAGAACACCATCAAGGGAGGATGGCGACCGTGGTGGACATGCAGTTGAATACCCAGAACTCCTAGCACTTTAGCAGGTGCCTGGCTCAGTGGTTGTCATTGCACAAGTAGCCTTGGTGACAACTCCTGGTTTGCATGTGTTCCACTTGCTCCCTTTTGGCACAAAGGCACAAACCAGTCACAATCAAGATGAAGGTAAACAGTGCTGACTAAGTTGGGTGAATTCAGCATGGCATTGATTGATGACATCGCAGTATACAGCCAGACATGGGAAGACGACATGAAGCATGTAAAACAACTACTTGGGTAGCTTTTACAAACAGGCTTGACAGTGGGGCCAAGAAATGTCAGCTTGGCATGCTGAGGTGACATATTTAGGACACAAAGAGGGGAAGCAGACAGCCACCACTGTGCCTGACAGTGGCCTGATCTATTTTAAACTGGGCCCACTCTTACAAGGAGAAACCTGCTAAGGGTTGTTGGGTTTTACTGATGTGGGATGGCAATTACTGGAGGATTACAGCATGGGCCCAATCACTATTCCTTTAAATCAACAAAATGGTGGAAGCAGACACATTTGAATGTCTTCCCTAAATTTTAGCGATGACATAGCCTTAGCACCACAAAGACTGAAAGCCTCCATCCTCCCCAAACCACTAGGTCTTTTCCTCTACTTTCAGAAAATGTAGCGCTTAAGTTGTTACAAAAAATGCAATAATTATATCTATTTTGAAATATCACTTAAATGGATTGAATTCCAAAGTTAAATTTGGAGTCAAAAGGTCTGGATTCAAACTTCAGTGTTGACTACTTAGTGTCTGCATGACAAATAATTCCCTCTCTCTGGATCTCGATTTCTTCATGTGTTAAAAAAAATTAGTAGGTAAACCTGCACAATCTCTAAGGTCTTTTCCAGATCAAAAAGTTACAATCTCATGCTCCTTATTTGTCATTGATAAGAAGAGATTCCTGAAAAGCTGAGATCATTACAGAATCTCATATTAGGATAAAAAAAGTGTCAGCTAGCTGACAATGGCCCAGAAATCCCGCTAGATCTCATGAACATACTCATTTCTCTACAAATGTTTCTAGTATAGCTGTGTACTATGGGAACAAGCTAACATTCTAAATATCTAATTAAACTGTTATAACGACTCTGACTCTGGGCTCTTCTGTGATAGACCTTCCTTCTATTCTTCACATGTTTTGCTTATGTATCATCACTTATATCTATCATTTATATCACCATCTCTTCAGCAACAAAGAATGAAGGACAATAATAAGACACGTCAACTTTCTACTCAGCTCTATTCATTTTAGTTCATTTAACCAACCAATTAACAAGTATTTATTGTATATTTACTATGTGTCATGCACTGTGCCAAAGGCCAGAAATTTAAGAATGGCAAAATATTGCATTCAAAGAGCGGATACATTACAAAGTGGGATAAAAATGAATTATATATAATATATATATACACAATTAATAGGTAGAAAGTAATCTCAAATAGGAAGCCATTGGTAACTGAGAAAATCAAAAAAGACCTTATACCAGAGGTTTCCTAACTTCCTCATTTCATGGTGTTTTTATAATTGTTTCAGTGTTCCCTAAAGTCAAAAAATATAACCAATAGTTCCATTGATTAAGTTGTTAGGTTGAAAATTTTAAATAGCCCACTGTATTCATGAAAGTTCATTACAATACCTATGGTGCCATGAAGTATAGTTTAGGAGCAATCACTTTATATAGAAGACAGCAACTGAATAAATTGTGAAGGAATCCAGGAATTCTAATATTGGAGGTGAGGAGGGTAGCCAGTGCAAGAGTACAAAAATAGAAGATAGAGTGTCCTGTGTGAGGAACAGCAAGTAAGCTATTATCTTTGCATCATAGAGTGCATGGAGTAAAGCAAAGTATAAGATAGGAAAAGTAGGAGATCAGCTTGTGAATATTCATCAAGCATTGATATCAGATTATGGTATCAAGAGTTCATTAAAAGAGATTGGTCCTGGAATGGAAAATATCTGCTTCTTCCCTAAAGAGTAGAATAAAGAGATGAGAGGAGAAGCAGGAAATTTAGGCATAGCCCAGACACTATGCTAGACTCTGGGAAATACAGACACAAAACCCAAGAATCTTATATTATGCTGTGGAAAATAAAATGTACAAAGGTACAAATACATAGAATATATAGAATAAATGAAAAGAAATTTATTGAAGACTGAAATTAATCAGTAGTAAACTATGCAAATAGCTATGTACTCATAAGTTATATCTGGGTCTATTGCCTTAAATAGATAGAAACCTTGATTATGAAAGTGTAAGGGACCTAATTGACTCACTTTTCAGTAAAGGCAGTCTTCCCCAGACCCCAACTTGTCTATTATTTTTATTATCAATACCTGGACGTGAAGAATGGATAGAGAAGGAATCATTTGTCCTTGGCTATTTAGTTGGCAGATATCCTGGCCTTTACCTATTCCTTTTTAAAATATGATTCTTATGATACAAAGAGTCCTGGGCATGTAGCTCATGTAAAACTCTGGAGCATGTAAAACTTCCTTTGTGACTCTAGGCTTTACTAGGAAACTTGAGGAATTTATTGAAGTCAATAAATCTTCCCCAAACTAATATTTCCTTTCTTTTCCAGAGTTTCTTAGAGTGCTCCAGTTGTTTTCAGATTTACCTGTATTAATCACTAAATTGAAATTATTAAAATTATAGAGCTGCTTTTTTGCAGTACTTAAAAGGATGCATATATTCTCCTTTATCTAATTCTAATCTACCTATATTGACTGTTTAGCAGCTTGAATTCAGATTAAAACTTGCCAAAATTGAATATTTTTATGGGAATATCATTTCTCTAAATGATCTTCAAATTCTACAAAACCAGAAGCTATCTTATATGCTTCCTTGTGTTAACATAGTACCAAAATCACTATCATGTACTAGAAAGTGCCCAATAATTATTTGAGTGATGATAATGACCAAAGAAGAATCAGTGAATTTTACAGTATGATGGGACTCCTGGTATGAGAACTCTTTCCACAGAAGTTAAAACATTTTTTTTTATTCCACCTATGACTTTAGAGATAAATCCTAGAGAGTTCCTTAAGACCCATTAAGATTAAGTGACTTGTATAATATCAGACAGTTACTATGTGTTAGAGTTTAGATTTGAATGCCTTGCTTCAAGTACAAGCACTTTTTCAAATAAGCCAAATTGCACTTCTGATGATAATAATAATATATGCATTTGCATAACACTTTAAAATTTGTAAAATTATTATGTCAAAATGGGTATCACAACAAAATATCTCATTAATTATTCAATGTGTCTGACTGACATCAAGTGAAATGACTTTACTGAAAAACAAATTAAACAATTTATCAGATGGGAATTTTCACTATTTACACAAAAATGTCATTTCAATTCAAAAGTATAAAATGAATAATAATAACTAAGTTAAAACAGAGAGTGAAAGATTTTAGCTTAAATCTAGATTTGAAATTGAGTCAATGGACAAAAGTGTACTTATGTTAGTCTGCTAAAGGCAAGCTACATCCTGCATGTAGTTATAGAGCAGGAAGTTATGACTGTATGATAAAAGACTTCCTGGCAACCTGAAATCAAAGCTCAATGGGAAGAATATGTTTATTGCAACTAGTATTTTATTATACCCATCTTGAATGATACAAATGTATAACAGTTAAGTTATACTTTTGGAATATAAAATGGACAACAGTAGAATTTATATATTATTCAGAGCAGAACCACATATTACACACACACACATAATATGTGTGTGATTATGTATATAATTGTTATCTACGTAGAGAAAGAGGCAAAAATACACAGAGAGACTAGAAAAGGAAGAAGATGATTAGCAGATATGCTCAGATCACATAAAAGCACATTGATAACTTGTCAGAAATATTTTTGAGGGAAAAAAGAGACTTTTTTCATTAAAAAAAAAGGTTGACAATAGGTACACATGACTGGATTTATTGAAGGTGATGAATATTTGTTATCTCTAGATGGAGTCTATGAAATGGCTAAGATAAAAGATTCGAACTAAAAGTCCCTATGTGGATGGCATTCACATGAATTCAATAAAAATATATTTACACTGTGATCATGCAGATTTGTTTATACAAAAATTGATTGAAAATTCAAACATGAAATTTTATCTTGTCAATATAATCTGTCATTCACTATGGGTTTCCAGCATGTGTAAATTTTATGAGAATATCAATTATGCCTTTTCCCAAGTCATTGACCAAAATCTGAAAAAACACAAGGTAAAAGATAAGTCTCTTGAATCCTCTACTTAAGGTCTTATTCTTAGTTGATTTATGGCTATTAATGGATAATTACTCTTTAGGTTCCACAATTCAAGCAGTCCAATTGATGTAATTGCATTTATTCTCATATAGTAGACCACATCTCACTATCTTTTCCACTCAAACGGCATGAAGGACAAAGTTTTGCTGAAATTTAGTTAAAGTACAGACTGGTAGATGAACTATATAGTAGATTTCAGTACTAAATAAATAATTTTATGATCTTATGAGCCTTAATCTAACAGTTTAGTAAAGGACAAAAAATACAAATACAGTTAGACTAGTACAGTTATACTAGTATGATCATGTTAAATGATTTGTAAAAATATGGTTAAACTATATCCACAGTATTCCTCTGATTTACCATATGTCTTTTATAATTTGTTCCTGATAAAATTTTGTTGGCTGTTTGTAATCACCTTTAATATGCACAGTCATATGTTTCATAATATATTCTAGAATTTTAACAGGGATTGAAGTTAAACTTATTTCTAGTTTCATTTATTGATAATATTTAGAATACATTATATATTTTCATCATCTTTTAAATTCTATTCCATTTTATTTTATTCTCTCTATTCCCATCATTCTCCTTAGCAGAATAAAACAAGATCAGAAGAATTAAAATAGCTCTTCTTACTCTACACAATTAGTTATCATTATTCAAACCACCATAAGTTGTGGTCTAATGATAGGCTCATAGATTTGGAAATGGAAGTTACCTCAAATGTCATTTACTCAACTCTGTTTTATAAATGAAGATAATTGAGGCCCAGAGTTTCAGTGACTTGTCCAAGTTGATACATGTGGTAAACTGTGGATTACACCTTTGAACTTCAGTATTTTGACTCCAAATGCAGAACTATTTCCTATTAAATTACATTTCTTCCCTTCTTTATTTCTTTTTTTTTCTTCAGGATACACACACACACACACACACACACACACACACACCCCATCTTTTTGACATCCTTGGCATCTCTCACCAATTTTAGTTGATTCAAATGAGTTAATCTATGCAAGGCGAGTTACAAACCCTAAAGTACTATATACGTGTCAGCTCTTATTATTAACTACTATTCTGAGCTTTAACATGGTTGACATTCTAACACCACGATATACTTTTATATTCATCTTCTGATACCAACTCTAGTTTCTATCATTTAGATATAGAAATTAATATTTATATGTGTTAAGGAATGACTTAACAAATTGTGGTACATGAATATTGCTATAGAATGGAATGGAACATTGCTAGGGTATAAAAATTAATGCTAGTTGGTATGGTGGTTAGAACACCAGCCCTGAAGTCAGGAGGACCTGAATTCAAATCTGACCTCAGACACTTAACACTTACTAGTTATATGATCCTAGGCAAGTCACTTAACCCAAATTGCCTTAGCAAAAAAAAAAAAAAAAAAAAAAAGTAAATGGAAACTTGTAAATGTCTATATGAACTAATGCAAAGTAAGCAGATCCAAGAAAACAACAAACATAATGACTGCAATAATACAAGTTGAAACAATAACCTCAAAACAAAGGGGGATGTTGCAAAATTACCAAGAATAAATATGACCCCTAGTAGATGAAATAGAGATGATTAACCCACCTCTCCCTTTGCAAAAATATATTAAATTAGTTATATTTTGAGACTTTTGTTAGCTGTCAGTTTTTGAGGCTGAGACAAGATGGCGGAGTAAAGGCAGGAACTTATCCAGTCCCCTAAACTGCTTCAATTTCTTTTAAATAATGATTCTAAACAAATTTTAGGACATCAGAACTCCAACAAATATAGAGTAGAACATTTTCCAGCAGAAGGCAATTTAGAAGCTCAGCAGAAAATGTCTGTCACACCAAAGATGGGAGTCCAGCATGCAATCCCAGCACAGGCCCATCCTGGTCTTCACTGCAGCCTGGACCCCAGCATCAACAAGTTGGGACCTCTGAATTAGCAGCAATGTTGGAGGCTTCTAGACCTTTCAGCCTGGAGACACCTGGAGACACTAACTTAGAAGTCAGTAGAGAGGGTCTGTGGCAACAGGGTGGGAGTCTGGTGAGCAGTCCCAGTGCAGCCCATCTCAGCTGAGTGTAATCCCAGGCCAGCATCCTAAATCTTACAGCCACAGTGGGAAAGATACACACCTAACAGCTCCAGAGCAGAAAAGAATGCTTGTGGTCAGATTCCTAGAAGGATTTCTGAAAACATCTGCACAAAACCTCTGAAGCCTGGGACAGGGCACTCTCCACCCTGGAAAGAGAGCCCTACTTTAACAAAGAGTTTAAAGCTAATTTATAGGCTAGGAAAATGAGCAAAAATTTAAAAAAAATCTTCTGACCATTGCAAGTTATTATGAGAACAAGGAAAATTAAAACACACACTCAGAAGATGATAACAAAATCAAAGCTCCTACATTCAAAACCTTCAAGAAAAATAAGAATTTGGTTGAGGCCATGGAAGAGCTCATAAGGGACTTTGAAAAGGATATAAGAGAGATAGAGGGAAAATTAAGGGAAAAAATGAGAGGGGTACAAAAGAAAATACAAAAAACTAAAGAGAAAGATGCCTTAAAAAGTAAAATAGGTCAGTTGGGAAAGGAAGTACAAAAAGCTCACTAAGGAAATAATTCCTTTTTTATTATAGCTTTTTATTTTCAAAACATATGCGTGGCTAATTTTTCAGCATTGACCCTTGCAAAACTTTCTGTCCAAATTTTTCTCTCCTTCCCCCACCCTCTCCTCTAGATGGCAAATAGTCTAATCCATATTAAATATGTTAACATATATGTTAAATTCAATATCTATATATATTTATAAGTTATCTTGCTGCACAAGAAAATTGGGTAAAAAAGAAAAAAAATCTGAGAAAGAAAAGAAAAAGCAAGCAAACATCAACAGAAAAAGTAAAGATGCTATGTTGTGCTCCACACTCAGTTCCAACAGTCCTCTCTCTGAGTGTGTATGGCTCTCTTCATCACTGAACAAATGGCACTGGTTTGAATCATCTCATTATTGAAGAGAGCCTCATCCATCAGAACTGATCATCCTATAGTCTTGTTGTGGCCGTGTATAATGATCTCCTGGTTCTGCTCATTTCATTTAGGATCAGTTAATGTAAGTCTCTCCAGGCCTCTCTGAAATCCTGTTGGTCATTTCTTACAGAACAATAATATTCTATAACATTCATATACCATAATTTATTCAGCCATTCTTCAACTGATGGGCATCCATTCAGTTTTCAGTTTCTAGGCACTACAAAGAGGCCCACCACAAACATTTTTGTACATGTGGGTCCCTTTCCCTCCTTTAAGATCTCTTTGGGATGTAAGTCCAGTAGAAACACTACTAGGTAAAAGAATATGCACAGTTTGATCACTTTTTGAGCATAGTTTCAAATTGCTCTCCAGAATGATTGCATGCATTCACAGTTCCACCAACAATGTATCAGTGTTCCAGTTTACCCACATCACCTACAACATTCAACATGATCTTTTGCTGTCATCTTAGCCAGTCTGACAGGTGTGTAATGGCATCTCAGAATTGTCTTAATTTGCATTTCTCTGATCAATCATGATTTGGAGTACCTTCTCATATGACTAGAAATAGTATCAATTTCTTCATCTGAAAATTGTCTGTTCATATCCTTTGGCCATTTATCAATTGGATTCTTATAAATTTGAGGCTATGAGTACCTTGTCATATGACTAGAAATAGTTTCAATTTCTTCATCTGAAAATTGTTTGTTCATATCCTTTGGCCATTTATCAATTGGAGAATGGCTTGAATTCGTATAAATTTGAGGCCATTTTCTGGATATTTTACAAATGAGAACTTTATCTGAAACTTTGAATGTAAATTTTTGAATGTTTTCCCAGTTTATTGCTTCTCTTCTAATCTTGTCTGCATTAGTTTTGTTTGTACAAAATCTTTTTAATTTAATATAATCAAAATTATTCATTTTGTGATTAATGATGATCTCTAGTTCTTTTTTGGTCACAAATTTCTTACTCCTCCACAAATCAGACAGGTAAACTATCCTATGTTCTAATTTGTTTGTATTATCATTCTTTATGTCTAGATCATGAACCCAATTCGACTTTATCTTGGTATATGGTGTTAAGTGTGGATAAATGCCTCATTTCTGCCATACTAGTTTCCAATTTTTTCAGCAGTTTTTGTCAAATTATGAATTCTTATCCCAAAATCTGAGGGCTTTGGATTTGTCAAAGAACAAATATAATAATATTATTACTATAATAAAAAATAATTATTTTGCCCTGTGAACCTAATCTTTTCCCCTGATCAGCTAGTCTATTTCTTAGCCAGTATCAAATGGTTTTAGTGACCACTGCTTTATAATATAGTTTTAGATCTGTTACAGCTAGGCCACATTCATTTGATTTTTTTATTTATTAATTCTCTTGAAATTCTTGACCTTTTGTTTTTCCAGATGACTTTTGTTGTTATTTTTTCTAGGTCAGTAAAATAGTTTCTTGGGAGTTTGATTGGTATAGCACTAAATAAATAAATTAGTTTAGGTAGTATTATCATCTTTATTGTATTTGCTCAACCTATCCAAGAGCACTTAATAATTTTCCAGTTGTTTAGATCTGACTTTATTTGTGTGGAAAGTGTTTTGTAGTTTTGCTCATGTAGTTCCTAACTTTCCCTTGGCATATAGATTCCCAAATATTTTATACTATCAACAGTTATTTTAAATGGAATTTCTCTTTGTAACTATTGCTGTTGGATTTTGTTAGTGATGTATAAGAATGCCAAGGATTTATGTGGATTTATTTTGTATCCTGAAACTTTACTAAAGTAGTGAATTTTTTCTAGTTTCTCTAAGTATACCATCATATCATCTGCAAAGAGTGATAATTTGGTTTCCTCATTACTTCCTCTAATTCCTTTAATCTCTTTTTCTTCTCCTGTTGCCAAAGTTAACATTTCTAATATGATATTAAATAGTAATGGTGATAGTGGGCAACCTTGTTTCACTCCTGATGTTATTGGGAATGGTTCTAGTTTGTTCCCATTACATATGATGCTCACTGATGGTTTTTAATAGATGCTACTGATCATTTTAAGAAAAAGTTCATTTATTTCTATAGTCTCTAGTGTTTTTAATAGGAATGGGCGTTGGATTTTATCAAATGCTTTTTCTGCATCTATTTAGATAATCATAAGATTTTTGTTTGTTTGGTTCTTGATATAGTTAATTACACTTAGAGCTTTCCTAATATTGAACCAGCCCTGCATTCCTAGTATAAATCCTACTTGGTCATAATGTATTATCCTGGGGATGATTTTCTGTAATCTTGTTGCTAATATTTTATTTAAGATTTTTGCATTGATATTCATTAGGGAAATTGGTCTATAATTTTCTTTCTCTGTTTTCACCCTACCTGGTTTAGTTATCACCACTATATCTGGGTCATAAAAGGAATTTTGTAGGACTCCTTCTTTTCCTATTTCCCTAGTTTATATAGTATTGGAATTAATTGTACTTTGAATGCTTGGTAGAATTCACACATAAATCCATCTGGCCCTGGAGATTTTTTCTTAGGCCGTTTATGAATAGCTTGTTCTATTTTTTTTTTCTAAAATGGAACTATTTAAATAATTTATTTCCTTTTTTGTTAACCTGGGCAATCTATATTTTTATAGATATTCCTCCATTTCATTTAGATTATCAATTTTGTCAGCATATAGTTGGGCAAAGTAATTTCTAATTATAACTCTAATTTCCTCTTTATTGGTGGAAAGTTCTCCCTTTTCATTTTTGAGACTAACAATTTGATTTTCCTCTTTCCTTTTTTAATCAAATTAACTAAAGGTTTATCTATTTTGTTTTTTCATAAAATCAACTTTTAGTTTTATTTATTAATTCAATAGTTTTCTTATTTTGAGTTTTATTAATCTCCCCTTTTATTTTCAGAATTTCAAATTTGGTATTTAATTGGGGGATTTTACTTTGTTCTTTTTCTAGCTTTTTCTAGTTCTAAGCCCAATTTATTGATCTTCTATTTCTCTGTTTTATGTAAGTAAGCATCTAGATATGTAAAATTTCCCTTATAACTGCTTTGGCTGCATCCCACATATTTTGGTATGTTGTTTCATTACTGTCATTCCCTTGGACCAAATTATTAATTATGTCTATGATTTGCTGTTTCATCCATTTATTTGTTAGGATTAGATTATTTAATTTCAAATTACCTTTTGATCATTTTCTCCTGAGCTTATATTACCTGTGATTTTTATTGCATTGTGATCTGAAAAAAATACATTTACTATTTCTGCCTTTCTGCATTTAATTTTGAGGTTTTTATGCCCTAACACATGGTCAATTTTTGTATAAGTTCCATGAACAGCTGAGAAAAAGTAAACTCCCTTTTATCTCCATTCAGTTTTCTCCAAAGATCTATCATACCTAAGTTTTCGCATTCTGTTTACCTCCTTAACTTCTTTCTTATTTATTTTGTGGTTTGATGTATCTAGTTTTGAGACAGCAAGGTTGAGATCTCCCACTAGTATAGTTTTGCTATCTATTTCTTCTTGCACCTCTCTTAACTTCTCCTCTAGGAATTCGGATGCTATACTACTTGGTACATATATGTCTGCAGATGTCCCCCAAAATCAGCAAAGCCTTCATTTGGACCTTGGGCTATTTTTGTGAAGGCTTCCCTTTTATCTTGTCTTCCTGGAAGGATGCCCCATGCTTTGATAGCAGAGCAGCAGCAATTTGCTCATATGCTGCTATAAGGTAATTAATCTGTGTAAAGTGTCTGCATAAAGAGTTAAATCCGCTAGTTGATCAAAAATGACTGGTGTATTAACTCCAGGTTGCCTGCTTTCTTGGGCTTGTATTCTACAGAGTTCACTATGCTCAGAAAGCCGCAACAAGTTTTGTCCAGGTTCTAATCATGTCCTTGCTATAGATTTCCAATCATTAGGGACTAAAATTTCAAAAGCCAAATTCTCTAATAACATCTTAACATGAGACAATGTAGACCCATAAAGAGTGTGAGCCTTTTTCAGATCTTTGATAATTTCCAAATTAAATGGAGTATATTTTCTTTTTCCTTGACTTGAAAAGTCAAACTGTTAAATCACAGTGTTTACTTCTGTTTTTTAATCAGATGTATCTTGACCTTCCTCTTTAGCTTTAATTATTGCTATTTGTAATTGTGTCAGAGGGAGTGAACAAAACTGCTGCATGAGTGGTGTTGATGGTGTCACTGAATTTGTGGGCTTCTTTAAAGCCAATTGTATTATATTATACATAAAGAATGTTTCTTCAGGAATTGAATCAGGACCCATAGCTTCATAATGTTCAATTAGTTGCTCTCCCACTAGTTCCCACATATTTGGCTCTAATTTTTCTTCCTTAGATAGCCAAGGAGATATGCACGCTAATATATTTAAGAGTCCAGTGATCTGCTTAGTGGGTCTAAAAACAAAAGAAAGGGGGAGCCACAGGTAACCCTAGAGAAGTTTTAAATTTGGCTTTATATACCTTATTGTAATTATATCATTATAGCATATTGATTATGTGTGAATTTAGAGAACCATTACATCACCATACTAAGTACTAAGTATATATGGAAACTAGAGAACCATTATTTCATCAATTCCACTGAGTTAACACCTTGTTTCAAGTATACTTCTCCAGAGTTCTGGCTCTTTACATATATATGTTTAGTATTGATATTGCTTCATTATCTGTGGTACCCTTCAGTAAAATATAGTTTCCTTCCTTGTCTCTTTTAATTAAGTCCATCTTTGATTTTACTTGATCTGAGATTAGGATTGCTATCCTGGATTTTTTATTTCACCTGAAGCATAATAGATTCTGCTCCAGCCCTTACTCTTCACTCTGTATGTATCACTATGTTTTAAATCTGTTTCTTGTAAACTGTAAACTTTTGTTCTCTGCTATCTTCACTTCACACCCTCTTCCCAGGAAATAATTCCTTTAAAAAAACAGATTTGATCAAATGGAAGCTAATGGTTTTATGAGAAATCTAGATCCAATAAAGCAAAACAAAAAAAAATAGAAAAAATGTGAAATATTTCATTGGAAAAACAATTGAGCTGGAGAATAGATACAGCAGAGATTTTTTTTTTCCATTTCACATTGATTTTCTTTTTTTTATTATAGATTTTTATGTACAAGTTATATTCATGGGTAATTTTACAGCATTGACAATTGCCAAACCTTTTGTTACAATTTTTTCCCTCTTTTCCCCCACCCCTCCCACAGATGGCAGGTTGACTATACATGTTAAATATGTCAAAGTACAAATTAAATACAATATAAATATACATGTCCAAACAGTTATTTTGCTGTACAAAGAGAATCAGATTGTGAAATAGTGTACAATTAGCCTGTGAAGGAAATCAAAATGTAGGCAGACAAAAATAGAAAGATTGGGAATTCTGTGTAGTGGTTCATAATCATTTCCCAGAGTTCTTTTGCTGGGTGTAGTTGGTTCAATTCATTACTGTTCTATTGGAACTGATTTGGTTCCTATCATTGCTGAAGATGGCCACATACATCAGAATTGATCATCATATAGTACTGTTGTTGAAGTATATAATGATCTCCTGGTCCTGCTCATTTCACTCAGCATCATTTCATTTAAGTCTCTCCAGGCCTTTCTGAAATCATCCTGCTGGTCATTTCTTACAGAATAATAATATTCCATAATATTCATATACCACAATTTATTCATCCATTCTCCAATTGATGGGCATCAACTCAGTTCCCAGTTTCTGGCCACTACAAAGAGGGCTGCCACAAACATTCTTGCACATACATGTCTTTTTCAGTTCTTTAAAATCTCTTTGGGATATAAAACACCAGCAGAGATAATTTTAAAATCATTGGTCTACCAAAAAATCCTGATGAAATGAAAAAAAAACAGCCTAGAAATTATCTTTCAGGAAATTATCAAGGAAAACTATCCTGATATTCTAGAACCAGAGGGTAAAATAGAAATTGAAAGAATCCACTGACATTTCCTGAAAGAAATACCAAAACAAAAACTCCCAGGAATATTATAGAAAACCTCCAGAACTCCCAGATTAAGGAGAAAATAAAACAAGTATCCAGAAAGAACCAATTTAAGTATAATGGAGCCACAGTCAAGAAAACACAAAATTTAGTAGCTTCAACATTAAAGGACTGGAGGGTTTGGAAAATGATATTCTGGAGATCAATGGAGCTAGGATTACAATCAAGAATCACCTACCCACCAAAACTGAGTATAATTCTTCAGAGGAAAAGGGGGTGATTCAATGGAAAGGAGTATTTTTCTGGATTCATGATGAAAAATCAGAGTTGAATGGCAAATTTGATTCTGAAATACAGGACTCTGGAGAAGCATAAGGGGTAATCCAGAAAGTGATACCATAAGGGACTTAATAATATTTACCTTTTTATATTTCTACATGGGAGGATGACTCTTGTAACTCATTAGAATATTCTCAGTATCATAGCATTTGGAAGGAATACACACACACACACAATACATAGCACACACGTGAGTTGAATACAAAGGGATATGTAAAAAATGTTTTGAATGTAACTGGGGAAAATATTAAATAAATAAAAATTTAAAATTAAAAAAAATAAAATAAAAATAGAAAAATCTTTTTTGCTCATCTTTTCTCACTTTATCTTTAAAATGTTATTATATGGGAGAGCAAAGAGAAAATTCAAGTAATACTTGAGCTACTAATAAAATTTATTTTTAATTGAAAGTTGTTGATGCATTTCTTATGTACCCACATTAGTCTATCCAATCAAATCTCCTTTTTACTTTTTGGAAGTATCTCCCATGTTGCCTTCATAATTAAACTGTTGGTCACTTACTATGTCTTTTTGCCTGACTTCACTTAAAGTATTCTAGTCAATGAAATTCTTCTTTATCCTCTGAAATGCTTTGAAATCTGTTCTCCCACATTCCAACATACGTCAGATTATGTATCACTTTTATTCTTCATTCATTTCTAATTCTGAGATTGAGTGGTCATTCTCCCACCCCTCAAGATTCCCATTATTTCTATACCAAAAATCAATTACTTCCTACTGGTGAAGATTAGATTTAGAACTGAATTTTTCTGTGCTAATTCCTCTACATTTCACAAGATGACATGGGAAGTCAATATTTGGCATTTCATTTTCTTCTAAGAGAGAGCTTGGGCAGATTCCTAGTTAATTAATATTTCCATGACTATTTTGTAATTCTGCTGTCCTCATTGAGGATTTTTCTCCATTATACCAGGTCCATCCTCTTGATGGAGTTGTGAAAGTATATTTTGGTCTTGTGGTGATAATCACATTTCTTTTCATCTAGCGTATTTATTAGCTATAGATTACTGTTTAATTTGTTTCCTTGAATCTAGTAGTATCCCTAAACAGCCCATCCTTCCCACAGATATCAAAATGGTATTCCTAATTCACAGGTCTGGCTATGACACTCCCCTACTCATTAAACTTCACTAGTTTGCTTTCCACTGCCTTTATTATAAAAAAAAAAAAAAAAAAAAAAAAAAAAAAAAAAAAAAAAAAAAAAAAAAAAAAAAAAAAAAACTCCTCTTTTTCAGTTAAAAGCCCTTTACAATCAGGTTACAGTCTTTTTGAGCTAATAATCCTCATTACTTTCCCCTATACATTCTACACACAAGTAAAACTTATCTGCTTATTTTTTTGTATATGACATCTCATTTCTTACCTCCATTCCTTTCCATAGCTTGTACCATATTACCTGAAATAACACCCTCCTCAATGCTACCTCTCAGAATCACTCGGTCCCTTCAAGAGTCACCTTATATGCTATTTTCCCCAGATTATTTTTTTTGTTCTATTGGTGATATAGTCCAATTGTGATATACTTTTGTATAAAACATATTTGTGGGCATGTATTTGTATATGTGTGTATGTATGTGTATATGTATATGTATGTGTTGTATATTATATAAGTATGGGTAAAGAAAAATAAAATAAACGTGTATGTGTGTGCTTAAAAAAATCAGCTAACAAACACTCTTTTCCCCTACTGAGAGTACGATCTCCTAGAAGACAGGGGCTATGTCAAGTTTGTACTTATATTACTATTATCTAGTGCCTTAACACAAAATAGATGCTGAATAAATGCTTGCTAATTGGTTGCCTTTGCATATTCAATCTACAGTAGTGACTGAAGTGGTATTACTATTAAATGTGGTTTTTACTGGAGCTTATCAAAGACATGAATTTGTGGCCGCCCACTTCTGGCTACCCCCTCCTCCACACTCCTCAAGTTAGTTGCTCTATTTGGTGGATTCCATCATCATGGTCATTATTAAAATTAGTTTGACTTTGAAAATTAATATGATTATATGATAATTATTTTGTTATTATTATTCAATTTTGTTCTTCTATTTGGGAGATTTAATTTGATTGTTACTATAAATTTAACTGAATTATACACACATTTCTCCCATACTTTATAAAGCAAAAAAAACACATTAAATAAATGAGAATGAGAGATATTATTATAATTGTTATTTGATTTTAGAGTGATAATATGAGCCATCTATTTATTTAATTAAGATTTCTTTTAAAGATTTTTTTTCTTTGTGCATATGTCAAATAAGGTCAGTTACTTGGTGTTGTGTGTGGCAAAAATGGTGTAAACAGGAGGCTTGTAGTGATTTGTGAATGGTTCTGACACCTTGCCCCAGGCAACCCCTAGCAGCTGAATGTGTGGACCTTTTGCACAATGGGAGAAATACCCTACAGGTGACAAGGCAATTAAAACTCAGCTATCTCATAGTACATAACCCCATGTCAAAAGCAGTGTAAAGAAATGAAAATATGACTCAGATGCACACCTTTGTCTTTGCTCAATCAGTGCAGCTGTCCATTCTCACTGGCCTCAATTCTTCCACTCAGGCTGTTAGCAGTATATATCCACAGTTGTAATTTGTAAATTTGTTCCTAAGGATGTGGTATCACCTACAACTGACAGTGAGTTGCTTAGATATTCACTATTCCTTGAGTTTTGGTACATATGTGCTTTAAAAACCTACAAAGCCCAGGGTTCTGGTATTAGTATATTGAGCTTTGTTTATTGATTCATCCATTCATTCATTTATGTATTCATTTTAAAGCTGACCATCTCACATAACTTAGAAGCAATGAGTCATGTAACTGGGAAAATCCCATGGTCTTATGTCATATCTAGGTCTGTTAGATAGCACTGTTTTTTAACCATTCAAGATGGACAGGTATCTATTGCTATTTATAAGAATAAACTTCACAATCTGATAGAGTTTTAGAAAAAAATATACTTGGTCATTTAGCAAGTAGAATTGGGAGAAGGCATGGCTCTGAGTTCAGACAAGAGCATGAGGATATTTGCCTGATTGGCTTTTAGTAGGTAGTGCTAATCTCCAGAGTAGGGAAGTTTAGGATGTAGATCAATAGGTAACTCAATCTAATTTGGAGAATCCAAAACACAAGATTTGAGTTGATCTGAAATAAGCACTACATGGGATCAAAAAAACAATGTTGTTTTCCTGGTGGATCCCTGAGGTTAACTTTGGCATTGGACAAGTTCTAGCCATCTAAAACGAGGTCCAAGTAGTATTAATAAATGAAGACTAATAAAGTATTTTATCCACATGGTCCTTTTTAAAGTCTTCCAAAAAGGAAATGCAACAACACAGTGTAACAAAATAAAATTTGGATTGAGTCGAGTACTGTATTCAAATCCTGGCTCTATCACAACATCATTTATTGCTCAGAGTCTCAATTTGTTCATTTGTAAATAGTAGTTTTTAGATTTCATAATTTCTAAAATAGAATCTAGCACTAAATTCCATGATTCTACAAATTCTTCATAGAACATTTTTATTAATTCATTTGAACAGTAATGACATGAGCCCTGAACTCATTTAAAATTCCTTTCTGATTGTCGTCTATTACAAAATCTCCATCTTTTTCACTTCTGCCAGACTCTTTTTAATATTTTGCCTTCTTCTTTCTTTCAACAGCAATAACTTTGAGGTAGTTTCAATGAAAGAAATTCAAATATGGATTGGAGTATTTAAAAAAATTACTTATAGACTGTGAGATTTCTATTCTATCAGAAAATGCTAATAATTCATGTGTTACATAATACTTTTCTAGGCTTTGGGATCTAGAGGACCTGATCTGTCATCCAAAATGGATGGTCAGATTAAATGACCTCAAAATTTTCTTCCAGTTCTTAATTTATTTCAATGTGTGGAACCTTGTTTTGTCTTAATATTTATTCATTTGTTTGCCTTTTTCATTTCTTGAACTGTGATCAAGTTTGCATTGACTTAAAATATAAGGTTCTACTTGTTGGGAGCACCACCCTCTTTGTGTGATCCAGCAGCCCCACTCTGCACCATATGTTCCCTAATTTGCCTTCTTCAATCAATTATCTTATCTTTTCCCTAGCTTTATTATATGCAAATATGTACCATTGAATTTTTTTTACCTCACAAGGCTATTTTGAAGAACAATTGTAGGAGGTATAACTTTGTGAATCTCCCGGACTTTTGAATTGTAATGTGTGAGCTAATGTGTGAACTCTCAAAGGTATAAACTTAAGCATTGTTTCTATCAATTCCAGTGAGTTAACACCTTGTTTCAAGTTCTGGCTCATAACAAGACTTCCTGAAGACCATAATGGAAAAAAAGATCCTAGATATTATCTTTCAGGAAATCATCAAAGAAAACTGCCTTGATGTCCTAAAATCAGAAGGTAAAATATCCATTGAAAGAATTCACTGATCTCCTCATGAAAGAGACCCCAAAATGAAAACTCCAAGGAATATTGTGACTAAATTTCAGAACTATCAAACCAAGTCAAAATATTGCAAATAGCCAGAAAGAAACAATTCAAATACCAAAGAGCCACAATCAGGATTACCCAGGACCTAGAAGCTTCTACCTTAAAGCTTCAAAGGATCTGCAATCTGATATTCTGAAAAGCAAAGGAACTTGGAATGCAGCCAAGAATAAACTATCATGCTAAATTGAGCATTATCTTTCAGGAAAGATGGACAATAATGATACAGGTGAATTTCGTTTATTTCTTATGAAAAACCAGAGCTGAACAAAAAATTTGACCTCCAAATATAGAACTCAAGAGATGTATAAAAAGATAAAAAGAAAAGAATTCTTGAGAACTTTGTTATGGGTATACATAGAGAATGCAGGTATAATTTGATTTTACTGTGTTGATATAAAAAAGAAGCTAGAGCTATAAAGGAGATTGTATTGGAAAAAGAAGAAAATGGAGGTAAAATAAGGGAAATTACATCTCATGAAGAGGCAAATAAGACCTATTATAATTGAGGGGAAAGGGGGAGGAAGATGAATATTGTGTGAATCTTACTCTCATCAAATTTGGCTCAAACAGAGAATATTAGACCTTTTTCCTTTCACAGAGAAACTTGTCTCACCTTATAGGGAAGTGGAAGAGGAAAGGGAGAGGCTAATAGAAGGGAAAACAGAAGTAGTAGGGAAAAGGTATAAGAGAGGAGGAGGGACTATATCAGTATTGAAGAGAGCCATTTACACCCAGGGAGAAAACCGTGTGAACTGAGAGTGGACCACAACATATTATTTACACCCTTTCTGTTGTTGTTTGCTTGCATTTTTGTTTTCCTTCTCAGATTTTTTTTTCTTTCTAGATCTGATTTTCTTGTGCAGCAAGATAACTTTATGGATATGCTTACATATATTGAATTTAACATATATTTTAGCATGCATTGGAATACCTGCCATCTAGGGAGGAGATGGAGGGAAGGAGGGGAAAAATTGGAACAAAAGGTTTTGCAATCATCAATGCTGAAAAATTACTTATGCATATATATTGTAAATAAAAAGCTATAATTATAAAAATAAAATAAAATATTATTTAAAATATATAAAAAAACAAATATAGAATGAAGCATTGAACCACTAAAATTTTTTTTCTCTTCATTAGTGGTAAGGTCATCTCTCATATTTTATACTGATAATTTGATTCTCTTCTTTCTTTTTAATAGCCAAATTAGCTAAATGTTTAATTATTTTGTTGTTTTTTTCCATAAAAACAACTCAGTTTTGTTTATTAATTCAATACTTATCTTAATTTCAATTTTATTAATCTCTTACTTTATTTTTGGAATTTCAAATTTGGTGTTTGATTTTGGTTTTTTAATTTGTTCTTTTCCTAAATTTTAGTTGCATACCACTCTCTCTATTATATTCAAGTAAGCATCTAGAGATATAAAATTTCTCATAAGAACTGTTTTGACTATGTTCCATGAATTTTGGTATGTTGTCTCATTACTGTTATTCCCTTGAATGAAATTATTGGTTGTGTCTGTGCTTTGTTGTTTCATCCACTCATTTTTAGGATTAGATTATTAACTTTTTATCTATTTTCCCAAGACCTTTATTACACATATTTTTGTTACATCTGTACCTAAAAAGGATGTATTTACTAGCTCTGCTTTTCTGAATTGATCTTGATGTTTTTATGCCCTAACATATCATCAATTTTTGTGTGAATTCCATATACTACTGAGAAAAAAAGTATATATATTTTCCCAAAGGTCTATCATAAGTAACTTTTCTAAAATTCTGACTACTGACTTGTGATGGACAAAGACATCTGCATCCAAAGAGAGGATTATTGGGACTGAATGTGGATCACAACATAGTATTTTCATGTTTGTTGTTGTTGTTTACTTTTTTTTTCTCAATTTTTTCCTTTGATCTGTATTGTCTTATGCAGCAGGATAAATGTGGAAATGTGTTTAGAAGAATTGCACATGTTTAACCTAATCTAATATTAGATTACTTGCTGTTTAGAGGAAGAAGGAGGGGAAGAGGGAGGAAAACATTGGAACACAAGGTTTTGCAAGGGTGAATGTTGAAAACTATCTTTGCATGTATTTTGAAAAATAAAAGCTATCATTATTATTATAAAAACCAATAAACAAACAAACTTAATTAGGCAGGAGCTAGAATATATATACTAGAGAACAAGGATGATTCTGCTTTTCTGTTATCCAATCATCTAAAATAAATTTTTGCACATAGTTAATACTTAATAACTATTTGCTGCGTTGACTTGGAAGGCACTGAATGATAATCAAAGTAGTTTGGCTACTCTTCTCTAAACAATAAAAAACTATTACACTTTTGAATAAGAAAAAGTAAAATTACATATACCGCCTTAACTTTTTTCTTTTCCGTTTTGTTGTTACATTTGTCTACTTCCAAAAGAACGAAGTTGAGATACCCCAAAAGTATAGTTTTGTTGTCTATGTCTTCTTGCAACTCTCTTAAACTCCTCTAGAAATGTGGATGCTATACCACTTGGTGCATATATATTTAATATTGATATTACCTCATGATTTATGACACCCTATAGCAAGATGTAATTTCCTTGCTTATCTCTTTTAATTAGATCTATATTTGCTTTTGCTTGATGTGAGATCATGATCTCTATCCTTGCATTTTTTTTAACTTTAGCTAAAGCAGAATCTCCAGCCTTTTATCTTTATTCTTTATGTATCTCTCTGCTTCAAATGTGTTTCTTATAAACAACACACTGCAGGATTCTGACTTTTATTCCATTCTGCTATCCACTTCCATTTATGGGAGAGTTTATCCCATTCACATTTTCTGTTAAAATGTCTAATTCTGAATTTTCTTCCATCTTATTTTCCCGCACTTACCTTTTTCTCTTTCCTTTTACCCTTTCCCTCCTCACAAGTGTTTTGCTTCTGATAATGAAATTTCCTCAATATGTACTTTTTTTTTCAGTTCTTCCCCCTTTCTTATTCCTTTCCCTTTCTACTTCTGATCTCCTTTCTATTACTCTCTCCCTTTCCTTTCTTCTTTCCCTGCCTATTTCCCTATAGGGTGAGACAAGTTTCTATATTAAACTTAACATGTATGATATTCCCTCTTCGAGTCAAATCTGATGAAATTAAGGTTCAAGCAAAGCTTATCACCCCCTCCCTTCTTTCTCTCAAATTTGATAGGTCTTTTGTGCCTTTTCATGTGATGTTATCTACCCCATTTTACATTCTCTTTCATCTTCGTCCACTACTATTCCTTTTCTACCCTAGTTTCCTTTTTATATCATCATATTAAAGTCAGCCTATACCTATACTCTCTAAGTATACACTTAGCAAAGATACAGTACTTAAGAGTTAGACATATCATCTTCCCATGTAGGGATGTAAACATTTAACTCTTAAAATAGCTGTCTTTCCCCTTCCCTTTTTATTTTTATATGCTTCCATTAAGTTTTATTTTTGAAGATCAAAATTTCTGCTCATCTCTGGTCTTTTCATCAAAAATAATTGAAAATTCCCTATTTTTTAATGTCCATCTATTCCCCTGAAAAATAATGATTAATTTTGCTGGTTAGTTGATTCTTGGATGTAGCTCCTTTTCACGATATTATATTCCTCAGGCCATTTGATTTTTTAAAGTGAAAGCTGCCAAGTCCTGGGTAATTTTGATTCTGGATCCTCTATATTTGAATTATTTCTACCTGCTTACAGTATTTTCTCCTTGATCTGATAATTCTGGAATTTAGCTACAATATTCTTTGAAGTTTTCATTTGGGGGTCTTTTTCAGAGGGTACTTGGAACTTCTTATAATGACTATTTTGTCTTCTGATTCTAGGAATAGTTTTCCTTGATAATTTCTTGAAATATGTTGTCCAGGCTATTTTAGTCATGGTGATTTTCAAGTGCTTCAATACTTCCTAGATGGTCTCTCCTGTATCTATTTTCCAGGTCAATTGTTTTTCCAATGAAATATTTTACACTTTCTTCTAAATTTTTCCATTTTTGTTTCATAGGACTGCTTCTAATGACTCATTGAGGCAATCTCTTTTATTTGTTAAATTCTAATTTTTAGCAAATTACTTTCTTCAATTACTTTTTTGTCTTCTTTTACATTTCGCCAGTTGTACTTTTAAAGGAATTGGATTTTTTTCCTATTTTTAATGAGTTTTCTTTTTCTTTTTTCCACTTCACCAAATCTATTTTGCTTTATAATTTTTTTTATTAATTATGTTATTTTTTATGAATCATGTTGGGAGAGAAAAATCAGAACAAAAGGAAAAAAAAAACTATGAGAGGGAAAAAATAAACAGAAAAAAGAAGTGAACATAGCATCTCTTGATTTACATTCAATCTCCATAATTCTCTTTCTGGATACAGATGATGTTTTCTATCCAAAGTTTATTGGGATTGCCTTGGATTACTGAGCAACTGAAGAGAATCAAGACTTTCATAGTTGAGCTTTGCACAATTTTGCTGTTACTGTGTACAATGTATTCCTGGTTCACTCAGCATCAGTTCAGGTAAATCTTCCCAAGCCTATATAAAATCAACTTGCTCATCATTTTTATACAACATTATAATCCATTGCTTTCATATGCCACAACTTATTAAGCCATTCCCAAAGTGATAGACATCTACTCAATTTCAAATTCCTTGCTATCACAAAAAGAACTGCTATAAACACTTTTATACCTGTGAGTCCTTTTCCCTCCTTTATGATTTCCTTGAGATACAGACTCAGTAGTGACAGTGCTGCATCAAAGGATATGCACAGTTTGATAGCCCTTTGGGGATATTTCCAAATTGCTTTCCAGAATGGCTGGAGCATTTTTACCAAAAACACATTAGAGTCCCAGTTTTCCCACATCCCTCCAACATCTATCATTATCTTTTTCTGTTATCTTCATCAATGTGAAAGGTGTCCTCAGAGTTGTTTTAATTTGCATTTCTCTAATCAATAGTGATTTAGAGCATTTGTTCATATTTTGTAGATGCCTATAATTTTATCATCTGAAAGTAGTCTATGACCATTTATCAATTGGGAAATCTATTCTTATAAATTCGACACAATTCTTTATGTATTTTAGAAATGAAATCTTTATCAGAAACTCTAATTGTAATTTTTTCCCCTAGTTTTGTACTTCTCTTTCAATCTTATTTCTCTTGGTTTTGTTTGTGAAAAAATGTTTTAGTTTAATGTAATCAAAGTTCTTCATTTTGCATTTCATCAAATTCTCTAGTTCTTCCTTGGTCATAAATTCCTCCCTTTTCCAAAGAACTGCTAAGTAAATTATCCTTGCTCTCCTAATTTTCTTATTGTAGAATCTTTTATGTCCAAATCATGTAACCATTTTGGCCTTATTTTGGTATGAGATATGAGATATAGGTCTATTTCATGTTTTTGACAAATGATTTTACAGTTTTCCCAGCAGATTCTGTGAAAGTGACTTCTTATTTGTGGGGGGAAAGGGGGTGGGACAGGTTGTCAAATATTAGATTACTAAAGACATTGATTATTGTGTCATGTATAGCTAACCTATTCCATTAAAACTCTTTCTGAATCAGTACCAAATGGTTTTGATGACTGCTGCTTCATAATATCATTTTATGTCTAGTACTGATAGACAACCATCCTTTATTTTTCATATTTTCCTTGATATTCTTGACCTTTTATTCATCCGGGTAAATTTTATTATAATTGTTTTTAGTTCTATAAAATATTTTTGGCAGTTTAATTAGTATACCACTGAACAACTAGAGCAATTTAGATGGAATGGCCATTTTTATTATATTAACTGGGCCTACCCAGGGGCAATTGATATTTTTTCCAGTTGCTTAGATCTGACTTTGTGTAATAAGTGTCTTGTAATTGTGTTCATATAGGTTTTCCTAGGTTTTTCTTGGCAGATAGACACTCAAATGTTTTATTTTACCTACAGTTTTTTAAATGAATTTTTTTAATTCTATCTTTTGCTGCTGGACTTTTCAGTAATATATAGAAATGGTGGTGATTTGTGTAAGTTAATTTTATATCCTACAACTTTGCTAAAAGTATTAATTGTTTCAAGTAGGTTTTTGACTGATTTTCTAGGATTCTCTAGGTATATCAACATATCATCTACAAAGAATGATAGTTTTTTTCTCCTCGTTGCTTATTCCAATTCCTTTAATTTCTTTTTTCCTTTTTTTAATCCCTAACATTTCTAGTAAAATATTGAATAATAGTGGTGATAATGGGCATCCTTGTTTCACCCCAGATCTTATTCAGCTTCTCTCCATTAAAATTACCAATTTTATTTTTCAAGGAGTTGTTTTCTTTTTTCTTTCTACCAAATCTATTTTTAAGAAGTGGTTTCCTTCAGTATATTTTCTTTCCATTTCATCAAATGTATTTTTAAAGGAGTTGGGTTTTTTTTTTCAGTTTCTATGTCTCTTTTTCCAAAGATCTCATTTTCTTTCTCTTTCCCTTTCTCTTCCATTTCTCTTTTAGAATTCTTCCAAGAGGGTTTTTTTGAGTTGAAGATCAGTTCATATCTCTCTATGAGACTTCATCTAGAGATGTTTTGCCTTTAGTATCCTCAGGTTTTAAATTCTGTTCTTCCCTGTCTCCATAATAGCTATCTATGGTCAGGGTTCTTTTTGTATTTTTGTTCATTTTTAAAGGTTGAGAGCTGCTCCTAGGGCATGGGGAAGATTGTCTCAAGCTTCTGTTACAGGGTGACAAGGGTTTCAAACATCCTTGTGGATGGTGATGCTGCTGGCTTCTTTTATGAACTTGGTAGACTAAACAAGTCCCACTTGTTATGCTGGGGTCCAAGGATTCACTATTTGCCTTCTGTAATTGCTTTGGAGGTGTAACATTTAGTCTGCTGATCTACTAGTGTTCTGAACCAGGACAGAATAGTCATGACTGCTTCATTTTGGCTAAGAGCCTCTCCCACTATATTTAGTGTGGGGCCTCTTCTCTCTGGATCTTCCTGAACTGCACCTGCACTGGGCCTTGTCCTTCCTCCTCTCCCTCCCCTGTCCAATTGAGACAGCCCTTTCCTGAAGTCCTTCCAAGACATGTTCTCCTGGAAGTTTGTTAGCTGTGTGATCTTGGGCAAGTTCCTTGATCTCTGTCTTAGTTTTCTCATTTCTAAAAATAGGCATAATAAATAAATAAACAAACACAGGGATAATGAATAAATAAAATGAATTAATTAAAATAGGGGTGATGAAAAAATAGATTAAAACAAGAATGGAATATTTCTGCTGGAACAACCAGCAGGATGATTTCAGAGAGGCCTAGAGAGACTTACATGAATTGATGCTAAGTGAAATGAGCAGAACCAGGAGATCATTATATATGGCAACAACAAGACGATACAATGATCAATTCTGATGGATGGGGCTCTCTTCAACAAGATGATTCAAATCAGTTCCAATTGTTCAGTAATGAAGAGAATCATCAACACCCAGAGAAAAGACTATGGAAACTGAGTGTGGACACAACATAGCATTTGTACTCTTTCTGTTACTGTTTGCTTGCATTTTGTTTTCCTTCTCAGATTTTTTTTTCTTTCTAGATCCGATTTTTCTTATGCAGCAAGTTAACTGTATAAATATGTATACATATATTGGAGTTAACATATATTTTAACATATTTAACATATATTGGACTACCTGTCATCTAGGGTAGGGGATGGAGGGAAGGAGGGGAAATTTTGGAATAGAAAGTCAGTGTTGAAAGACTACCCATGTATATGTTTTGTAAATAAAAAAGTGATAATAAAATAAAATTAAAAAAAAAGAAATTTGGTTTCATTCAAGCTGAGCTCCTTTTCAGCTTAAAACCTCCATATCTTCTGTACTTATCTGCAAATAAATGTTAGCCACAATAAATAATTATATAAGTAAAAACTAAAAGATCTTTTCATGATCACCTTTATAAAAAAAACATTGACTGGCACATTGTTTTTGCTTTTTTGCTGTTGATGTTGTTGTTTGTTTTTTCAACAAATATTCTATTAAATGCCTGCTATGTGTCAGGCTTGCTATTAAGGTGAATGAATAACAATAATAATAATAACAGAAAAAGCACTTCCTGCCCTGAAGCAGCTTACATTTTATTGGGTAGAACTATATATACACAAATAAATGTTACATATGTGTAAAGTAACAGTTGAGTATGGGATATCTGGCAACTAAAGAGGTCAGTAGAAGCATTGTATAGGCAAGAGGTAACATGTGAGCCAAGACTTGAAGAAATCAGACATATTTTGAAAGTGGAAGCAGAGAGGGAATATGTTCTATACATATACAAAATTAAATATTCACAAATTTGTTATAGCACTATGTAAGGGGACACATGAATCTTCAAGAAAGGCTAAGGGAATAGGATCTTAGGCATTGGACAACTATAAAATCTTTCTCATCTGCCCCAGTTGTATCACTAATTTATTCATTGTGTCATTCAACCAATTTATTAAGCACTTTTAAATGTAGAAGGTCAGAGTCCAAAGATATAATGAAAAAGAGAAAGAGAGAGAGGAAAGAGAGAGAAAGAGAAAGAGAGAAAAAGAGAGGCAGAGGGAAAGAAACACAGAGAAAGAGCTTATTTATAAGTAAGTAAAAACAAAGGAAAAAAAGTGCTCCAAGCTAATTTCAACACAAGTAGTCATAAGAAAAGATCTCATATAGGAATTACAACTTCCATAGCATATTTTATTTGACAGGAATTGTGCTAAATGTTTTATAATTATTGTTTATTTGATCCTCACAATAACCATGGGAAGTAGATGCTATTAGTATCCCTATCTTTATTTGTTTATTTATTTTTCCCATTCTTATATTATTTCTTTATTTTATCATCCCTATTTATTTTATTTATTTAACTAATTTGTTATCCCAGTTTTCATTTTACTTATTTATTGAATTATCCTTGTTTTTATTTTTATCACTTTATCCTTATTTACTTAGTTGGTTGTACCTGTTTATTGGCCTCATTATTTTATCTATTTTTTAATCATTGCTATGTTTATTTATTTATTACCCCTATGTTTTATTTATTTATTTAATATCCCTATTTTCAGAGATGTGAAAACAAGACAGAGGTCAAGGGACTTGCCCAAGATCACATAGCTAATTAGTATCAAAGGCTCAATTTGAACTCAGGTCTTCCTGACTCAAGACCCAGAAGTCCATGTACAAGATGTATAGGATAATAGCTGATCAACACATTGAAAAAAGTTTGAAAATCCATAAGACAAAGATGAGGAGGAGATTCTAAACATGGAAAGCCATTAATAGAAAGGTCAGAAGACTAGAAATGAAAAGCATGGCAATTAAGCCATAGCTTTTTCACTCCAACTCTCCTAGCTTGTTAGGACCAGTTCAGTAGGAAGTAGAGTCAGTCCTGGGGCTAGGATTTAATGTAGCAGCTCCTATGGAAGTATCCTCCCCACTCCCCTAAAATAAAGGGGAAACATGAAATGTTACTAAGGACCACAACATGGTTGTTATGGGGCAGTTAAAGTGTCATTATGGCTGAGTACTCTCTCTTTCTCTCTCTCTCTTTCTCTCTCTCTCTCTCTCTCTCTCTCTCTCTCTCTCTTTCTCTCTCTTCTCTTCTCTTCTCTTCTCTCTCTCTCTCTCTCTCTCTCTCTCTCTCTCTCACCCTCCCCTGCCAATGCTGGCAGCAAACAGCCAAGAGTCTCCCCAGCCACCCAAGGAGAACAGGAGACAGAGGAGAACAGCTGAATAGGCATTTCTGAAGCTAAACACTGGCAGAATGCCAAAAAAAAGACCAAGAAGCTTTCCCTATGGCCCCACCAAAAACCAGTCTAGCCTGGTTTCTTGTAGCTCACCTCTTCTCTCTCCCATATTAGGACATTATTACTATTATCCTGATCCATACTTATAGCACCACATAGGAAAAGAGAGAGAAAAATAATTACTAGTAACCTATTATCCTATTTAAGTATTCAAATAAAAACCACTGAAATGGTTAAATCTCAGAAAATAAGGGACCCTTTATTCAATCAGAAGGTTGAAATGTTGATCCCATGACTCCCCACTGCATGTTCTTCAGCCTACTGGATTTAAAACATAATGTTAGGCTTTCTTATCCTTCCATCCTAAATTCTAATCTGTAATTTTATTGTTATTTAAGCATGTGTATGAACTTCCTATTGCTGTTCATGAAGTTCCATCTGCCTCACCTCACCCAAATACTTGCATGCTTGCATCCTATCTAACTAACCATCAACTTCAACTTGAAAGTTGAACTGTATCAACAGGCTTCCTTGGTGACCCTCACAAATATGATTTCCCCTTTATTTCATAACAACACAAGGGTTTTGTTTGTTTGTTTGTTAGCTTATCCATTGGTTAAAAAGTGGTTGGACTCAGTGGCTTCTAGGGTCTCTTCCAGTTGAAATCTGTGATCATGTGGAATGAAGAAGTTTGTTTTGTTTTGTTTTGTTTTATCTTCTGCCCTCTACCACTGGTATCAAGGTAGAGCAAAATCTAAGATAGTGCATAAAATAGCCATGAAACAATATTGTTTCAATCCTAGACACTGATCAAAAAAGTTTTCTACATCTTTGACATACACTCTCAAATTGACCATACCTAAATTAAAATCCTAAAGAATAAAGAGGATTTTGATCATTTTTTTCCCCTCACTATCCAAGAACAGTTTTTTATAGATCAAAAAAATGTCAAAATTAATGGCATTTCCTTTTCTCCTTTTATCATTTTTGTACTTGGATGAAAGTATATTTATAAGCATCTTCTTCTACTATTTAATCTAGTACCTATATTCCAACACATGATGACTCAACTGTAATATTGTCTGGTTGGTTCTTTGGTCCATGCCAGAGTGAATTCAGGCAAGAAGTTGTCATTTTACAACAGTAAATCAATCATTTTTCTAGTTCTGAGAATCTGAATGGTTTCATCTTCATATATTGGACCCATTTATAAGAAGACCAACAAGAGTAGGAGTGAAGAAAATTGACATGGAATTGATAAAAAGCTCACTCATTTTGCCAATAAAAGTCCATTTAGTCAAAGCTATTATGTTTTCAGATACAGATGTATGGTTGTTAGAGTTCTACTACAAGAAAAGTTGGATACAATAACAACTAATTGGGAATTCACCCTGACCCCACAAACTATTAAAAAATTCAATATCATTGGGTCAGCTTTCACAACTGGCATTACTTTCAGTTTTCAAGGATATAGTTTATCTGGATCATGTGTCACCAATTAGGTAAATCCTTAAAACGACCTTATTTACTTTGAATATTAATTCCCAATTAGCTATTTTTGTACTGACCTATCTAGTTCAAAGAACATTTTTCTTTGGCATAGGAAAAAAGCATTTGAGTAAGTTTTTTTTTTTTTTAAACAAATCTGAGCTCTCTTTTTGCCCAATATCACTGTTTCATGCCCTCCAAGAAATGGTCCTATCCAGTATTAGACTTATTTATTCCCATAAGATACCTTTAAAAAAAAAAAAAACTTTGTTGCTATCCTTTGCTTTCCATGACAGCTCAATCTCATTCTGAGATTCAGTTCTGCAGCTATTCCAACATGAACTATTTTCACCTTTTAACCATTTTGCTGCTTTTATACTTAGTGGTGAAGTAAAACTTCAAGTTGTTCTAATTTGTTCTTCTCTTAGTGTTGATGATTTAATTTTTTTTTCAAAATGTTATTGATTATTTGAAGTTCTTCTTTTGAAAATCCTATCTTATTGCCACTTACCTCTTAGGAAAGGTTCTTGTTCTTACATATACATATATTTTCCTAACATATCTTGAATACCACCTGTTCTTTTGAAAATTCTTGAAGTAAAACCTTTGCCTCTTAAAAGTATTTCTATTTTGTTTTGATCTTATTCATGAAAAAAATTCAAAATTATTTATTTTGCCTCTTTCATTTCAATATTGTAGACTTACAAAATTTCAAGACTGAAAATGGTTCTCTCTCAATGAGTATCTCATTCAATCCAAGAGAAAAAAATAACTTCATCAAAAATATACCTGGCAAGTGGTCAAGTCCTTTGATTGAAGATTTGTGAGAGAATTTATTACCTCCTGAGAAAACATTTTCAGTAAATAACTATAATGATTACAAAGCTTCTTTTTCCTATTTTTGACTTTAAGCAACTTATACACACCACTCCAGTTTTTTATTTAATTTTTTAATTTTTGTTTTGGAGTCAAACAAAATATGTATCGTTTGTTCACACGTGTCATCTCTGATCCAGGCTAAAAACTCAAGTTCTACCCCAAAAAAATCCATTTTTTCAGAGGATCTGCTCTACAATAACATTTATTTCATCCTACTTTTAGAAAGTTACAATTTTGACCCAAGTATAATACTTCATATTTCTTTTGAATTTTATTTTATTAAATTGAGTCTGGCATTCTCAGCTAATCTATTTGCTATCTCTCATTCTGTACATTAGCTATCTCCTTCCTCCCTTGTTTGATTAAAACTTTTACACCTTAACTATGGTACCTAGAATTATATTTATTCAACATTAATAGTTTTATGATGATGTTGTTATGTTATGTTTGCTAATCCATGTGGAATTTTAGATAGCATATGGTATAAGGTTCTGGGCTAAAAATATTTTCTGTATCAGTGTTTTACAATTTTATCAACAGTTCTTATCAATTAAAGACATCTTTCCATGACTCCCATCCTCAGAAGTTTGTGTTCTTAAAAGCTCACTGAGCACAGGATTACTATTTTCATTTGTTTCTGGGTATTGCTTATGTAATTAAATTAATCATAATTTCATTTTTAAGTTTTCCATGCCTCCTGTGATGATTCCTTCTGAAGAATTTTTTGGCCACAAGACCCTATATATCCTTTCTCTGTATCCTGAAATATATTCTACAAAAATCTAGTATGTATGATAACCTTCCTATCTTCTTCGTGAATTATAAAATGGAATCTTCATTCTGTTTCAATATTCTCATCATTTCCACTTCAGCAAGCAATTCTTCCTGGATGATGACAATAGGGTCTGCTCTATACCTTTTTCATCATTGATTACACTACCATTTGAATGATGAAGTTATCAGCTACTGGTATTTTGGCTGAAAGATCCAACTCATGTCTGGGTAGTAAAACTTCACCATTATTATAAGATGTCTCCATTATGGCTTGTATTACATTGTAGGCTTGTAATATCTTTCCAAAAATTTTTATTCCTTTCCATATTGTAGTGTGTTCATAGCAATATATATGTATATATGGAATATATACATATATATATATACATACAACATATATCATGTATTATATATACATGCATATAACATATATATAAACAATATATAAAAGCAAAGGATGCTAACACACACACACACACACACACACACACTTCTCTAGGTCTCAATTTCCTCATCTGTAAAATGAACTGCATAAGAACTGCAAAACCTTTTAGGTCTAAATCTTTGCTCCTATACTCTTATTATTCATACTATGTTGTTTTTTTTTTTATTTAATTTTGAAAGGCAGAATTTAAAAATAAAAAGAACACAACTTGGAATCTGAGAGAACTGGATTTGAATTCCATTTCTGGCACTTACTGGGTTAGGCTTGTCAAGCCTATGATCATAGATATAAAGCAGGGATAGATTGGGGGCAAGTAGATGCCACAGTGGATAGAACACCAACCCTGAAGTCAGGAGGACCTGAGTTCAAATCTGGCATCAGTCATTTAACAGTCACTTAATCCCAATTGCCTCACCAAAAAAAAAAAAAAAAATAGAGAGGTGTATCTTAAAGCCAAGATTTGAAACAAGATGAAAATTATGGACATTTTCCTTGGGTGGGGAGAGGGTTAGAAGAGTCAGGAATTGAAATAGCATTAAAATAATGGATATTGTGGGTGAAGAATAAAGTACCAAGGAACCTGGGGCAGCCTGAGTTCATGCAACCACCCAGATAGCACCAACTATTAAAACAACTTATGCCAAAACAATAACCTCCAACACCAACCACAGTGATAAATGAGCATCAGCTTTAAGACCCATCAGCCTCAAGAACTTGCTTTCTCCTCACTCTCAAAAACAGTATATTACTTCTGCTAGTGTTCTTGACTCTGAGTTCTGGTTCTGTTTGTTTGGTGTTTTATTTATATTTTTTTAAATTTATCACTGAAGCAAGCTAAGAGGTTTAGTGGTGCTCTCAAACAAACTCATCCTCTGGGATACACATTTTATGTCTGAAATATCTCCTTTGCCTAGCCAGCAACAGCCTAACTGGGTACTGAAAGCCCCTCTACATGAGATCGGATTTAATTTGCTCTGATAGACATTTAAGTGCTTTCTTAGGAAGGTCAGAGGGACCTTGGGCTTTTGTACACAGCAAGATAACAAAAGTCCTGAAAGATGGTTAGCGGAAAATCGAATGGAATAGAAAAGTAGTAATGTCTGATGGGCAGAGGCTCTAGCTCAGCATTAGGGTGTGAATTAATTCTTTTATCGGGAATGGTTTTATGGGCATTTTCCTTCCATGCATACCAATTTGATAGCAGTGGCTGCAGTCGGCTGAAAGGCATTAGAGTTCAGCCAACATCGAGTCATTTATTTATTGAAAAGTTTATCTCTGTATTAAATTCTCATAGAAGAGGGTTTCATTAGGCCCACAAGACTGGTATAAACAGGATGCTGTGGAGTTATTTGGAAAATGAATCGAGACTTAACTTCTTAGTCTTTTGTTTGTTCTCATTGCTCATATGCTAGGGTGGCTGGCTGCATGCACCTAGAGAGAAGCAGGTATTCAAGTTGGAAATTTTTTTTTTATTTCCTACATTTGAGCAGGCTACAATTTATATCACTCAGGTCTCCTTAAATTAGTCCAAGAGGATTTCATTTTACAGGCCTGCTTGACTGGGATCCTTTTGGCACGATGGGCTCAGCTTTGTACACAACTGAGATTCATATTTTATGTGTGTATAAAAATCCTGGCCATGAATCTAGCAGCTTAAAGCTTTGCCTTCATTCTTTTCAGCTCAGTTCAGAATCCCACACATTTCCATAGGCTGGGTTCTCTTCAGGGCAGCTACAAGCTGAGCTGAAAGGACAAAAGCTAAAAATAGACTCTGGAACTTGGGGAAATGAAGGAGACAGAATGGGAATGATCTCTTCCCTTCTCTCAATCCTTTAGAAAGCCCAAATTAATAGAATGGGATTGATGGAATGGGATCACAGACCTATATTTCTATGTTTGAAACAAAAGGCAATGATTCTGCCTGCCTTTGTTTTGGGTTCTTCATTGAAACTGTGTAACATGAAGGAAAACTTCAAACTTGCCACATTTCTCTGGAACCAGCTCCTGAGAGAACAATATGGTACTGATTGCAAGTTTTCCATCATTGTCCTAAAGTGCTTCTCCATATACCTTCAAACTTCTGTTCTCATCTCTCAGTGTTTGGTCTGGGGGGGTTATCCTCAACCCACTGGCTCATAGAATTGAAAGATTTCCACAAATGGGGAGCATGTCAACTTGCGTGGTTGTTTCTGGGGTTTTGTTTACTTGGTCTGATTTTTGTCATGTTTTGTAATCTCAAAATTCTTTTTTTGCAGTTCATCTTCAGAACTGTTTATTTTTCTGATGATCTGGTTAGTAGGATGCAAGTTCTGATTGTTGTTGATGATAGAATGGGGGCTAATTAACAGACCAGAAAAAGATGACATAAATCAAATAGGGGAAAGGTCTTATCTCGACTTAAGAAAATAATGGAGAAAAACACTAATAATGAAGATTAAAATTAAAAATTTGTCTTTCATACCTTCCCCCTACTTCGGAGAGCCAATTTGAAAATGTTTACCAGCATATGCCTAACAGGGACTCAAGTCAATGAACACTAAATCTCCCAACATAGGAAGAAACAGTCATTTTTATAGTCTAGGCCAAACATGGGAAAAGAGAGAAAAATAGAAACAGAGAAAGGCAGAGAGGGAGGGAGAGAAGGAGGGAGGGAGGGAGGGAAAAAGGAAGGGAGGGAAGAAGAAAAAGAGAGAAAGAAGGAGGAAGAAAGGGAGAGAGGGAGGAAAGAAGGAAGGAATAAAGGAAGAGATAGAAGGAGGAAGAAAGGGAGAGAGGGAGGAAAGAAGGAAGGAATAAAGGAAGGGAGAGAAGGAGGGAGGGAGAAAAAAGGAAGGGAGAGAGGAAGAAAGAGAGGGAGAGAGGGAGGAAGAAATGGAAGGAGGAAGGAATAAAGGAAGGAAGGAAGGAAGGAATGAAGAAAGGAGGGAGGGAGGGAAGAATATGTCCATTTCTTTTGGGCATATTCAGATTGGCACGAGAAGATGAAATGATGCAGGGAAGTATAGGTAAGGACAGTTTCCATCTGTTTGGATGTCTAATGAGTTTCCTTTCGAGTTGGTATTCTTAGTGAACTCTGTTGTGGTGAAATACTGAGGAGGCTAGATAATGAAGATTGTGTATTGTTTTCTTTTGTTTTGTTTTCTGCTCCTATCATCTATGGGCTGTTTTTTATTATTAGGCTTTCCATCTTGAAGTGAGAGATTTGACTTCCCAGGAGGACAATATGTATGTAATACTGCATTCAAACTCACTGTAATCTGTACAACTGAGGAAGCACTGCTATTCTTCCCTAATTCCACAGGAATATATTTGAAAAAGCTCCAGTCACTACAACAATAAGAAACTATTCCTACTAGTATATATTTGCTCCACTACATATTGATCCATGGTATGGCCCATCACCAAATCAATGAACTATTGCCTAATTAAAGATATGAAAATATGCCATTCAGTCAAAAATTTGGAAGTGAATCAAAAGTATAGATATAACTCCTAAACTAGAGAAGCTACAACTCCAGAGCTATTAGTCTTTTTTCCTTCCCTTCTATTTTTTTTATTTTTGACATTTGCAATTTCTTTTTTAATCACAATAATCAAGATCTTAAATCCATATCTTATTTCCTCCAAAAAATACAAAGGTATATAAATAACTTTCTTCTTGACTTTAGGCATTAAGATTTTTGTGGCACTTAATCAAGTGCAAATCACTTGATTTGATGAAGACAGCTCAAAGTTCCACCAGTATTTTTCCTTGTCATTTCTATAAAATGACATTGTTTATAACAGAAAACAGACACAAGCAAAACTACCTTACTTTTTATTCATGTTCATATAAATAAAACATCCTTCCTCAAGACAAAGTAATCTCTTCTTAACTAGTCTTTTCATTCTATCTTTGAGATGTTTTCAAAGTCTCCTTTAATGTTTCACTCTCTTTGAGCCAATCACTCAAAATCTTCATGGCCCCTATGGTCTGTTTCTCAACACTCTGCTTCCTTTGGCCTTCCTGCCATCTCCTTTTATCTCTTCTTTCTCTCTGAGCAACCACTCCCTGATCACTGTTTCAACTTTAGGTGAGATTTGTTTCCTTTATTCTCATGCCACGAAATAGGAATATTTTGGGACCTTTGAATACAATTTTTTGTACAATTTCCTTTTTTCCTTTCTTACTGTATTATCCTAGGAAGTCTTAAAGGAATAGAGAAATACTGTTGATAAGAGAATTAATGGAATTTCTAGTGAAAAATAGTACAATAGCACCAAATTAAAATTTGTTCAAATAACACTAGTCAGAATCATTATTGTACAGAAAACTATTTTCATAATGTTCATCAAATACATAGGTTTTTTATTATAAAACTAATGATACATATTTATACAATCTTTTCTGATTGGAGAATTTAGAATACTTTTATAGTTGAAAATCTCAGATTTCAGGTAATAAAAAATAATGCTACAATTGCACATAGGGATATTGGCAAGATACAAAAGCATAAGTGAATACAAATCTAAAGATAAGGCATTGTTGCTATAATCAGGAAGGTCAATTGTTCTGCAGAATAAAAGGGCAGCATTTTCTACCAATAACCTGGATAAGGACTCTGGTGTCTCTCCTTTTCCCTAACTTTTATAGCCATCCAGAAACCTATAGCCAAGAAATAATTTCTCTTTCCCCCCCCTAGATCCATTGTACATATATTATTATTTTATTGCACTGAATTGGATTGACCCAAATGAGCAAGTTCCAAGAAAGTACATCAACTCATTTGGCTGAATAATGGGAATATGGGAAGTTCTTTCACAAAAATGTGGGCAATACAACCTTGCAAACATTCTGACTGGGCTGCCCAAGGTATTTAGTCTACAATAATCTGTCCCACCAAAATAAAGACAACTGACTAAAACAAATCATCTATAATGTCTCTCTTTGGCTATCATATGCTTTATAGATGAAGGCACAGTTGAGGCTAACCAGTGCTATATTCTATCTACTTTTCCCAAATTTTTGCAACACTGTACCTTAGCTTTTTTTAAGAAAGGGAAACATAGAGTCAAATTCTTCCTCAGACACTGACCATGTGACTCTTGGAGAAATAATTAACTTGTCTGCCTGTTTCCTCAACTGTAAAATAGAAAAAGAATAACACCTACTTCCCAGTGTTGTTTTGATGCTCAAATGAGATCATTATTGTAAAGCATTTAGCAATTTCTTGCAAATAAGAAGTGCTTAATAAATACTTTATTTCTTTATTTCCTTTTTTTCTGTCCTAGATTATGAGTGTTCACATTAAGAGACAGATCATGATGTTCATTATATATTCAGTGTTATATTTGCTCTCTTTCAAATATTCATGCTTCTAGAGTCATATACATATATCACTGGAAAAGAAAAATATCATTTACTATTGACTTAGAAAGTAGTACTCCTCTGTGTGGATTCTATTGAGAAATGAGACCTTTATCAAAAATACTTGTTGCAAAATTTCCCCCATTTTCTGCTTTTTTTTTTTTATAATTTTGCATGGATTTTGTTTGTGCAAAAACTTTTTTAGTTTCCTATAATCAAAATAATATTTTTATAATGCCTCCTCTATCTCCTTTGGTCTTAAATTCTTCTTTTTCTATAAATGTCAAAATATTTTTGACATTTTATTGATTTGACATTATTTATTGAGATACACCCATTTTAATCTTGTCTTGATATTCACTGTGAGATGTTGGTCTATACCTAATTTCTGCCATATTATTTTCCAGTTTTACCAGCAATTTTTATCAAATATTAAGTTTTTTGTTCCAAAGGCTTAGGTCTTCAAATTTATTATATATTAGATTACTATGATCATTTACTATAATGCAATTTGTATTTAATCTATTCCACTGATCCACCACTATTTCTTAGTCAGTACAACAATGTTTTGATAATTATCATTGTATAATAGAATTTAAGATCTGGTACAACTATATAACTTGATTTTGCATATTGTTTTTGTTAATTTCCTTGATATCCTTGAACTTTTCTTCTTCCAATATAAACTTTATTATTGTTTTTCTAGGTCTATAAAATTTTTTTGAAAGTTTGATTGGTATGGTACTGAATAAATAAATAGATAAATTTAAACAGAATTGTCATTTTTATTATAGTAGCTCATTCAGCCCATAAGCAAGCAATCTTTTTCTAGTTTTTTAGATTTAACTTTATTTGTGTGAAAAATGTTTTATAATTCCTGGGTTTGTCTCAGCAGGTAGACTCTTAAATATTTTATATTGTTATAATTATTTTAAATGGAATTTCTCTTTGTATCTTGTCGGTAATATGTAGAAATGCTGGTAATTTGGTTGTTTTATATTCTGCAACTTTGCTAAAGTTGTTAATAATTTCAATTTGTTTTTAGTTGATTAAATTTCCCTAAGTATACTATCATATCATCTGAAAAGACTAATAGTTTTGTTTCCTCATTGCCTATTCTAATTCTTTTCATTTCTTTTTCTTCTTTTATTGCTGTAGCTAAGATTTCTAGTCCAAAATTAAATAACAGAGGTGATAATTGGCATCTTTGCTTCACTCCTGATTATGTTGCAAAAACTTCTCTCTTATACCATTACAAATAATATTTGATAGTGGTTTTAGATAAATATTGTTTATCATTTTAAGATAAACTCTATTTATTCCTATCCTCTCTAGTTTTGTTTTGTTTTCAAAGGAATTGTGTGCTGTATTTTGTCAAAGGCATTTTCTGCATTTATTGAGATAATGACATAATTTCTGTTTATTTGGTTTTTAATGATATGGTGAATTATGCTCATAGTTTTCCTAACATTGAATTAGCCCTGAATTCCTAATATAAATTCCATCTGGTCATAGTATATGATCCTTCTGATATACTGCTATATCTCTTTGATAGTATTTTATTTTTTAAATTTGCATCAATTTTCATTAGGAAAATTCACCTGCAATTTTCTTTCTCTGTTTGTTTATATTCTTCCTGGTTTAAGTATCAGTGCTATATTTGTGTTATAATCTAATAGGACTCCTTCTTTGCCTATTTCCCCCAAAATTTTATACATTATTGGGACTAATTGTTCTTTAAATTTTTGGTAGACTTCATTTATGAATGTATCTAATTATTTAGATTTTTTCTTAGGAAGTTTATATTATATATTATAATAGCTTTTATGTCATAATTCATAAATAGCTTTTGTGAATTGCTACAGCTGAAAAGGTCCATCATCTTAGTGATGATCCTTTCTGAATTAGACTGGATCTTGAGTGATGGACCTATAATCTACCCTGAGCAATTCTACACTCAAAACTCTTCCAGTCTGACAGAACTTGTGAAAGCTTGTGCCTTCAAAACCCCAAAGTCATGTTTATATCGGGATGAGGCATCAGAGAGGCCTTAGTGAACAAAATAGCTTATTCTAGAGTCATGATGGTAAATCAATGACCATATTAGAACATAATTATGACAACATCACTTAGGACAGACCTAGAAAATCAGATTAGCAAATTACGTACTCAGCGAACTGCATAGATTAGTAACAAGTTACAAGGAGTTTAGTATGGACCAAGGAAAAAATACCTAAAAACTAGAGTTGTGTTTATAATAGAACGAGTGTCTTATGAGGAAATGAGCTCCCTGTTACTAAAAAAGTGTTTAAGCAGAAATATCATAGCCACTATTGTAAGTGCTTTGGAGACTATCTTTTGTGAGATAAGAGCTCCTAAAAGATTATTGATAATTTTTCATCCTAAGTCTAAAATTCTAGTATTGATATGCAAGTCTAAGAAACACTGAAACATATGTAATTATCCATTTTACTTAATTAAATCATCCCAAGGGTATTTCCATAAAAATATTAAATACATATTTCAGATAAGAGTATGAATAATCAACAAAGATCTTTTAAAGAATCTACCATGTTCTTGGTATGTTATGAGGCCCTTGGAATACCAAAAAAATAAGAAAAAACAAAAACAAAAGAAAAAACAGAGAGCCCCCACCTTAAAAGAGTTTGAATTTTGCTAGATTGACACAACACATTCCTCTGATAAGGAAATACAAGATATGTACCAAAAAACAAACAAACAAAAAAATAGATGAAGGGTGAGTGATCCCTGAATACTGGGGATATGGGAAAAGACCTTTTGAAGGAAGTGGCACTGAACTGAAGATCTAAGAACTGACAGATCTGAAAAATAGTGTATTCCAGATATGTAGGATAGGTTTCACAAAGGCACAGATGGGAAAAATGAAACATAATAGTGACTGAAACAACTAAGAGAGCATGATGTGTATTCAATCTGGAAAGATAAGCCAGAACCATATTATTAAAGAGTTTAAAAACCAGAAAGCAGAATTTATGTTTCTTCTTGGAAGAAATGGAGAGCCAATAAAACTTCCTGAAAACTGACTCAAGCAAACCCATACCTTAAAAATATCAATTTGGAGAATGTCTGTCAATGATGGTCACATGAGAGGACCCTGCCAAGTTCAGTTCCCCTGAGAATCACTCTAGTAAAGATGCAATAGGAAAAATAAAAATTTGATTAAAAAAAAGTTTTTCCATCTAGCCTAGGACTGTATAAGAAGATATATGAAAGTGTTTGAGGATTCACCAAGAGACAAGGCCCATTTTACAGATGTATAGGTAGGAGGCTATACATAAAGGCAGAGACAAAATGATGCTAAAGCATGGGGAATAAAACCTGAAGCCAAAACTATTTCTGGTAGACGATCCCTAAAATCAATATGATCTTCATTTTGGGGCCTGTTACATTGGGAGATAAAGGCAATTCCCTGTAGGTGATTGCACAAGGGGCACAAGGGGCAAGGGATACAGCATGCATTTCAGGACTCTTTAGGAGACTGGGCCAGTTATAGCCACATTGGGCATAAATAACAAAGCTATACATACACCCCCCCCCAACCCCCTAGATAGGTGAATGTACAAAGAGATGATGACAAGGATAAAGCCAGAGATAGAAATCATATGACAGAAGGGAAATATAGGGATGCAAGTAGAAGGTACAGCTTTGTGCCTGAATTGAATATAACTCCTCATATCTAGAACATGTCATGGCATGGCAGTTTTTTGGACAAATGGCTGTTATGTAGGGAAACACAATGCAAATGAGGAAAAGGGGTAAATGAGGGAAAGAAGCAAATGAGGAATCCTTGGTCCATGCTGATACTTAGGATAAAGGTCATTGGAATTTAGGGGCTGGCTTGGTTATTTATAGAGCTCAAAAATCAGTTCTGCTAATTAGTATTTTTGTGACTTTGTCCAAGTCATTTAAACTCTCTAAGTTATCGATTCCTCATCTGTGAAATGAGGTAGTTGGACTATTTTAGGGTCACTTTCAAGTCTAAAACCACTATTCTATGAGCTATGATCTTTTGTTTCTTATTGTAAAATGAAGATAATTATTCTTGTTCTGATACATGGATGGAATTTTAAGTATTAAATAAAACAAAATATGCGAAATTACTTTGAAACGTCTTTGTCACTAAAAAAATTTTATATGATGTGTACAGTAGCACTGGCATATAACAGGTGCTTAAAAAATACATGTTGACTTGACTGTTCTGCATGTGGGTAGATACAAGTGCGAGAGATAGTGTCTAAGAAGATTAGATATCACATCACATCTGTGGATTTGTTAGAATAACACCTTACCCTCCATCACCTATTTAATTCCCATTCACACTTACTCTACATATGAACTTTTAGCTGGATTTTTTAGCTTCATTCCTTTGGAATGGAAGGCTTTTTACCTTTTGATTAGACTTTTAGCTGAATTTCTCAGCTTGTTTCCTTTGGAATGGAAAGAATTCTAATATACAAAAGAGGCTTAGAGGTCACAGAAGAAGAGAAGAAATTTATAGGACACTTGAATGTTTTAAAGTTGCTTCAAGTCTTGAAGCAAATGTTTTCAAAAGCCCCCAGGTCTCGTCATTTTCCTCATAAAGACAAAGTGATAGAAATTTTTAAGTGTTTTGAGAATTGCAAAATGGAAAATGCTCTCTTTCTATTCACACAAAGGCTCTGGGGTATGTTCTTGGTAGTAATGGAAGAAATGAGTAGGCAGTCTCTTTTGTGAGCTCAGGGGGTTTCTGATTCCTGAAGTATCCCTCTTTGTGTTATTGTCTATGCTAATGTGAAGAATTCAATAGGGACAGAGATTCGAGTTGGTTTGAAGAAACCTGTGACTTTGTATCCAAGTCTATAAATGGGAATCTGGCATGTTTTACTATTACTTCATTTGTATGCTGTTCAATTCTTTGTTTATTCCTGGGGCAAGGAGATACAGAAATCAGAGTCTCTCTTATGTCACTCTCATTTCCTCTTTCTGCTGCCTTCCTCACACCACTGACCTGCCTAATTTTGCATCTTGGAGAAATACCTTAAAGCCACTAAATCAACTTGCTTTTATCATACCAAACCCACTAACTCTAAATAACACGCAGAGACTCCAAATCTACAGACAAGGAGAAAGGACTGATGAAAGTGCCATAATTTCTAGTCATTGGTTTCTCCATTAAAGCCCCACTCTGATGATTTTCTGAGGTATGGGGGTAGTTGAGTTCTCAAAGGATACGTCAAATGTGCATTTCTCTAGTACAATTATGATTCATTTGTTTAATCAAAGATATCCTAATCAAAGGTTCTGAACAGTGTCTCTGAACTTAATCATGTATTATTTGAATAATTATATTTTAACATAGTTGGTTTTCTTTCTGAGTCTATATATTTGATTTCATCCATTCAAAAATATTATCCTGAGAAGCAGCCCATAAATTTTGGTAGATTGCCAAAAGGGTCCATGTCATACACCAAAAAGTTAAGAATCTCTCCCCTAGAATGTTACATTAACAGATATTTTTAAAAGGAAAGAGACTTGAGGGGGCATCTAGTTCCCTACTCCCACCCCATCCTGACCCCATTGGCTTTGTACGAGCACTGAAATAACACTGTTAATTCCAGTTCCAAATCTGGTACTCCCAGACAGAGAATCAGGGTAAAGTTCCATCTCTGTCCCTAAGAATTCCGGGATCTAGGAGCTAGCCTCTCAACCTATAAGCAATAAACCCAATTTATGTGAGTCTAGAATGAGTAATTACACATACCATTGGAAAGTTGTGTTATTGTAGTGTTGATACACAGTCTGGGAGGTAGAGAGTAATGTTGAAACTGTCAAGTGAGATATAGCACTGCCTATCTAAAAATTGTCAGTTAAGGCTCAGCCTAGTAGCAAGCCCTAGATCAAGGAATGTGTGTTTCAGTTCACCTAATTTTGGCTACATTCAGATTGAGGCTCACCAATAGTCATATGATTATGGTTAACTTATTTAAACTCTCAGAGACTTGGTAGGTGATAACAATTTTCCCACAGAAACAATCCTCAATCAAAAAATGATTTAGTAAGCACCTATGGTGGCCAGGATTGCCCAAGATGAAAGAAATACAAAGACAATAGCAAATAAGACATATACTGATCCAATTTCAGATGCATAATAATGGACAAATCTTCTAAACTTTCAAGGCCTCAGTTTCCTCAACTGTAAATAGGAAAAAAGTAATACTTGGTCTGCTTACCTTACGGAAGTCTTATAAGGAAAATATTTTAAAAAGCCTATGAATTTAAGTTATCATTAAATAAAGGATAGAGGGGAAAAAGTTTTATTTTTTTAAAAAAACCTTTTTATGAAGCCATTTACATACTAGAAGGTATAAAGCAGAACCAGTTGACATTCTCATTCTTTTAGTTTACATCATGATTGACATCCTTCTCTAGAGCTGGCCAGTAGTACCCTTCTTAAGTTACAAAATTTTTGCAAGGTTAAAGGGGCTACAATCCTTCTAGCCATGCAATTTCTACTCCTAATCACCTGACATATCCAGTCTGTTGCCAAGTTTTGTATTTCTATTTCCCTGGATCTACTCACTGCTTACACAGTCACCAAGCTAGTTCAGGTACTTATGATCTCTCTACTGGACCATTCAAGTTGCATGCTAGTTGGTCTCCCTATCCCTAATATCTTCCAATTCCAATCTATTCCTCACCTAGCCACCAAAGTAATCTTCTTAAAAGAAATGCTGACAATGTCACTAGCTACACATATAATAAATTCTATTTATTTCTTCTAGGATGAAATTTTATGCATAAAATATGGTACTTTTAGGAGGAAATGTAAACTCTTCTTTTTAGCAATTAAATCCCTTTACAACTTGGCTTTCTCAAGTTATTACTTACTTTCCTTCATAGATTATTCTGTTGCCATACTTTTTTAGTCTTCATTCAGCTGGTATTATTCTCTATCTTCTAGCACTATAATTTTGTATTGGTTGATCTCCATATCTGGAAAACATTCTCTCCTGACTTCTGTCACAAGAAACAACTCAAGCACCAACTTATACATGATATCTTTTCAGATACTCCCAGCAATGGGCATATTCCCTTCAAAAACCATCTTGAATTCATTTTACATATGTTGCATATATAATTGTGGGGATTTGTAGTCATGCATATTTTGTCACATTTGACAATCACAAAACTCTATAAAATTAGTGCTTTATTATCCCCATTTTACTGAGCCAGAGAAAGTGTAAATGACTTGCCCAAAATCAAAGAAAGAGTGATCATCTTAGATAGGATTTGAATTCAGCCTATTGTACTATGCATCTCCTTTTAACCATATGAGTACATTTACATATTGCCTCTTCCATTATAATAAATGTTCCCTGGAGACTAGTATTGTTTTACTTTTTCTCCTTAAATCCCTATCATAGTGTCTAGAACATAGTAGGTGCTAAAATATTTTTGATTGATGAATTAATTGCATAATATTTGTAATATCTTTCAGAAAAAAAAAAAAAACTTAGGCAACTCTGTAATGAATCAAAGTGTTAAGGAGGTGTTGTAGAAAGTGCCCTATAGTGGACCTCAGGAGTCATTCTTGTAGCCTCCCATTCCCAGCTTTTTAAGTCACTTAGATTCTCTGAGGATCAGTTTCTTCAGCTCCAAAATATAATGATTATACCTTTGCTCTCAACTGCTTTTTATTTAAGTATAGTTTTGAAAATCAAATTAGATAAGAAAGTGCTTTCTAACCATAAAGTAAAATGTAAATCCCAGATATTAATATTATTATCAATTTTGCCTGTTCAAGTCTTTAGAGGAAGTTTCTATTTTAGGTGATCAACAAGGAACACACGTACTAATTTCCTCTGGCTTTTAACTGAAAGTTGTCCTTGGTGCCATTTAGAGAATAAAGAATATTCCAATTGGGAGCAGCACAGCCCAAGGTACACATTTGAAGTTAATGGACCCAATCAGAACTGGTAACTCCAATTCTATCTGGGAACCCAGTTAGAACTCTATTCCAAGGAATAATAGCTAATGTTAGGAGCCCTGTAAATCTGTAATCCTAGAAAACAAGACCATATTTGCCATAATTAAAGAGACTCCAGACATTTGTTCAACAAAAGCAGAATTAATGGAAAGGAAATTTGTTTTTCCAGTTTAAATGTTATATACAGAGAGCAAGGAAACAGAAATACCTACATAACAGCATGACCCCTAATTTAAAAATCAATTACTTTGAATGACTAATGAGAAATGCTTAAAACTTCACTGAGTCAATCAGTCAGCTTAAAACCCAACAAAATTGGATAAATTTTCATTTATCTAAAGATTTTTTTGGCCCATTAAGATAACAGTCTAGATCCACCAAATTTGCCTGCATCCAAGTCCCCAAACATATTGTCTGGTTGGCTTAAATGTTTGGTGAGTTGACAGGCAGCCTTCTCAGTGCTTTCTCTAATATGGCTTGTAGTTTTGCTAGAGCTTCCTCTGCCTGTGCAAATGTATTAGCAAAAAGAGTGATTGTTATTGTTCTTTAAGAAGAAAAATATAAGAATACTCTCCTTAGACTTTTCAAACCAGAATGATCATTTCTCAGTTCCTCAAATCATAGAGTAAAGAAACATTTATCCTACTCAAATCCTATCAGTTTTCAAACAAGAGAGATTTCAATCGTGTTTAAGAGAACATCAACTTAGTAAGAATAGTTTAATTTAAAAACATATTTATTTGTCAAATATTTCCCAATTTTATGTAAAAAATGATATTCATTTTTTAAAAATTTGAATTCTAAATTATTTCTCTCTTTTGCCCTCCTCCACACATTGAGAAGATAAGCAATATATCAAACAATTATTCATATGATCATGTAAAACATACTTCACATTAGCCATGTTGCATAATAAAATACACAAGAAAATAAAGTTTGAAAATGATTCAATCTGCTCTCAGAGTTCAATAGTTCCCTTTCTGCATGTGAATACTACTTATCATGAGTCCTTTAGAAATGTCTTGGACCATTGTCTTTTGGTAGCTGTCTTTTACTTGTAATCATTGCTACAATATTACTGTTACTATGTACAATATTCTCCTGGTTCTGCTTTTTCACTTTGCATCAGTTCACATAAGTCAGGAAGAACATTTTTTTTTGCTAATATGCAAAGTTTTAAGGGGGCAAACTGACTGCTTTTTTGTGTCTTTTAGGTACTTCTCCCTAGAGTTACCCTCCATCAACCCCTCCAGGGAAGTCAATGAGCATTTGTTAAGTGTTTACTAGTTAACTAGTTTATTAGTTAAATACAAAGCAAAGTCATGTTCTCCGCCCCTAAGGAGCTCACAATCCAATGAGATATAACATACAAACAGTCTTGTTAATTAGGCTGCCAGGTGATACAGTACTAAAACCATAATTTAAATCCTATCCCAGACATTTCTTAAGTATCTGACTTTGGGTGAATCCATTAACCTCTTTCTACCCTATTTTCCTAATCTGAACAGTGGGATAATAATAATACCTAATTTACAATGCTGTTGCAAGGATAAATTAAAATAGTATTTACAAAGTACTTTAAAATATTAAAACAATGTATAAATACTAATTATTACCATATCCAAATGAGAGATGGAGAGAAAGATTCAGAGAAAGAGAGAAACAAGGAAAGAAAGAGACACAGAGAGGTAAAGAGAGAGATAGGCAATCACAGAGAAAGTCAGAGACAGAGAAAGAGAACAAGATAAAAGAGCAAGAGACAGACACACAGAGGCAGAGAAAGAAAGAGACAGAGGCAAATTCAGAGAGACAGAAAGAGACAGAGATAGAAAGAACTGTAAGTAGGTTTCAGGCATTCAGAGGCACTAGAAAAGATTTCTGATGAAAAACAGAATTTTGCCTGAGACTTAATGAGAAACAAACCATGAAAAACACAGAGTCTGAACATAGAATGCCATGTGCAAGAAACTGCAGGGAGGGTAGAGTCTCTCTGTTATGGATTACATAGTAGGGAATAAAGTATAAAACTATAGAAGTAGGAAAGAGCCTGGTTGTGAGAGGATCTATAAGTATATATATATATATATATATATATATATATATATATATATTTTTTTTTTTTCTCTCCTAATGGTAAAAGAGAATCAGTAAAGTTTACTGAGTTACAGAAAGACACGGTTAGACCTGCATGTTAGAAAGATAATTTAGGCAGTTGAGTAGAAGATGGGCTACAGTAGAGAGAAAACCATCCAGATGACGAAGTGTGAGGTAATGAGTACCTATACCAAAGAGGTGGCTGGATTGATGGGAGTAAAGATGTATACGAGAGATTATATAAAGGTAAAAATAATAGATATAATATGTATGAAGTGAATGAGGATGAGAATCAAGGATAGTACATAAGTTGCTATCTAGGGTGACTGGGAAAATGATGATGATCAAGGCAGTATAAGGGAAGCTAGGAAGAAGAGATAATATTGGGAAAAGTGAATTTGGTTTTGAACATGTTGTGTTTAATATGTCTCTGAGACTTTCAGTTTAAAATGTCCAAAAAGCATTTGGAAATGTTATGTGGGAGGTCTGGAAAGAGGTTAGAATTGAATAAATAGATCTAAGAATGATCTGATCCACATAAAGATGGTAATTAAATCTACTGGGACTGATGAGATTATCAGATGAGAGAGAAGAGATGGAGAAAAGAGAGTTCATTAAAAATCCCCACAGTTAGCAGGTATGACTTTCATGAAGATTTACCTGAGAAATGGTGCAAAAAAAAAAAAAAAAGCCAGTGGAAAGAGAGTCACAAAAACCTAGAGAAGAGAGATTATTGGAGAAGAAATTAACTGTTTTGAAGATGTCAGGGAAGTCCTGAAGTACTGAGAAAAGGCCATTAGTTGAGGAAATTGAGAGATAATTAGTAAGTGAATTAATTAGGGAGGCATAAAAAGATGCTCTCCACCCTTCTCTCTGTCACCTAATTTCCCTGGTTTCCTTTAAGTCTTAGCTAAACCTCCACTATGTGCAAGATATCTTTCCCACTATTAGTCAAGGCTGAGCCTTTCCTCTGAAATTACCTTCAATTTATCCTGTATGAATCTTGTCTTACATAATCATTTCCATATTGACTCCCCCAGGGACCACGCTTTTGCCTTTCTCTGTATCCCCAGTGCCTGACTTAACTTGATTTAACTTCACTGCAGTCAGGACCTAATTAAGATTATAATACAAAAATGTATAGGGGGCACAGTCAACATCATTTTGTTATTTTTTTGTAACTCTCTTTATCTAGACAATGCTGTACTTTCCTGTATCTTTTATGCATGTATGTGTGTGTGTGTGTGTGTTTCAAAATTTATTTTGTATAAATTTATATGCATGTATGTTATCTCTCCAGGTAGAAAGTTTTTTGAGAGCAGGTGTTATTTCATTTTTATCCTTTTTATTCCTATCTTTGGCAGTGTCTGAGACATATAGTCAGTGCTTAATAAATGACTGTTGAATGATTGATAGAAAAGAACAGAAAGAATTAAGGAAACTCTAGATATTCTTGTACATTTTTTAAAATGTACAACAAAAATATAATTAAAAGAAAAAAGATTAGAAAAATATTAAAGATTAAAAACATCTAAAATATATAAGAAATTACATGGAAAAATGTAAATAACTATTTACATACACATATTTGTCTTTGTATTACATCATTTAGAATAGTCATTGGCACACATTTTTTTAATAATTCTAAATAATCCATATAAAATATATGCGTGTGTATATATTTGTATGTATATAGATATGTGTGCATAATGCATATATATTAGTTTTTCTTCATCTATGGCTTTTGTAAGCCTATCTTTGATATAGGCTTTGATTTTTCTCTCTTAGGCCCTGTGTCTTACAATCAATACATTTCTTTTGAACGCCAGATCAAAGGTCCTCCATCATGGGTATTTCCTGGTCTCCCAGTTGCTAGAGTTGTCTACCCAATGTATTTACTAAATTACTAAATATTTATAAAGAAAACATTCAGTACACAATGGATAAATGATCAAAGGATGTGACCAGCCAGTCAGTTTTCAAAAGAGTAACACAGATTGTTACTAATTGCTTGAAAAAATGCTCAACTTCCCTAATAATCAAAGGGATGCTAATTAAATAACTTTGAAGGAACACCTCACAGCTATCAAAGAGACAAAAATAATTAAAAGCAACAAAACAATGCTGGCAGGGTTGTGGAGAAATGGGTCTATTCAATCACTTCTGGTACAATTGCAAATTATTAGTGTTATTTTAGGAAGCCATCTGGCAGTAAACAGGTAACGTTATACAAAAATAAATATACCTCTTCACCCAATAATTTCACTGCAGAGCATATACTTTGAGATCATAATGCAACAAAATAATATCAATGTTAAGCATTTATGTTCTCTTACTTAGATCAAGATAATAGCCTCCTAGCTGGTCTTTCTTCCTTCTTATTCTCTTTCCTACATAGCCTTCCTACTACTTGAATCAACTTCACAAAGATGTTAGTCAACTATTCAAAAATTTCCAGTGGTTCTTCATTAACTATCAAATAAAATATAAACTCATACTTATAGCAGGCATTTAAGGCCTTCCACATCTAGTTATAATCTATCTGTCCATATTTATTTGATACTATTTATATTCAATGATATTTCATGTATTCTATATTCAAGTCAAATTGGCTGACTTTCTGTCCTCATTTCTTTTCCTTCTCTCTTATCTACCAGCCTAATGCCCTTCTGCTTATGTCTTAGATGCACTCCTTAGTTACATAATTGCATCCCTCCTTTCATAGAAGGAGATGCCATTTCCAGTCTGAACTGCTCTATTTTTACCTCTCAGGTATAAATGGTTTCCCCTGATTCAAATTTGTCAGAGCACTTATTATGGACCTCTCCTTTATGCATATTCCACTTTTACTTGAGTATTGATTCTTACCCCACCACTACCCCAATTAAGTTACATATCTCTTGAAAAATGAGTGTATGTATTATTTATATTTGTGCTTCAAACACCAGCATAGTGTCTCACCAATATCACTCCCCAATAAATGAGCATTTGGGTGACACAATGGATGGAATATTAGACCTGGAATCAGAAAGATCCATTTTGGGAAATTCAAATCTGGCCTCAAACACTTACTATGTGACCTTAGACAAACCCTTTATCCTGTTTGCCTCAATTTCCTCATCTGTAAAATGAGTTGTAAAATGAGGGAATAACAAATCATTCTAATATCTTTGTTAAGAAAACCTCAAATGGGATCACAAAGACTTGGACATGATTGAAAAACAATTGAATAATAAATAAATATTTATTAAATACTATCAATTAAGATGAATCTGAACAAATGACTTAAGAAAATGAAATCAGCATAGAGTGAAAAAAGTGCTAGACCTAAGCTACTTGAGACTTAGTTTTGAATTGCATTAACTCTGTGACTGAAATCAAATGAATTAATTTCCTCATGTTCTTCATCTGTCAAATGGGGAGTAATATTTGTCTCACCATATTGTGGTGAAAATTAAATAAGATATTGCACATAAACATGTTATAAACCTTAAAGTACTATATGACTGAACATAATGTAGGTGGATGCAAATCATTTGAGCATAACAGACTTAGAATCTAGTTTACTAGCATCATCTCAGAGTAGTCTGAAGTTTCAGTTTTTTGATAATCTGATAATCATTGAAGCATAGAATCTTAAATAAGAGGTCCTTAGGAAACATTTATTCTAAAACTCTCAAATTACATAGAACAAAGTTGAAATGAAGAGAGATTACTATGTTATTTTTCCAAGGTTATAAAGCCTGTTAGTGACAGAGCAGATCTAGAACCAGTCAAACTAACTCTAGGTTAAATGTTCCTTACATTCCATTACTCTACTTCTGTTCTTTTCTCCTTTTATATTTTATTTTAAGGGTTTTGAAGTAGGATCTGGAAGCCATCTTTTCTTCTTTCACTCTATTCTGTTCTTTAGAAAATGCATTTTCACTAACTTGTCAACTCTCTCCCCATGTTCCTTTCCCTTTCACCCCCAAGTTACTTGTGTAGTTAAAAATGTGACTCAAAACCTCGAGAAAACCAATATTTCTTGTGACATTTCAAACCTTCCTTGGTTTCAGTGACTAGGAATTCCTTGTATTCAGCATTTTTGTGGCATTTCTGTTGAAACCAGGAAGCAGGGGAGAAAGTTATCTGAACATTCAAGAATCCAACTTTTTAAAAATATCAATTTGAATCCCATTGTAGAAACAGTGAAAAATTCTGCCACCAGAGAGTTAAGTTTTTTATTACACTGGTTGAGGCCAATAATGGCCTTGCCCCACTGGGCTCACCATCAGGTTTGCAAATACTAATCATCATTGGCCTGTATTAATACCATTTACTTGCTGGGCAGGGTAAGGGTAAGCCATTTAGTCACTCTAGGGGTCAGCTTTACCATTTGGGGAGAACATTACTACTTGGCTTCCCAGGTTGTAAGAAGTAATAAAAATGCATCATACCCTATAGAAGAAATATGCTACAGAAATACATTACAGCCATCACAATAATATTACCTGCAATTTATATAGCATCTGTACTCTAAGGCCCTCCACAATTTCAGTCTCATTTATCTTCTCAACAACCCTGTATAATAAGGAACTGTCATGCCTTATTAACTCCATTTAATGGAGAAGAAAAGTGATATAGGGGAGGAAAAATATGAATATTTTTGATATTTTATTCTGCATCAGTTCATACAAGTCTTTCCCATGTTTCTCTGAATTCCTTATATTTGTCAAAACTTAAGTCAGTGTTACATTCTATTACATTTATAGACTATAAGTGTAGACTTACATGTTACAAAGTCACATAGATAGTTGCTAAATCTGTTATTTTTTTCTTAACTGTTTTCTTTGTTTTCAAAGGTTTCTATGGCCAAAAATATTCACCACAAAGTGACTAGGCCACAAGTGACTAGCTTCTTTGTGGGTTCTTAGAAGACAGACTTCCTTATAACAAGATTGGAAGCAAAGAAAGAGGGAGAAAATTATAATATCCAGAAATTATTGTGAAGCTAGAAATCAAACCCTTTTTTTAAGTCCTTTTTCCCCTTAAGGCAAAGATAGAATCCATGACCTACTCATGGTCACACTGTGATTGTGGGACTCATAAAAAAAATGGTAAAGTACTTTTCCAACAAAGTGCTTCCCTAATAATCAGCAATGATTCTTTTACGCTTAATTGTCCCTAGAAGCCATCAATTGTAATTTGTCTTTGATGGCCCCATAGGGAACAAGATATTTTATTTTACTGTCGACTTTAGCAAGCAACTCCAGGTGTATACAGTATTAGCTTTCTGGGGGATTGGATGACTTATCCATATCCCCCTAGAGGCTATCTCCAAGTTTGTAGGTTGGGTAGGGACCAAATATACAAACTTTGCTCCCCTTATTTAATAGACTAAAAAAAAAAAAGAAAAAAAAAAAAAGGAGGGAGACAGATTCCAGACCTTTGTTTATGAAAACCAAATAATAGGAAATTGGATCCCCTAAAAGGGCTTTTATGACCATCTTACAGAAATTTTGGAGAATCACAAGATGAGTGAAAATACTTACTTTGGGAACAGGGGAAATCAATTGGAACTGCATTGTTAATTGACCTAAGATTTCAGTTTCAAGTTCAAGCAGTGCAAAAGGATATAAGAAGAAAACTCTCTCTTCCTTTGGCTCTGTTTCTGTCTGTCTCTCTATCTCTATCCCTTTCACTGTCGGTCACTTATCTTGTGATTTCATTGGTTTGAAGAATTCCCAGGATCTAAATTCCCTCCAAAGTTTCACAGAAATGACATCTGACAATTTCTCGGTAACTTAAGGTCTTAGGGTGTAATTTGGGTCATTGAAAGTTTTTGACTTGACAATGGTAAGTCTATAAATGTTGAACCAAAATCTCATTCACACCAATATTTTTCACAAACTGCTATGCCTTGTTCCTCCAATGACAAACATGGGCTATAAAAATAATTCCATATCCTATCTACATCAAGCAATGGAACTGATAGCTATAAAGTGATTTAAAATATGTTCATTAAAGATTTAGTATGTCAGAAATTATGCAAAGCTTCCTGAATTTTTTAATATATTTCATTCTTCTTTGAAAACAATTTTATACATAAAACAAAGGGGAAATGGGAAATTGTTTCCTTTTTCTAAAAAAAAAAAAGCCATTGTTTTCGGTTTTCTTTTAAGTTACAAGTTCTGTTTGTACATTCTCAAGCAGCAGATTCCTTCTTCAAGGAAGAACTTGTTTTTTCTACAGACCATGAATTTCACTGAATAGAGAATTCTCAGAGCACAACCTCCCTCTTCTAATCCAGATTGGATTCTGCTTAACAATTTATGTTTTCAGAGTGCCTGGTGCATTAAAAAGTTAAGTGATTTTTCCCTGAGTGGACAGTCAGTAGGTGTCAGAAACAGAGCTTGAACTTGGGTCTTCTTATCCCTGAAGCTAGCTGTCACTTTATTACTAGTACATTTTCAACATCAGCCACCAGTGCTTGGCATATAGTAAGTACTTATTATTTTTTTCACAGTCATCCTTCTTTCTTCCCTCCCTTCCTCCCTTCTTCCCCACCTCCCTCCCTTCCTCTGTTCTTTCTTTCTTTCTCCTTCTTTCTTTTTTCTTTCTTTCTTTCTTCTTTGCTCCCTTCCTTCCTTCCTTCTTTCCTTCCTGTTCTTTCTTTCTCTATTCCTTCCTTTGTTCATTCTTTCCTTCCTCCCTCCCTCCTTCCTTTCATTTCTTTTCCTCCCTCCCTCTCTCCCTTCCTCCTTTCCTTCCCTCTTCCCTCCTTTTCTTCCTCCTTCTTTCCTTTCCTCCCTCCCTCCTTTCCTCTCACTCCTTTCCTTCTTCTTTCCCTCCTTTCCTGCCTCCTTCCTTCCTTCCTTCCCTCTTTTCCTTCCTTCCTTCCCTCCTTTTCTTCCTTGCTTCCCTCTTTTTCTTCCTTCCTTCCCTCCTTTTCTTCCTTCCTTCCCTCCTTTCTTCCTTTCTTCCTTCCTTCTTCCCTTCCTTCCTCCCTTCCTTCCTCCATTCCTTCCTTCTTTCCTTCCTTCCTCTCTCTCTCTTTCTTTCTTCTCCACACCAGAGGTATCAAAAACCCAGTCAACAACACTCTCAACACTCCCAAACACAACAAGAACCAGATTAAAATATAATTGGGGAAAAAGTCAACAAAATAAATAAAATGCAACAATACATATATGATATTACATTTTATAAAATTAAATCACTATGTGGCCCATAGGGATCCTTATTCTGAATCAGTGACCTCTATTTCTATTTGAGTTTGACAATGCTACTACTCTCACTCCACTGATTAGATCCTAGTCCATTTTTTAAAAAATAGTATATAAGAATTGAAAAAACCTAGAGGTGAAGTATTGTAAATCTAGGGTTTATGAACTTTTTGGTAACTGTATTTCAATTTAATTTGTTTCTTTTGTAAGCTTAGGTATTTTATTTTATGAATTTCACATTATTCTGAGGATTGGTTTTAGCATATGCCCAAAGGGGTCCATAACAGAAAAATCTAATTCAACCTTTTGATTTGTTGATAAGGACAATTTATACCTCTCTGTCCACAAAACTGTCAATAAATATGTTAAAAATTGGCTCAGGTATAATTCTACATAAATAAAGCTATTGTATAAAATATAACTACATTTTTTCACTTTTAATTTTTATTTATGTAATTTTTAATTTATGGACTAAAACAAGCATTTCCATAACATAGTATAATAAAAAAGATGTTTATCCACGAAGCTGCAAATCTATTATGTACAACTACATTTCAATGTGACGTGTTTGTTATAGATGAATCAACTATTCCATATGGCATGGACAGACTTGAAACAAACACCTCACAATCTAAATATTTACACAGTTTTCAGAAGAGGAAATTGAGGATCAGAAAAGACTGCTACTGTTTTTCAGAGAGGAGGGGGTGGGATTGCTTCATCTAAGATTTCATTGGTATGGGAAATTCCCAATGAGAAAGATCCCTTTCTCTATATACAGATAGACAACTGTTGTGCAATAATAGTCTTGTAAATGAGTGGCATAATGAAAGTTCAAGGGATTTACCAAGGGTCAGTCAGATTTTATGAGGCAGAGGCAGGACCTGAACAGGACAGTTCTTCTTGATTCCAGCGTTGGCTTCACATTGCCTATTCTAGGCTGCCTTGATGCTTTAAGGGTTACCAGATTTATCATTTCTTCAAATCAACCTCTTAAAGTAGACAGTACAAGTATTATCATCTCCATTTCACAGAAAAGCCAGAATTGAATCCAGGTGTTCTCATGATTTTCACAATGCTACAGCTGCCTTTTTATTCTATAAAAACTTATTATTTGAAGAGTATTAAACTTGGAATTCTATACTTTTACATACAGTCAAGAAACTTTAATAAATTATTGTAATGTTCTGGCTAGCTTTCTGGAAGTCCTTTGGATGGACCTTGGTCTTAGCAGGATAAACATCACGAGAATGGTCAGGAATAGTCTAGAGTCTTTATTCTGGCCCAGTCTTGATCTTAGTGGAGGAGTGCAGGAGGCAAGAGAGCCACCAGGAGAATGGTCACAAATGGAATGTCCCATTTCCAGGCCTTCTCAGCCCTTAAATCCCTTGGTATGATTACATCATTACAGCTTACTATGTATGTGTGAACTAGAGAACCATTATATCACCACACTAAGTATATATGTTAACTAAAGAACCATCATCTCATCAATTCCATTGAGTTAACACTTTGTTTCAAGTATACTTCCCCAGTGTTCCGGCCCTCTACAGATTATTAATAATCTCAATGTGAGAGATCCCTTATCAAATGGGCAATGATTGGACATATTGCTAGAGGACCTAAATAGTATCAGTCTTGACACCATCACTCTAAATTTTAAAAAGTAGAAAGGACATCAAAGCTAAATGGGACTGTGGCTTATAGACACTCCATGGAAAGCACATAAAGGAGTTAGCAAGAGTAGGTTTTTATCCTTCTCTCCAAGGTTATGAGAAATATTATTTCAAGATACAATTGGTAATCACAGATTGAAATACTAATGGTTAGTATTTGCAAGAAAGTTTGTCATGAAAATAATTATAGCTAATTCTAGGGAAATTCTATGTAGAATTTGATGATATCCTTCAATTCAAATGAACATATACTTTGATACTTGATTTCAGTGGAGAAAGATGAGGGGGAAAAAGGAGAAGATGGAAAGAAATATATTGGAAAGCATGGTTTAGAATGAAGAAACTGCAAAGTCAGAGATTTGTGTAGATCTTAGAGAAGCTTCAAGTGTTTTTATCATGAAAAAATTATTAATTTTTTTTAATTGTAGATACTAGACATAGCAAATACCTAGACGGTATAGTAAATAAAGTTCTGGGCATGAGAAAAGAAGTTCTGAGTTGAAATCTAGCCTCAGATACGTTCTAGTTATTAGACTGTGGGCAATTCACTTGACCTCTGTCTGCCAACCTTTCTTCTATAAATTGGAAACAATAAGAGCACTTACCTCCCAGTGTTGTAAAGTTAAAATCAGATAATAACTGTGAAGCACTTATCACGGTTCCTGGCATATATTGAATGCTATATGGATTTTATTGATTGTTATTTGTTTCATTGTTGTTGTCGAATTTATTTTTGAATTGTTGAATATTGTTATTATGGAAATCATCAGATGACAATCACTACATTTTAAAAGGCAGACCCTCACTTTTCTCATTCTTAAAATGAGAGTGTTAGTTTAGATACCTCTAAGATTCTAACTCTAGACCAATGATCATTGCTACCTGTTATGGGCCAGGACTCTGAACTTGAAACAAAGGATTCTTACAAGGTGCTAAGTCAATGGAATTGATAGATACAATGGTTATCTAGTTTAGCATGTTTCAATATTATCGATTTAATTTTACAACAAATAATGGTTTCCTAGGGATATAATGATTGGTTTATACTCAGTGTAGAGCATATAAGATGGGAGCCTCAACCAGGATTCATTCAGAGAGATTCAGAGGGCAGAGAAGACAGGAGGGAGCTCAAGCTCTCAGAACCAAGGAGAGTGATAGGCCTCTAAGAAAGCTAACTGGGACCTAGGAAAGGAAACACGATCTTGAAAGAGATAATAAAGGATTTGGACTTTAACCCCTGGCTACTCTTGTGATGATTACTGAACTGAAATGAAGACTGCTCCCAGAAACCCTAAGAAAACCGAACAAGAGAACATTACAGCTATCATTTCTGTAATCTTCACTGAAATGTTAGGAGATGTAGATGATGCATATATAAAATATACATAACTTTTAAACATATGGGATTGGTGATGCTTAGAATTCATGGAATCTTAAATACATTAAATATATTTACTCAATATATCCCCAACAACCTCCATGCATAATATCCATAAAAATCAAGTTGTGTGTGTATATAAATATATATATATAAAATCAAGTCATATATGTATGTACATATGTATATATGTGTGTGCATGTACATATATATTTTAAACTATAATCAAGTAATATGAGCATATATGTGCATGTCTTTCTATACATAATTACATATTACACATATATATGTATATATGTAATTTGGTGTTGGTGACTTTCCTGACATTTTTTTATCATTAATAATTTCCTATCAATCTTGGCTTAGGTTCATAAATCAACAGACTGTTCAGAATCAGAGGAAGAATGAAAAGGTTCTTTGAAAAGATCTGATGATTAAATAAAGAAGAAAGAAAATATATAAAAGGGGACACCTTGATGGCATAATGGATAGAGTAGCAGCCCCAGAGTCAAGAAGACCTGAGTTCAAATTTGCCCTCACACCCTTAACACTTACTAGCTGTGTGATCTGGGACAAGTGACAACCCCCAACTGCTTCTCAGAAAAGAAAAGAAAATACTTGATTATATCAGTGGATTCTCTTTGATTATATTCAGAGTAATAGAACCTCCAAAGGGAAGTCATAGTACATTGAATTTGCATCCATTCTCCCAAATCTAGAGTAGTTTGCCCAGGCCTTATTTTTAATTTGAACAGCACAGTCTGGATTCAAATCCTGATCATTTGTCTCTGAGCCCAGGGCTTTTTCTCCCATATTATATATACTTCATTAAAAACTACAAATTTAAAAAAATCTTTTTATTTTATTCTGAACCCAAAAAATAAAACAAGCATTTTCATGACATAGTAGAATGGAAAAATGATATTTTTAAAGACCCACAAATATTTTAGTTATTACTAAAGACAGGAGAGTTTTGATGAAGTGTGTTCTCTATTATCATACATTTATGATGTCTAAAGAATACTAAAGAATCCAAAAGGCTTAAATTAAAGTAGAAAACATCTCAGGTAGTTTAGCAGGTTTCTAAGTATGGTCTGCAAAACCCTAGGGGTGTCCATGACTCTTTGAAAATGATTTTCACAATAATAGTATGATATAATTTGCTAATTAAAATACCCCTCCTATTCCCAATTGTATATCTGGGAAAAGCTTAGTTTTCTTAATAAATTTCAACCAAAACAACATATTACAACAGATTGAATATAGAGTATATAGGAGAATCCAGCTGTCTTCTATTAAGCCAGACATTAAAGAGATTTGCAAAAATTTACAAAACGATGCTACTCTTTTTACCATTTTTTGAAAATATAGTTATTTTCCTAAAAATAAATCATTTACATTAACACATAATAAATGTATTATTTTTTTAGACAAATTAAGTAATATTTTAAATTTATCACTTTACTTTTCAATACAGTATATATTATTAGATATAATCCACATAAAGAAAATTTCTTTAGCATATGCAATAATTTTTATGAGTACAAAAGGACACCAAGGCCAAAAAGTTTGGGAACCATGAGTATAGTTAATCGCACTTGGACTCAGGATGATATGACTAGTTGTGAGATGTTTGGTAATTTGTACTGAGTTTGTGTCCCGTTTTCTAAATGGGAATACTAATAACTATACTACTTACCTCAAAGAATTAGCCTAAGAATGAAAAAAGATTAGGGGATATAAGGAGTTTTTAAAAATGTAAAAGAATATATGAATGTCAGTTATTATTATAATTATTATTATAATTAATTTTTCAGACAAGGAATCCATTCGTGGAGACACTTAGTAAGAGTGCCATTTTTTGGTGATATATATGTGTATTTATGTGTGTGTGTGGGGTGTGTGTGTGTGTATTCATTCATTAATTCATTATTTATTTGAAGATAGGAAGTTGAGTGAACTCAAGTTAATTCTAAAGATATCATCAATACAAATATTTACAATAAAAACTGTTATGAATGATGAAATGCCATATTTTCAATTCATTTTTACTTATGAGTAGAAATCTTTTGCATATCTTGCCGAGGGGTAGCACTGACATAGCCTATATTAAGGGTCACATATGTAATTAGAATGTTCAGATCTAAGAATCTCCTCTAACTGTCCTTCATGTATAGGTTTCTCTGACTTGGGAACCTTTGCCCACAACAATTTATTATTTGCCCTAAGGGCCAAATTTCATCAGAGCTGTGGCTCACCTTTCCTGTTTTCTCATTATTCTTACCTTCCCTTGATCTCAAATGTTACCTTTTTTTTTTTTTTTTTTTTTTTTTTTGAGCCTCCTTCATCAGCAATGAGACGAATAGATGGCTCTCAGTCCTTCCATTCCCCTTTTCTCACTCTCCTCAATTGCCAGGATCCTGGACTTAACCTTTCTATAATCAGTTCCCAAATATTTCTTAAGTGATTCTAAGACTAGTAGCAATTTAATTTCTGAGTGCTTCCTCCCTTACCAAGAAATTGGAATAGCATACCTGGGGAATGCCCTTTTAATTCATCTTTCTTTGATGACTTCTTCATGAGGAGGGGAATGAGAGGAAAGTAGCTCCTGATAGATTTTCTTACCCTTTCCATGTCTGCTCTGGTTGCTTTGGCAGGTGGATGGTCGTCTCCACTACTAGGCTAGCCTTCTGCTTAACATCCATTTCTCTGCACCCAGCTGGCCTCAGTTATAATATGATCTCAGCCCCATTGAAGCCCATCTGGGAACTAAACCTCCCCTGTAACTCTATATGTTATTTGAACCAGGAAGGTAAGCTTAATCAGTCCCAAATGGGAAAGCTGACCCATGTAGCGGTTAAGTGGCTCACCTTCCCCTCTCCCTCCCATTACACAGTCAGGAATGATGTTAATGCTGAGGAATGCTGATTAAATATGTGCCAGGTGGATGCTTAACTCAGTGAGCCACTGCTTACTGTCTGTTCTTACCCCAACTCTCCAATAACATGATGCTCCATTATTTTTAGGAACTGAATTCACTCACAACTAAGTTGTTCACAGTTACTTGCATTCTTAGTAATACTCAAAATGTCTCTATGAAATAAGTATTTGTGTCCAATGTTGGGCATTTTGTTTTAAGAAGGAGAGTTGTGAGGGGAGACGGAGCCAAGATGGTAGAGTAAAGGCAAGAATTTACCCAGCCTCTCCCCTAAACTGCTCCAAATTACTGTAAGTAATGACTCTAAACAAATTTTAGAGCATCAGGACACACCAAAAGACAAAGTAGAATGTTTTCCAGTCAAAGGCAACTTAGAAACTCAGCAGAAAAGTTCTGTGAAAAGGTGGGAGTGGTGGGGGGGAGTCCAACAGTCCTAGAGCAGGAAGGTCTTGTGTTGCTCCAGACTGAACCCCACCAGGGCCTACCTCTGAATTAGTGGCAGTACTGTTGCCTTCCAGATTTCTGAGTCCAGAGACACCAAAGAGGAATTGGAAGGTCAGTAGAAAAGGTCTGTGAAACCAGAGTGGGAGCCCAGTGAGCAAACCCAGTGCAGGTCCAACTCTAGCCTCAGACCCAGACCTGGCCCAGCCTTGGCCCTGCCTCAGCACCTATCTCAGCCCTGACCCAGACCCCAGTGTCATCGAGGTGGGATCTCTAAATAAGCAGCTGTGGTGGACCTCTCAGACTGGGGATGCCAGGGAGAACTTGGAAGGTCAGTGGAGATGTGTGAAAGTCTTATGTTCAGTATCCAGTTTAGATTTTGTCAATAGATCTGTAGAGAGGACCAGAAGGGTAGATCTTACAGGGGTGAGGGAAGGAGGGAAACACATCTAACAGCTCCAAAGTAGAAAAGAGTGCTTGTGGCCAGATTCCTTGAAGGATTTCTTAAAACAGCTGCACAAAACCCTTGGTTTGAGACAATGCATCCTCCACCCTTTAAACAGAGCCTTATTTTAACAAAGAGGTAAAAGGAGAGTGTAGTAGGCTAAGAAAATAAGCAGAAAACAAAAAGAAAGCTTTGGACCATTGAAAGTAATTATGGTGACAAGGAAGATCAAAACACCCACTCATAAGATAATATCAAAGTCAAAACTCCTACATCCAAAGCTTCTAAAAAATATGGATTGAGCTCATGTCTGGAAGATCTGGAAAGAGATTTTGAAAATCAAGGAAAATAAATAGAGGAAAATTTAGGGAAAGAATTGAGAGTGGTGCAAAAGGAAATACAAAAAGCTAATGAGGAGAAGAATGACTTAAAAAAGCAAAATTGGCCAATTGACAAAGGAGGTACAAAAACTCACTGGGGGAAATAATTCCTTAAAATAGAATTGAGTACATTAAAGTTAATGACTTTATGAGAAATCAAGATACAAGAAAGCAAGACCAAAAAAAAATGAAAACATAGAAAAAATGGTGAAATATGGCTTTGGAAAAACACCTGACCTGGAAAACAGATCCAATAAAGATAATTTAAAAATTATTGGCCTACCTGAAAGTCATGGTCCAAAAAAAAATCCTGGACATGTTTATTTCAAGAAATTATCAAGAAAAATGTAATGATATTATAGAATCAGAGAGTAAAATAGAAATTAAAAGAATTCCCTCATCACCTCCTGAAAGAGATTCTAAAATGAAAACTCCCAGGAATATTATAACCAAATTCCAGAACTCCTAGGTCAAGGAGAAAATATTGCAAACATTCACAGAGAAACAATTCATGTATAGTGGTGCCTCAGTCAAGATAACACAAGATTTAGCAGCTTCTACATTAAAAGACTGGAGGGCTTGGAATATGGAGAGCATGGAGAGCAATGGTGCTAGAATTGCTCCAGCAAAACTGAGTATAATGCTTCAGAGGAAAAGGTCATCATTCAATGAAACAGAGGATTTTCAAGTGTTCATGATGAAAATACCAGAGATGAATGGAAAATATGATTTTCAAACACAGGACTCTAGAGAAGCATAAGTAAGTAATCAGGAAAGTAATAGCATAAGGGACTTAATAAATTTTTCTGTTTACATTCCTACATGAGAGGATGATACTTGAAATGTATTAGATCATTCTAATTATTATGACAGTTAGAAGGAGTATTTGAATATGAAGGAATAATATCTATTTCAAAATGATGAAATTAAAGAGTGAGAGAGGAATCTATGTACTAAGAGAAAGGGAAAGGGAGGAGTGGAATGGTGCGAATTATCTGCTATAAAAAAGAGACAAAAATGTTTTATAGTGGAGGAGAAGAGGAGAAGGAGAAAATGAGTAAGTGAACCTTACTCTCATCAGAATTGGCTCAAATAGGAAATAATATACAAACTCAATAGGGATATCGAAATCTCTCTTGCCCTGCAGGAATGTAGAAGGGGAATGGAATATGGGAAAGGAGGGAGGATGATTAAAGAAAGGGCATATTGGAGGACAGAGTGATTGGTAGCAAAACACTTTTTCAGGAGGACCAGGGTGAACGGAGAGAGAGAATAAATGGGGGGGGGGAATGCAATTAGCAATAGTAATTTTAAAATTTTTTTGAAGCAAGTGTCTCTGATGGAATTTTATTGTTCTCGAGGAAATGAGCAGGATGCTCTCAGGACAAAAAAAAAAACCCTGGAAAGTCCTCCATGACCAAAGTGAAATATACTATATACAACGCAATGGCAATTGTTCTGGGATGACCAGCTGTAAAAGACTTTGTTATTCTCAGTAGTATAATCATCCAAAACTACTCTGAAGGATTTAGGATGAAAAATCCTCTCCATACCCAGAGAAGGAACTGACTGTGTCTGAATACAAATCGAAGCATTCTCTATTTCTCTCTCTTTATTTTTAACATATTTTTTCTTGAGGATTTTTATTTTCATTAGGGTGAGAGAACTGTTTTCTTTTACAACTTTATTTTTCTGGCAATGTTTTACATAACTTCACATATGATTTCTTAATTGTGAGTGGGGATAAAGGAGAGAACCTAAAACTCAAACATCTTAAAAAGCAAATGCAAAAAAAAAATGTTTTGAATGCAAATCGAGAAAATGTCAAATAAATAAATACATTAAAAAAAGAAAATCACACAGGGAGGTTTTGAAGTATACACTATTAATAAAAGAACTCTCAGTACCTGCCAAAGGCTTAAGAGTTAACTCTAAAAAAAGAAGGATAATTGCAAGTTTGAGTCTATATAGAAAACTAAAAATTATAAGGCTGGAAATGATGCAACATATAAATGATGCCACATAGGTAAACTGATAAAACTGTTTATATTTAACCTTGAAAAGAAAAAGAACTGAGATCATAGAACTTGAAACTAGAAGACACATTTAGAAGTATCCAGTTCTTACTTTTTTATCTCAGTTTATTTTTTGATTTTGTTAAAATTTGTTGAGGACTCTACTCCCAAGAACTTTTTTTCCTGTGACATATCTATAAATATTTACTGGATTAGAAATTAAAATGTCATTGTGTTATTATGAAAAATGGAATTTAATGGTTCCCCTAAAATCTTTAGCATTTTCAAGGGT